>NC_135902.1:2626521-3131521 GCF_964194155.1 Cetorhinus maximus | reverse complement strand
TTAAACTCCACCCGATGAATGAGCTTTAGGTAAATGCAGCCTAAAATGGAATCAAGGCCCAGCCAGGCACCAGAGCCAAATGGATTCCCCGGCTCTCAAACAAAAATCAAATGTGGCAGCAGCCGAAAACCTGTAATAAAAAACAGAAAATGCTGGGAATACTCTGCAAGTTAGGCAGGACCTGTGGAGCTAGAGCAAGTGACACTTTAATGTTTCCGGCATAAACTAGCATCAGAACCGAAATGTTTATTTCTCTCCACAAAAGCCAGCAGTCTCACTGACTGTTTCCTGCATTTTCGGTTTTGGGTTTGGAGTCTCATTGCACCTCACTCTGGGAACTCTCCAAGTATTAACTCTAAGTTACCAAACACAGGCTTAATTTAAGAAGTTAATTTCATAAAGCAGAACCCACTGTGCTCTGATGCGATGCTCGTTATGCAAGTGCAGCCTTAATAAGAGAATATGATCAAATGCTTGGCTAAAATAGAGGTTTAGCACTTAAAGATTTGCATATTTCATCATTGTAATAAACTACACCTTGCTTAAGAAAATAACATGAGTTCACTCTATAGTAAGGGCTATGGGTGGCAGGGGTGAGCAGACAGGGAAGTAGAGTTGAGACCACAATCAGATCAGCCATCATCTTATTGAATGGCAGAGCAGGCTTGAGGGGCCGAATGGCCTACTTCTGCTCCAGTATTCTATGTTCCTATGTGTAGTAATTGAGCAAAAACATCCCGATGGTTCACTTGGGACAAACATTTCCAAGGCTTAATTGAACCGGCCAGGATTCCTGGCCTGTGCTGAGTGAACTGACCTTAATCTGGTCAGTTGCGGTGACACTAGAATTAGCCTCAATGTCCTTTGGCAGGGGAGATTGTCACAATTGATCACTGTCCAATAGCCTGTGTTTCAAAAGTGTGCCTGGTGGGAGAATAAATTGTGATGTCGTTGTGAAGCCCCTGATGTGGAATAGCTACCAGCATATGCTATCTAGGTACAAATGAATAAGATCAGACCATGTCAGTAAAGCCATATCTCAGCATAGAACAGGGTCAAAAATAGAAGGAAAAAAACAATGTGAGCTCAGTGATGCAAATCTATGCAGAAAATGATTCAGAAAAGTAAACCAAAATCAACCTTCTCTTCCAACATCAGTGAAGAAGTGCTTGCTAATTTTCACAAGGATTTGAAAAGACAAAAGATAGGGTAATTGTCTAACTGCAATGATCCATTATTCAGCTAAGTAAATATTGACATTGACAGGGAAGTCAGTGTGAGAGGGAAGATGCGGACATACAGAATTTATTAGCGTGAAGATGGCTGTGTGAAATGGATTTAAAACAGCGCACTTTAAAATCTAACATAAATTACAAGGGCATTAATGAGTAAGTTAGCTTTAGCCTTTATTTGACCACTATACAAAAAGAAATGTGGAAATTAGCAATGTGCTGACAGAACAGCTATGACTGTGGTCCAACGTCCTCTCTGAGGGTGTGCCTTTATCAATGGAATTTACTACTGCAGCCTCACAGGACAGTATGCAGAGCAAATGTTTGAATGCTTTGCTATATGAGTACAATATTTCTGGCATGCCTCATTGGAACTTATGTGATGTACCTCTGCTCCTCAGCAATCGAACATGATCTTCAGTTAAGTGGTAAACACCCACTTGCTTTTTTTCGGTGCCTCAATTGAATCAATGCTGGGTCCTTGCCAATAAAAAAGAACTTTATGTACTAAGGACAATAGGCCAGAAATTGTACAATCATTTTGGCACAATTTTTGGGTAATTGCTGTAGTAAGGTAGAAATTGAGTTGGAATCTGGGTCCCTTACACTTTGGGGTGCTTCTGGGGTGTTCCTGAATTTCCCTGGAATTTCTTTCAGAAGTTTCCTGATTGGGCCTGTGGGACCTACATCTGCTGAGAACATCTGAATGTTCTTTCCATTATTGGCCTACATTAGGCCAGAAATTATAAAGACGAATGCTAATCTATTCCAGGCATTGAGAAACTTAAACATTTTTTTAAGTGCCTTCTTCTTGTTGGCTTAAGAGTGTCGCTCTGACGAACACCTCTGATGCACTGTTCCAGATGATGGTACCTACCATATTATGTAATTGAGCCCATCGCTGTGATGGCAGGAGGTTAGCAATGGGTGGAATTTCTGTCCTACTAAACTTTTGGTAGCAAAATATCACATAAAATTTTTGGGTTCATGCATTTGAAGTCTGATGTTAAAGGGACTACAGTGTTTCAAATCCAATACTACAAAATGATAACGCAATTACAATAGGCAGTAGCTAAATTTGCTTACCTGAGAACAATCAAAATGCTTCCACTGATAATTGACGTGTCCTAGTGTGACAAGATAGTAAAACTAGTAGTTATAAGCAGTTGTAAATAAAATACTTGAAAATGGCACAGAACATGCCCTTTTGCACACAGTTTTTAAAGCAGACTGTTAAGCTCAGGTTTGCCTGCAGAGCACAGCGGTTAGGCCACACTTATTCTGGGAACAGAGTGAGTCCTGTGCATTTCTTTTGAGAGCTGATGGACATAACTGTATCATTAAACCAAAATAAAATGGCGAAAAGATGTTTAAAATGGTAAACAAAGTTTATAGTCACTTCTTTAGCTGTTAAACAAAAATGTAGGCTGCATAGCCGTGATCAGAATTAACAGCACGCTTGATTGCCTTAATAGTGACTCTATTTTAGCTGACTTGTAACTTCTGTGGATTTGTGGTATGCCATCTATCTCACAAGCTGGCCGAGTTGAAAGATGCCAGTATAAAGATTGGAGCAATGTTTTGAGCAATGACTGTAGACCTGGTTTGTATTTCATTGTTGTTGGCAGCAAACCAAATTCAGCAGCTCAGTGTGAAAATCCAGAATCACACAACCTGAGGAATCTGAACCATGATCAGAGCAGGCATGGGCGCGTTAATTATAAGTAGGACATTGGCTGCAACTCCTGCAGTACAGATTTTGCTTTGGCTTTTTATTTTTAAAAAGTAATCTGTTTTGCAAACTAGTCAGTGTGACTAATTTGAAGATAATAGCTGTGAAATTTGGGGTTGTAGAGCTGCTGAATGCTGGCTCTATGGAAGCAACAGACTGCAAAAAAAATCACCGGAACACTTCAGGCCACTGACCGGCACAGACCAACAGGGTGCCAACGCGGGTGTGCCATGCACGTGCCAGAAGCATCCAGCGTGGGCAGAACATGATGTCAAACAGGCTCTAACACTGCTTCGCCGCATGATCTGCCATTTTGGACTGCGCAGGTCCAGTTAATGCCCTTCATAATCACCACCAGCGTGCATTCAGCTACACAAAGGACGCAATCCTACCATGAGTGCTATTTTAAAGGGCTGACCAGATGAGGTGCTTTTGATTTATTTTTGCTGGTGCAAAGTTTGTGGAAGCATCGTGTTCTGTGCTATTGGAAGAGTTTTGCAAACTTTTTGGATTTTTGAGGGGGTGGTACAGGTTCTTGATGAGGAGGCCAGAGGACCTGGCTGGCCTGTCAAGGAAAACCCTGCTTCAGTAATGGGGTCTATAGTTGAAGTCCTTTTTGCAGCATGATATACAAATGAAACACAGGCAGCAGAGAGGGGGAGCTGTGCACAGAGAGGAGGAGGAGAGCTCTGAATAGGGTCTTTAGGACCACCTAGTGTGGAGGCAACTGCGTTTCATCAAGGAGGTGATCACTGAGCTGTGTCACTTCCTCCAACCTGGCGTCAGCCTCATAGCAGGGCGAGGACAGCACTGCCAGTGGTCATCAAGGTCATCAACGCCCTGAATTTTTATGCCAATGGATCTTTTTGCTTCACCTTTAAGTTCCATGTTAAAATCTTGGAATGGAGGTGGTCCCCACATGTTGTCCTTAGATAGAGCTTCACTAGACTGCTTCACTTGGCTTGTAATCTCCATCACTTTGCAAGGCAACTTTCTTCCACTTGTGAAGGCATCAGAGAACTCTCTGGTATTGCTGTCCTGAGGGAGTCTCCCATTTTTTGACTACACATAGATCAGGATACCGATTGCCACAAATCTATGGAAACAAAGCCCTTAGAGTATGAGTGATACACTTTAATCCCTGAAAACCCATTGAAATTAGCCCTTGGAGGTGCTTCCTTCATTCTGTCACTGGAAGCCTGAATGCCACCAGTTAAAACCTTTATTTTGAATGTGCTGACCTGCCTCCATGTTTTTGTGATCTATGTGATGCAAGCAGAGATTATTGTGGCTGTCCGTCACTCGAGTCTGCTCTACATTGATGCAGCCTCAAAGAAGCCTTTGGACACTGACACTGCCCCTATCATCTGCTGCATAGCTTTCAAGAGGCTTTGCGATGCCTCCATATGAGTTTGATGCTATTCTTGTATTGTTTTCCACATGGCAGGTTCTCCATACTCCAGTCAGGAGATTATTTTTCCTTAGCTTCCACTTCAGAATATTCACCATTTCCGCTACCTCTCCCTTTGCCTTTCGTGTGTGTCACACATGACCAACTGTTAACCTAAACTAAAACAAAAGTGGAATATTGTGGATGTTGGAAATCTGAAAGAGAAACAGTAAGTGCTGGAAACACTAAGTACGTCTAGCAGCATCTGTGGAGAGAAAAAGAGTTAACACTTTGAGTGAAAAATTACTTTTTCAGAACATCAACTCTGTTTCTCTCTCCACAGATGCTGCTAATCTAAACTCTCTGAGCTGGTGAGTGAGAAGGTGAATGGTGAGTGTGGGCGAGTATATGCTGCCTATATAAATATATATATATATATATATATAATCCTTGTAAATCTTCCCTGCACCCTCTCCAGTGCCATTGGGACACTTTATCTGATTCTTCCCTACTTGTAGCTCCTGTGGAGGAAATGTAATGAGTGACCTGTTAGTCACAGTTTCCTTGGTGCTCTGCTAATGTAAGAGTTTTCTTAGACAATCAATATCAGAAAAAAACAACGATGGGTGTAGGGCATCCACCACTTCCTTCTCAAATCTCCTCAGGGGAATAAGATTCCTCTATGTCCATTGCCCCCACCTGAGTTGGTCCCATCCATAATGTCCAATTTTCTCCTGTATCGGAACGAACTGTGCGTTAGTTTCAGTCACAAACTGTTTATCTTTGGACAACTATTAAGAACCATTGATTGAATTACTGCTTTATAATAACTTGCCCAATGGTCATTGTGTTGTCCACTGACTCTCTTGGCCCAAGGCCCTCTCACAGCCCACCTCTCCACCATTAGCCTAAACACTGCTCAGTGTGTGCTTAACCCTCAGTTCACAGCCTGTGAGCTCCATGCTATTGTTAACACTGGCATTCAGAGGAAGGAGTGAAAAGAAAGTGCAAAGATAGAGGTGTGAAAGTGGCCTTCAAGCAAGTCACTATTCAGGACTACTAATCTTGATAAAATTTTAGCGAGTACCTCTGCATAGGATGACATTGGATATACGGCACAGAAACAGGCCATTTGGCCCAACCAGTCGTGCTAACCTTTATGCTCCACTCGAGCGTCCTCACATCTTTTTCTCATTTAAACTTAACAATTGATTCCATTCTCTCTTAAATAAATTTCCTTTTAAATCCATCTCTACTATTCGCTTCCGTCATACTCTATGATTACCACTCTGTGCAAAGAAGTTTCTTCTGAATTCGCGCCTGGATTTCTTGACGGCTATCATATATTAATGGCCTCCTTCATGTGAGAGGAACCATTCTCTTTGTATCCACTCTATTATAACCTTTCATAATTTTAAAGACCTCTATTAGGTCAGTCCTCGGCTTTCCTCTTTCAAAACAACAGGACCCAGCCTGTTAATCCTTTCCTAATATGTATACCCACACATTTCTGGTATCATCCTTGTAAGTCTTTTCTGCACCCTCTCCCGTGCCTCTATATCATTTTTATGATATGGTGGCCCTGCCCTTTTGTGAGCCCCAGGGTCAGCTGACCCGACTGACAGTCCCTGGAAGGGTCCCATGCCACGGTTACAGTAAAGCCATTGTTAAAGCAGGGTGGTGGACCTTCTTGGCTGGTGGGAACCTTGTTCAGCTGGTGTAACGACAGCGGGCTCAAGCTGTTGTTAGTTGAGGACTGCAACCCACAGAAAGCAATGGCAAACCACTGCAGTACCTTGCCAATAATAAATAATAATAAACATGGAACAACACAAATCAAAGAAAAACCACAACAGTGCCAAGGGGATCCTCTCCAACCCAGGAGGGAATGTCTCGCTTCATACAGTTAGTCACATGCTACACGCACTCACACTGCTGTTAGCATCTAAACAAAGAGCATCAGTATCGGTACATGGAATGTGGGAACCCTATTACAACCTGGAAAATTGACGAACATCAAACATGAAATGAGGCGCTTGAAAGTCAACATTCTTGGTTTGACTGAAACGCGCTGGAAAGACGAAGGTAATTCTACAGCAGACGACATCACACCCATCTACTCAGGAAGTCAAAAACATGAGAAATGTGTAAGAATCCTCCTAGATGGAGAAGTTTCAAAATGTGTGCTGGGTTACTGAGCTACTCAGACAGAGTGATCCTAGTTAAAATCAAAGCCCAACCTCTCAACCTTGCCATCATCATCCAAGTCTACACACCAACATCTGACAATGAAGAAGAGAATATTGATCACTTCTATGAAGACCTGGTCAAAGCCAAATACCAATGTAAAACAAATGAGATGATTTTTGTAAAGGGTAATCCAAATGCAAAAGTAAGTTCTATCAGGAAAGGCAACATAGTCGGACCTCATGGCCTGGGTGATCCCAACGAAAGAGGGGAAATGTGGATCGATTGGTGTGCAGCAAATGATCAGGTTATTCTAAATACCTGATTGAAGGAGCATCCAAGAAGGAAATATACCTGGAAAGGTCCTGGTAACATGACCAGAAATCAAACTGACTATGTTACAATAAGCAGCAGATTCCGAAACGCAGTTCAACAAGCAAGCGTTGACTGCAGAAGTGACCATGCACCCAAAGTTCGTGCCACCAAAATAAAGCTGAGGAAGTTGAAGAAAAGGGACTTTAAAGAGACTAGATTATGAGCTGCTCAATACAGAGAGCTCAATTAAAGAAACATTTAAAGTGAGAGTTCAAAACCATTTTAAACGGCTTGAAGGACAAGGAAACCATTCAACATGGGAAATGTTCAAAGCGTCAGTGTTAGAATCATCAGAAAACGCCACTCCAATTAAAGAAAAGAGTAAGAAACAAAAATAGATAACAGATGAAACATTGGGCCTGATGGAGGACAGGGGGAAGGTGAAGAAAATAGATCAATGGAAATATCAAGAATTGGATAAATCAAACAAAAATGGGTTGAAGAGAAGGCAAAATGGCTGAACAAAAAATGTGAAAATTGTAAAAACAGAGACTGATGAACAATGCATTCAGGAAATCACAGGAAAAGTTGGGTGTACATCTGGTGGATGCATCAAAGGGAAACATGGGGAAGTTATCATGGAAAGGGAGCAAGATGGACTGAATAAATGCAAGATTTATTTGAAGAGAATAGGCAAGAAGAAACACCAACAATTAAGAAGAACATGGGTGGTCCAAAGACCATGAAAGACAAAGTAATAACAGCAGGAAATAAGAAGAAAATCAATAAAGCCAAAGGCCAAGATGAAATAGTCACTAAACACATTAAAAATTTAGAAGAGTTTGGAATAGACAAACTAACTCTCATCCTTAATGAAGTTTACAATATCAGAGAAATTCCAGAAGACTTAAGTAAATCAATGTTTATTATGCACCCTAAAAAGCCTGGAGCAATTGAATGTGAACTCCATTGTACCTTCAGCCTAATGAGTCACATTACTAAGGTCCTTCTTTGAGTACTGATTCATAGGGCCAGAAGCAAGATAAAGCCACAAATTTCAGATCTTCAATGTGGTTTTGTAGAAGATGGAGGAGTGATAAATGCTATCTTTGTGGTATGTATTCTATTAGAGAGAGCCAAAGAGGTGAAAAAAGATGTATGCATGTGTTTTATTGATTATAGTAAGACACTTGGTAAGGTGAAACATGAAGAAATGATGAGCATGTTAGAGTCTTTTGACCTTGGTGGCAAAGATCTTAGAGTGATTAGAAATCTGTATTGGGAACAAACTACAGCTGTAAAAATTGAGAATGACCTAAACAATTTTGTGAAGATTAAAAGAGGCGTCAGACAGGGGTATGTTTTCTTCACAGATTCATTCAGTTTGTAAAGTGAAAATATTCTTAGAGAGATTGAAGACCTTCCTGGATTATTGGCTGGAGTTTACAACTTTAAATAATATAAGATACACTGATGATACCATTCTTATTGTCGAATCTGAAGAGAAACTGCAAAATATTTTGCATAGAGTAGTGAATGAAAGTGAGAAGAAAGGGCTTCGGCTAAATTGTGAGAAAACAAAATGTCCAAAAGGAAACGCATACCAGAATGTAAGATCAGAGTGAAGAATGAAAAGTCACACAGGTAGACAAATTCTGTTGCCTAGGAATTATGTTAACATCGCACAGAAAGTGCGACCAAGAAATGAGATGAAGGATTGGAATGACCAAAGATGCATTTCAAAAACTAAAAAAGATTATGATCAACTCAAAGTTAGCCGTGAAATCAAAGCTGAGAATCCTGGAATGCTACATCACACCAATTTTGACATAAGGAAGTGAGTGTTAGACAATCAGTGAAGAATTGCAGAGAAGAATTGAGGCTGCAGAGTTGCAGTTTTTGAGGCAAATAATGAAGATATCTAAGATATCTTGCTCAAGTCACCAATGAAGAGGTGCTAGTACAATCTGGGACCAAAAGAACTCTGCTGACTGAGATCAGGAAGGGGCAGTTGAAATTTCTTGAGCAGGTAATAAGAAATCCTGATTGAGAAAGTCAGATGCTGATGGGAAAGATTGATGGTTAAAGTGACCGAGGTAGACAAAGAATGATCTTTCTAAAAAGGTTTGCAAACTGGATAAATGTACCACCAATGAAGATGATCCATGCCTGCAGAGCAATATTAACATGGTTGGCAACACCATCTAAGCGCATGGTACCTGAAGAGGGAGAGAATATGGCAACCAGAACTGCATGCAGTACGCTAAGCGTGGTTCAATCAAGGTTTGATACAAGTTTAGCATAGCTTCCTTACTTTTCAATTCTATCCAACTAGAAATAAAGTCTGTCACTTGCTCGTCCTGCTTTCTACCCTTAATGTCACCGTTAGCACATTTCTTAGCTAATAGCACCACCGTCAACACCCCTGTGTACTTTTGTCTATGACATCTTTGGCAATCTCTTCTTTGCCTCCACCTATCACTGGTCCTCTATCCAGCTCTACCTGTCCCACTCCCCTCAACCAGCTTATATTTCACTTCATTTCTATATTTCTTCAGTTCTGATGAAGATTCATACGGACTTGCAACGTTAACTGTATTCGTCTCCACAGATGCTGTCAGACCTGCTGAGTTTTTCCAGCTATTTTTATTTTTGCTTCAGATTTCCAGCATCCGCAGTATTTTGCTTTTATTTTATTATAGAAATAAAGCCAAGTGTTTGGATTGCTTTTTTTATAGTCTCGCTAACCTGTCGTGTAATTTTTAGTGATTGACGTATTTGTACTCTGAGATCCCTTTATTCGAATACCTCAGCCAAACTTGCACCTTCCAGGTAGTAAGTGACCTCCCTCTTCTTCCTAGCAAAATGCATTACCTCACATTTTTCTGTTGACCTTCATGTGCCATTTATTTGCTCCTTTTGCAAGTTTATTAATGCATTCCTGTAATTTGTTACAATCCTGCTCAGTATTGAACACCTCCCCTAATTTGGTGTTATCTGGAAATATAGAAATTGTGTTTTTGATTCCAAAGTCCAAATCTTTAATGTAAATTGTGAACAGCAGTGGTCCCAGTGCTGATCCTTGTGGAACGCCACTTCCCACCTTCTGCCACTCTGAATAACTACCCTTTATTTCCACTTTCTGCTTTCTGTTTTGAAGCCAGCCAGCAATCCATTCTGCCACTCGTCCCCTGCCTCCACATTCTCTGACCTTGTTCATTAGTCTTTTTATGGAGCACTTAATCGAAAGCCTTGTGAAAATCCAGATAAATTACAACTACTGCATTACCATTGTCTAATCTCTCTGTTACCAGCTCAAAAAATGTAATGAGGTTGGTTGAACAAGATTTTCTTTCTTGGGGTACATGCTGACGACTCATTATTATATTTCTCATTTCTGGACATTCTTCTATTCACTCCTTTAGTAAGGATTCCATTATTTTTCCTACCACTGGTGGTAAGTAATTCTCTGGACATGTTCTGTCCCACTTCCTAAATATAGGAATTACATTAGCTACCCATCAGTCCACTGGCACTCCACCTTTTTCTAACGAATTATTAAATATGAGTAGTTATGGCTGTGCGATCTCTTACCTAGACTCTTTCAAAGTAAGTGGATGTAATCCATGCCTCTGTTATAGTCTTTACGCTGCTTTGTTTATTTCCCCCTTCAGGAGACTAGCAATAGTTTCCATTACAACACTGCCGGTGACAGATTGCTTGTTACTACTTTTGTACCAACTGGTTAACATGTTCTCTTCAGAATTCAGACAATTATTTTATTTGATGTATTGCTGGCATTAAGTCATTTTGTAGAGCAGTCTGATGGGGATTTTTTTTCAACGTTATCCATCTGTTAACTAATCTTTCCCTCCATTTTCAGACTTTTGACAGCAAATAAGTCCTTGTTGATGCGCGTCGATTTTTCAAGATTGCCAAGCACAGGGTCAACAAAGTTCAGTGTGTCTTTGCAGCAAATCCTAAGCTGTCAGATTGTTTTGAACAAGTGTGACAAATTGTGAATCATGTTTCCTAGCAGTTATTATCTTGTAATGCTTATTGAATGGTTTTCAGTGCTCTTTACTAATGGTGCACTACTTTATAAAAAAAATAAACTATTTCATCTTTTTGGACCCATCCTGCTTCAGGTGATGCAATTTTATTACATCGAGGATTGTTAAAAATTAAACAGAAAGTGCTCACAGCAAGTTTGTTAGATATAACCTCTGCATCCCAATAGAACAAGCGTAGCAGATGCTGGGAACACTTGCAAGTCCTCCTCCAAGCCACACACCGTCCTTATTTGGAAATATATCATTGTTCTGTCACTGTCATGAGCTGGGTCAAAATTCTGGAACTCCTGAACAGCACTGTGACTACAACCAAATCACAACGACTGTAACGGTTCAAGAAAGCAGCTCACCATTACCTTCTCAAGGGTCGTTAGGGATGGGTAATAAATGCTGGCCTAGTCCCCATCCCATGAAAGAATAACAAAAAAGTACAGATTAGCATTTGGCAGCTCATTAAAACCATTAATTGGTTCTTTGTATAGCATATCTGTACTGACTCAAGCTAAATAACTAGGATAAGGATGGTAACGAGAATGAAATTAAAATTACTACAGAAAGACCAAGAAAAAGAGCCACTGGAGCAAAAAAGTTCCTTTGGTTTATAAAATAGTGCGCAAATGTACCGAAGCTACCAAGATTACTTTCTTCTTTGGCTTTGCTCATCTGTTGTGAGTTTTTCAGTAGGAGTTCAGTTCTATCTGGGCAAGGCATTGTCAGTTGCAGTGGGGGTATCATACATCATCATTTCGCTGATGCAGGGCTTACTGCCATATGCACCTTCTTGCGATATCGGTGCTTTACCGGAAGATGCAGAGTGGACCTCTGTGCCCTCTGGTGGTGAGTTTAGTGGTGGAGGTCATTTAATCGGGTGAGAGGGTGGTGGGTAGAGCCCCAGCTGCCTGCCCGCCTCCAATCCCAACCAAGTCTATGGTGGGAAAGCCCATGGATGGCCTTCCTGCCTCTCTGCCAATTGAGGCCCTTAAGTGGACAATTAATACCCACTTAAGGTCCTCATCCCACTGCCACTGGTATTAACCCAGCAGTGGGCGGGGAGCTCACCATGCAGGGAGCATGATGAGAAAACTTGTATAGGTTGCTTGTGGCACCAGTGCAGACACAATGAGCCGAATGGCCTCCTTCTGTGCCTTTATGTGATTCTGTGATTCTGTCCCCCAGTGTTAGGGGAGAGGGGGAATGGGGGGTGTCACTCTGTGCCCGATCAATTAGGGACCTGGCATCAGGAAGTGAGGGGCCTGCTGAGAGCCAACCCCTGCCCTTGTTGCCAACCCCCTTCCCTACGATCCTTATTCCAAAACCCCCTTCCCACCATCACTCACCTGTGCCCCCTTGATCCTGGAGCTTGGGTGGCTGTAGTTCCAGCAGCAACCACTCCTTTCCCAGTGGCGCTGCTGAGTACAGAAGAACTGCCAGACTCTGATAGGCCAACTGCTCTTGCTGGGCGGGGCATCCGCCTCCAGTGTCCTTGATTTTGGAGGAAGGCCCGATGCTGTCCCGTCAAGTGCCTGAGTGGCACAAGATATGGCGTGCCTTCCCGAAAAGAGGCGATGTGCAACTCTCGCTGGCTCTCCAGCTAGCGGCTGAGACCCCAGTCGCCTTCACAAGACTCCCCAAGTAGCTCTTCAAATCTCCGTGCCCCAGTGCGGAGAGGTCGGCGCCAAGTGCTTCGATCTCATACAGATTGTCCCCAGATTGAAGTCAATCTGAATTATTTACAGTACGGTGTAGAATCTAAGTGACCAATATGAGATATTATGGTTGTTCCGTTTGGAAGGAAGGAGGTTGAGTAGAGATTTGACAGAGGTGTACAAGATCGTGGCAGGTTTAGATAAGGTAGACAAAAGGAAACATGGTTCCCCATTAGTTGTGAGCACAAGTTCTAGGGCACACAGATTTAAGGTTTGAGGGAAGACGTGCAGGGGGGTTGTGGGGAAGAACTTTTTTACATAGCAAGTGGCAATGGCATGGAACTCGCTATTCACATGGGTGGTGAAAGCAGAGATGACCAATGATTTCAAAAGGAATTTAGATGGGCACTTGAAGGAAATAAATTTGCTTGGCTCTGGAGATAGAATGGGAAAATGGAACTGACCGAATTGTGCAATGGAGAGCCAGCACAGACTGGATAGAACAGCCTCCTTCCGTGCCATAATGATTCTATGACTCTATCTTTAGCCCGCCTAGAATTTTTACATATACAAATAATTAGCAGAGACTCTTGTGAAAGTGTGAGTGAACCCACCAGCCTCACTTAAAGATGTCACAACTGAAAGCATCAGGTTTTTACAGATTCTGAATATGAACTGAATTATAAGATCAAGAGAAACTTCAAATTGTCCTAAAATTGCACAACTGCTCAACAATCCTTCAGTTTCTCTGGCGCTACCAGGCCTTTTGTTATTTCACTCAACAATGCCAGTATAGAAGGTCACATGCTCATCATTTATCCTGAGTCTTCCAGCTTCTTTGGATTTTAATAATATTTGTCAGATACAGTTAAAATAATCCCTTTTGTAGCCAAAACAGGACATGGAAAGTATTCAGTCCATCAGGAAATGCATTAATGCAGCGAATTTAAAATACAAAGCAGGTTTACAGTCAAACTAAACTTGCAGATAATCAGATGAGATTTCAGTGTTCTTCTACATCGATGCATTTTATTTTAAACCCTCCAATTGCATGGACTACTCCTTAGTGTGTTGTTTATTCAATGTTCATGAAATCTGGGATAACTCATCTTCATATTTCCCTTTCTCCATTTAATAGGATCAAGGCTCAAAGAGCAGCACATTGTAGTATAAAACACTTAATATACATTGCCCACAAATACATGGTCGATACTGAAACAACCACAAGGAGAACGCAATACACAAAGCCAATTCCTGACACAGCACAGGTTGCAATGTTTAAAATATATACTTCCATTTTCAGTTTTAATCCCTCCTCTCAGAGTCACCAGTAATTCATCTAAACGGATTACTTGAAGCAACACCTCAGCTCAAATTGTGTTGGCGAAGTATTGTGCTACCATTTTATGGATTAGGTAAGATCAAGCATTATCTTTTGGAGAAGTAGGAAGGCATCATCAACATTGAACTGAGTCATAAGCAACTTAATTTGGTAATTATAAAATTAATAGTTGAGGTTTTTTTTGAAAAAGAATCAATTTGCAAATTCCTTCAGAAGCCTGACACACACATATTCACCTGTATTATTGTTTCTAGGCTTGGGATGAGCCTTTGGAAACCTCTCTGTAGAATGGAATTTATATTTGTCTAACAAACCCATCTCAAAATAACACAAACAAATTACATTTAGTGCAGCTTCCCTCAACAAATATTTCATCGTTGACTGCTTCCAATAACTGTTTCCTTAAACATAAGTTGCCCAAACACTTCTCCTAACTAGGAGCATCACCCCCCACACCCCCACCCCACAGCCGCCCTCCTGCAGTCACATCATTTGGATCACTTTCCCAAGTGGGTCCTTTAAACTGATTGCAACTTGTTTTGCTCCAAAAATATGGCGGCAATTATTTTTAAGAAAGGATGACTCAACTTCAAAAACTATGGCCAAAATTTTCCATTTGGCGGGCAGGCAGAGCAGGTGCGGACGCGGACCCGATCGCCGCTCCGATTGGGGCTGCGCCGCCATTTTACACGGGTGGGCCGATTAAGGCCCACCCAGTACATTTCCGATTCCCGTGGATAGCGGGAGTGGGCGGGTGGCGGGCGTGGTCAGACCGCTGGGTCCAATGGCCACCCAGCAGCCTGTTTAAAGGAAGGCCTGGCAGCCTCCTGTAGGCTGGTGACAATGGCCAGCTCGAGATCCAACCGCTGGGGGTCTGCTCAGCACGGCACTCTGGAGGGAAGGGCAGAGGAGCAGGGCAGGCTGCAGGGTCAGCCCCAGGAGCAGGGCCAGGCTGCAGGGTCAGCCCCAGGAGCAGGGCCAGGCTGCAGGGTCAGCCCCAGGAGCAGGGCCAGGCTGCAGGGTCAGCCCCAGGAGCAGGGCCAGGCTGCAGGGTCAGCCCCAGGAGCAGGGCCAGGCTGCAGGGTAGGCCGGAGGGGGCCAATGTGCCCCTCGCTTTTCTGATGATTGCCTTGCTGCCCTCCTCGAGGAGGTGGCCGCACACCGGGAGGTGTTGGTCCCCCAGGATGGGAGGAGGAGACCCCTCCACATGATGAAACGTGCCTGGGAGGAGGTGGTGAGCTCCCGCGATGTGGTGCGATGCACCTGGATCCAGTGCCATAAGCGCTTCAACGATTTGTTGCGCTCAGGAAGGGTGAGTACCATGTTGGCATTGGGCATTTAACCCAGCAGGTAACCTTAGGCTTTGAGGGCCCCCCTACTGTCCTGACTGCATTGAATCATGTTGGGCATTTCTCGTACGCTGGGTGGGCAAACAGATAGTGCCCATGCTTACATCAGCCTGAGTGGTTCATGAGGAGATGAGTTCTCCCCCGCGCCATGGACAGAATTTTATGACAGCGGGATTTTACATTCCCGCTGTCGTCAATGGGGTTTATAATGGCTCGCCGCATTTTACAGCCCCGTCCCCACTGAAACAGGGCCTTAAAATTCTGCCCCATGTGTTGCTCTTAGTTGCACATGACTAGACTGGGGGCAACCTGCAGGAGATGCAGCTCGGCGCATACTCAGAGCTCCAACACATGTCCTATTCACGGTGATGAGATTGTGGAAGGGGAGCCTCAAGGTGTCTTGGCCAAGAGCCATCTGGTGCCCTCGACGCTGCACCTAGTTGTGCCTCCTTGCTATGGGAGCAAAGACCGTGTGTTTCCTAAAGTGATGGACGCAGAATGTGTCCAAGGGGCCGATTGGGGGGAGTTGGGAGCAGGCGTACTCTCTTTGTGTGAATGATCAGCGGTAGCGGGGAGAGGAAGCACTGGAGGCCTGATATGGGCCACTGTGGTTAGGGTGTGGCGTGCGCGTGCAGAATCCATGTGCGATTAGCCACAATGAATGGTCTTCTCTCTTTGTTTTTCAGGAGAAAAATGCTCACAATGCGTGTGAGTGTTCGCGGACTGGAGGCGGCCAGGCCCAGCTGATGATTTTAAGCCACTTCGAACAGGAGGTCCTGGAGCTTGAGAGACACCATGCGCCCAGGTCCACAGGTGTCAGTGAGGCTGGGGTGTAACGGCCAGGTATTTGAGGCCAATAGTGAGATCCGCTATGTCCTCCCAACATCCATAGCGCTGATGATTGTTAAATTTGTTATTGTTGCAACATTGCTCAGTCACAGACTGATAGAGTCAGAGTGTGGATCATAGACAAAGGCCCTTCGGCCCTTCGAAGATGCACATGTCCAGCACCTTCCAAAGTCGCCTTATCCCATTTCTGACCACTATCCCCATGGCCTTGTACGCCATGGCATCGCTACTGCAACATCCAAATATTTATTACATGTTAGGAGGGTTTCTGCATCCACCACCCTTTCAGCCAGTGCGTCCCACATTACTGTGTGCAAGAGTTCCTCATCACCTCACCTGTCAACATCACGCCCCTTACCTTAAATCAATGCCACCAGGTTTTTCATCCTTCCACTAAGGGGAAACGTTCCTTTCTGTTGACCCTATCTATGCCCCTCATAATGTTATAAAGCTCAATAATGTCACCCCTCAATCTCCTCTGCTCCAGGGGAAATAACCCCAGACTTTTCTATGTCTCCTCATAAGTCAAACTCTCCAGCCCAGCCAGCATCCTGGTCAGTGACCTCTGCACTCTCTCCACTCCAATCACATCCCTCCCGTGAAGCGCATTTCACAGCTGCACACAGAACTATAGCTGTGGCCTAGGGAGCGTTTTCTGCACTTGGAACAGGACCTCCCTGTTCCTATATTCTATTCCCCGGCTAATAAAGGCAAGTATGGCATTTACCTTCTTAAACACCTTATGTACCTGTCCCGCTATCTTAACAGGCCTGTCGACATGCCCAGCAAGGTCCCTCTGATCCTCCTTACTTTCCACGGTCCTACCATTCCTCATGTATTCCCGTACCTTGTTTCCCCCGCCCAAGTGCATCACCTCACACTTATCCACATAACATTCCATTTGGCATTCCTTAGGCCATCTGACAAACCTGTCTATATCCACCTGTAATGTTTGGGTCTCCTCCTGACTATTTGCCACCCCACCAATATTTGTGTCCATAGGTTCTGGAAGGTTGAGTGCATAATGAGTCAGGGGGAAAGGGATGAAGTGTGTCACTGTGTGCACGCTAACTGATCCACTGTCCTTGTTATTTTCAGCATCATCAGAGCATGGCCGCTAGGCCCTCTCTCACACCCGAGGGCCGTGAACTGTCACCAGCGTCACACTATTTCTGCGAGGCAGGCACCAGCGCAGATACTAGCACCTCGGTGGGCATTACAACATCGGCTAATGTCCTGGGGCACAGTGGAGAGGGCACTTCACAGTCGCTGGAGGAGCTGGCAGAGACAGAGAGTGCCGATGGCGCCAGCAGTCGGAGAACTGCAGGGGACCAGGCACATGCTCAGTCGGTGCCTGATGATGCACCTCTGGAGTCGTCCACAATGCAGCAGCTGCAGGAAATGTGGCCGGGTGTGCGGGAGCATCTGGGAGTGATGCATGAGGCTGTGCTTCGCTTGGTGTCCGTGGTGGAGGAGTCCACGCGGAGCATGAGTGATGCAATGAGCCTCATGTCAGAGCGTCATGCTTCCCCCATGGAGAGAGTGGCGACTCTCATGGAGAGGGGCCTCCAGAGAACAATCAGCTTCTCCTGGGGTTACGCTCGGACCTGCAAGCCCTCACAGTGCCAGTGGCCTCAGCTGGTCAGTGCCAATGTGGGAGATGGTGTGGGCTTCAAGTTTCCCAGCTCATTGCCCATCCATCCACGGTGAGCAGGGAGGTCCAATGTGACCTCACGTTGGCGCAGCAGCTGCCTGAGGTCTCTGTGGGCTCCTCTCAGGGCGCTCCGGATGAGGGCAGCAGCTCCTCCGCCCCTCTCCCAGTGACCACTTCATTGGGTGAGGCAGCGACGACTGGGGAGATGCCAGCTGTGGAACTAGCAGCTCCCTCCCAGGCGGGTCCAGCACAGGCTCCACGGGCCAGAGGACACCCGCCAAGGTCATCGAGGCCAACAGGATGGCAGAGACAGCAGGCTGGCTCAGATACCACTCCCAGCGTGGGGGCAGCACCAAGACGTAGCACCCGGAAACCTAAACATAAGGCACCTTAGGCACACCACGGGTTTCTCACTGGTGCTTTTGTGTTGGCCTGAGATTAGGGAATTATCGTGCTGAATTTTGCCGTTGGTGAGCAGGGGGTGGGGCCCGCGGGATGATGACGGGTGGAACTCCCGATGTCACCATGCCCCATTTAAATTTTCAGGAAGGCCAATTGAGGCCATTGACTGGATCGTTTAAACAATTAAAGGACCTGCCCATCCAACCTTAAGGTTGGCGGGTTGGCCAGGAGCCCCAGCGGCAAATAGAAAAAACATGAAACCTCATCCACCGGTGGGATGAAGTTTCATGCAGGGATTTAAAAAGTTTATTAAAGTTTTAGTGAAATTTATTAACATATCCCATCTCACGTGACATTGTCACATGAGGGGGATATGTTAAGGATTTTGTTTTTTCTATTTTTAACATTTTTAAATGTGGAAGCGATCTCCCTGAGGCAGCACTTAGCCTCAGGGAGATGTGCGCTCTGTCGTGCGCATGTGTGAAAGAGCACACTCTCACTTTTAGGGAATCCCCACCCCTCGCCCGCACAGGGAGCACATAGCGCTTCCCGCCGGATGTCACACTGGACAGGCATTAATTGGCCCGCCCACATAAAATGGCGGGTGGGGAGCCAATCCCCACCGGAGATTGGGTCGGACCCGCCCGCCCGACAGGCAGAAAATTCTGCCCATTATTTCTTGATGTTTGAAAAACGTTTTGTTTTCATTTTGTTTGACCATATGGTGGATAAAATAAAATTCGGATGTGTTACCATGGCTGAGGGTGGCTCCCTTGTGCTGCATTTGTATGTTTTACATACATGTCATGAGTGTTTGAGTGGACATTGAAGTTAATGTCCAAAGCCCTTAGTTACAGCTGGTGAAGTGGCAGATTTCGCACTGAGGTGCCGAGTGTGGAATTCAGGCCAGGCTGGTCCCCCTGATCCATTTGTGTGGATCAAGCTGAACGTTCATTGGATTAAAGTCCCCCGGGTGTCCCTGCCTCCTTGGTGTAGTCCCGGGTCAGCGTTTAGCCCCTCAGCATTCCCCTGTGCTTCCTCATCCTCAGAATCACTGCTGGACTCATCGTGTGCAGCCGCATCCACTGCGTCAATGTCTTCATCGTCCACTGTGTCCCCCCTTTCCAGCGCAAGATTGTGCAGAGTGCAGCATGCTACCACTATCACTGAGACACAATCTAGGGGGTACTGGAGTGCGCCCCCTAAGTGGTCCAGGCATCAGAAGCGCATCTTGAGAAGACCGATGACTCTCTCCACCACAGCCCTTGTGGTGCCCTGGCTCCTATTGTACCGCTGCTCAGCTTCTGTTCTTGGATGGCGGAGAGGCGTCATGAGCCACCTTCTGAGGGAATAGCCCTTGTCACCCAGCAGCCATCCATCCAGCCGGGCTGGAGCACTGAAGAGCCCCGGCACCTGGGAGTGTCTGAGGATGTAGGCGTTGTGGGAGCTGCCTGGGTACCTTGCACAGACTTGTAGAATCAGCATCCTGTGATCACACACTATCTGCACGTTCATGGAGTGGAAGCCCTTCCTGTTGACGAAGGCACCGGGCTCACCTGCTGGCGCCTTGATGGCCACATGTGTACAGTCTATAGCACCCTGGACACAGGGGAAGCCAGCAATGGCCGCAAAGCCTCTGGCTCGCTGTGTCTGGCTGGCCTGGTCGCAGCGGAAGTGGATGAAGGTCAATGCCCGTCTGAACAGAGCGTCTGTAACCTGCTTGACACAAGTGTGGACAGCTGATTGGGAGACACCGCAAAGATCACCAACTGACCCCTGGAAGGAGCCAGAGGCATAGAAGTTGAGGGCAGCTGTGACCTTTAGAGCCACTGGCATGGGGTGTCCACCCACACAGTTAGGGGAGATCTCAGGGTCAATCATCTGACAGATGTAGTTGAATGTCTCCCTTGAC
Organism: Cetorhinus maximus; assembly: GCF_964194155.1. Lineage (NCBI taxonomy): Eukaryota > Metazoa > Chordata > Chondrichthyes > Lamniformes > Cetorhinidae > Cetorhinus > Cetorhinus maximus. The sequence continues at coordinate 3,111,438 of NC_135902.1, read as the reverse complement.
AGTCGGAGCCTCTTTCGGCACTGCACCTCAGTCATATTGAGGTAGCTGCTTCGCCGCCTGTAAACCCTGGCAGCAGGATAGTGGCATCTTCTGCGGCCCCTTCCACCTTGGACTACCTCTTGGCCCTGCACCCCTTGTGCCTGTGCCTGTCCTCCCAAAGGTGTCTCCCCTGGAGGCTGATTGTACACTCCTGACCTCCTCCTTATTCTAGCCCTCCCTTCCTCCTCAGGGGAGCTGCCTCCAGTGGACATCTCAGATCCCATACCCAGGGTAAAGGGAGGCCTCCGGAAAGCTGCAGGCCTGGTAAAGACTCCTGACTGCAGAGTGCTGACCTGAAGGTTCAAAGTACACAGAAAGCTGCTGGAATTCGTTCTGAACTGCTACAGATCACACAGGCAAGTTTAAAAACCTTCCTGCAATAAATACTCACAGACCAGATTGACAACCCCACTGAGCCCTCTTATCCCGCCTGTGGATGATTTTTATTAAAAGTCTCTTACCCGCCTGCCCATTGCGCCCGTGCGCCGAGCAGAAGATTGCACGGGCGCCTGAAAACCAGCATCGATTGCCGATTTAAGGGCTCAACTAGCCCGTTAATTAATGGTGGACGCGCATTGTGCTTCATCGCGCGCCCGCCCAGCGAAATATCGCCATGGCATGCGGTGATGTCGGGACACTCGCCCGATGTCACCGCGCGTCATTTTACGCACAGACGTTCGGGGCCCGCCCGCTCCCCCCACATGCCAAGCAGGAAATTCTGCCCATCTTTCTGAGTTTTCCTTTTTTCCTGAGAAGGAGAGGTTTGCAGGGCTATGGAGACAGGGTTGGTAACACAAGATAGTTGGATAGGCTGGCACACGCCAGGTGGGTCGAATGGTCTCCTTCTATGCTGCAAGATTAATTGATTCTATGATTAAATCTCAATTTAAAAGATCAGCTAGAACAAGTAAGTGCTCTGCTCGATTTTTCCTATCCTTCATCAATAAAGTTTTTGCAACCAAAAGCAGTAACACTACTTGTCTCTTCTGGTAGAATAATGGACCTCTTGGCATCTTAATATATTTAATAATGGTATTTTATTCAAGAAATACATTCACAGTCCAAAGGCTGAATTGCAGTGTAACTTACATTGAAAAATTCATATAAGACTTAGTAATCAGATTAAAAATATGCAACCATATAGTTAGAAAAATAGTCAAACAAATTCAGCAGGTAAGAGGGAAGTAGTAGGTGAGATATTAAGGGAAGGGTAATGGTAAATTATAATTATATTAAAATTACAAACTAAACACCATTCCTACATGTAAATTTCATAGTTTAAGTCCTTCATTGAGGACCCAAACCATGTAAGGGATAGGGCTACATCGGTACCTCTCCATCCTACAACTGAGAGAGTTGAATTTAGTCGAACTTCTGAGTTCTTGATTGATCTGGGCATAGTGGGGGTAACTAGTTCTGAAATTGGGTGGATTGCATTAGGGATTTTACAAATTTAGTATAAATATCAACTCTTTTATGTTTGTAGGATTTTGAGTTCAAAATGTTATCATTGGCATTGACATCGGGCAGGAGCACATTAAATGTATGGTGTCAAATTAGTGACAAAATTCTTTAGTAGCATCCATTGAAGTGTTTGCTGTCATGATATTCAGTGTAATGATACTTGAATAGTAACGGCAAGTCCAAACAACTGGCAGCATTACATATAGCAAATCGAGAGGTGGATGTCTAACTCCAGCAAAGGAGACTGTGATATTTCTGATGCCGAAGACCCTTTTATGCCATCTAGCCACATTTTAATTGGACAGCCAGCAGTTCAAACTCACTTATCTGTGGTATCAAAAAAAAATCAGCATATGCACCTCGCACCCTACACCCAGCTTCCTCCTTCACCCATTCAGTTCCTGTTCCAGGGAGACTGAGCTGTGCATCGGGCCATGGGTAGAATTCCTCATCTTGTGGTCGCTTTGAGAATTCAGGATGACCGGCAGCACAAAGTGATGGGGCGGGAGGGTAGTGGAGAAGAGTATTAGAATGACATCTGGGATTTGGGAAGAGGAAAGAAGTGTGAGAGTTTGTTCTGGAGAGAGAAGGAAAAACATATCCACGAGAGGAGGTGTGGGGAGAAGGGTGTTTCCATGTCACTGTTTAAACACGTTTGGAAAGATTAATTGTTGTATGTTGCAACAAGAGTACTGATGCATATCCATGATAACTTACAATTTCTCTTGAGGGAAATGAGGGAAACTCCTGCATTTTTTGCCACAAGCTTCCACTGTAAAGTCAATTTAATATTTGGTTTACCTGCAGCTTAATTTCCTTATATGTCCTGCTTCATTTTCATTTTAACTACGTTATTCACTTATATTTAGGGCTAGTTTTGAGCTGTCATCTTCTGTTCAAGGTGCTGCATGTATAAAAGATATAAAAACATACTGGCTTCAGCAGGAGTACCTTCCCCAACATATCCGAACAGCTGCTTCAGAAAGAAGGAACATTAATATTGTTTTTTTTTGAAAAATTAAATGGTTTGTTTTGGTCCCATGGGCTAGAGATTTTGGAGGCCTGCCCTTCCTGGGTGATTTTGGTGTAGTGAAACCGCTTAGAACTTCTAATAAGACACAAAAAAACTATCTTCGTCCAATTAAATATCCGGAAGGAAAAACTTTACATTGCTCCGAGGCGTGGTGACTGGAATATAAACAGAAAATGCTGGAAAAACTCAGCAGGCCTGGCAGCATATGTGGAGAGAGTAACTGAGTTAACGTTCTGAATCCACATGGCTCTTCTTCAGTGACTGGAGTCCCTCGTTAAACAGCTTTAAGTCTAGGCCTCCAAATTCAACTGCAGAACTTATTTTCAAACAATGACTCGAGTGAGGGACATTGATTTTACCGTCCATCCTAAGACCAATGGAATTTCGTGCAATTGCTGCCAACGTGACTCTTAGGGGGGCTTGGAAGGAGGGAAAAAATTAACGGTCATCACTCCAACACACATATATATACTTGCATGTGTATTTTGTTGGGTTGCTGATTGTTCATTGAACAAACTTACAATGTTTCCTCTCCATTATAACCCTTATTGCTTAATAGATTCATCTCAGCTCCTATCTGCTTCTGCATGAAATCAGCCTATAGGGGACAGAGAATGGCAGCCATTGCAGAAATTGTGGAGCAGGCCTGCCCGGCAACATTAACAGTATCTATAATGTGTAGCTGCTCTTGTTCATTTGAGTATTTTTTATTGTCAGTCTTGGGTAGCCCATGTTGAACAGTTGCCATGTTATTATAACTGTCAGGATAACTCATTTGCTGAGAGGATTCAATATTGTGAAATAAAATAGAAGCCAGGTTAGTGTAACACAAAATATAAGCAGCGCTCTTACAGAAATGAGTTACGATAGCTTGTCCTGGAATGGCTGACCAAAAGGCATATTTTCTCCAAGGTAGAGAAAAAAAAATAATAAAAAGCCATCATCTTGGGCAGGAATTTTCCTGCAGACTTCAGTATCCTGGTGCTGGATTAAATGGGGGTCAGAAGCCATCACTTCTGTGGGGGAAATTGTCAGCCAACTGTGCTTTTACTCTGAGTTGGCCAAATAACGGCCAGAGGGAAGGTCCGCCATCCAATAAAGGATGGCAGCCAGCTGGAGGACCAATCAGAGGACGTCCGGCACTGAAGGAGCAGCTGACTGCCTTTTCAGCTAAGTGAGCAGGCCGCCATTTTGAATTGACCTCGCTCCAACTTTTTAAAGTTTTAAATAAAAACAGAATCAGCAGCTGGCCCAACTTTGTGGGTCGGAAGCTCCCCGCCACCCCACAGGGCAGCTTGTGGCTGCAGCTAAAGCCAGACAGGCAGGGAGGGCCTCAAAGCCTGCCAGGAGCGCTGGCCCTGCCTCTGGTAAGTCACCTTCAGGCAGCTAGGCTGTTCCCTGATGCCTCGGGGTGCCTGGAGGCTGACTACAAAATTCCATCCAACATCTTTTAAGCCATAAGTGGCCTTTAAACAGGATTGGTTGGCCACCTATAATAAAAACAGAAAGTGCTGTAAAAACTCAGCAAGTATGGCAACATCTGTGGAGAGAGAAACAGAGTTAATGTTTCGAGTCCAATATGGCTCTGGAGTTCGGAAGAAGGGTCAGGAGTGGCCCTCGGGTACATCCTGGGAAGGGGGGATTGGCATATACTATGGGGCAGAGGGCTAATTGTGATTCCTGTAGAGCTGGTGGATTATAACTTCTGTCTCCACAGGATGAGTATACTAATATGTCACTGTGTAAATACCACTCTTAGCTGGTAACCTCAGGTTGTCTGCAATGATATTGTTGCAGTGTTTTGTTTCCATGTCTTGATCAACACACTGCCTTAACGGTTAAAAATAAAAGTACAATTGATTTATTAGTTGGACTTACATTCTGACTTCCTCAGATAAAGACTCTTAGTCATTTTAAGTCAAATAGATTTGGAGTTGAGATCATTGCAGAGTTCTTCCAAATACATTGCCTTGTCTAATCTTTAGAACCTGCCTTTCCTATCCCCACACTTCCTCCCCGCTACCCTCACCACCTTTAGCCTTTAGGTGTTTCTAATTCGGAAAAATTAGGGAGAGCATGCTGTACGTGGAAATGATGACAGATACCCAAACGCTGGAGCCATGACTGAAGGATCCTTCACAATGATAGCCCTCCTAGCGCCTGCGTCAGGTGAACCATTATATAGATAGTTGCTCAGAATTGTAAAAGCATGAACAGCAAATAATGAAAAAGGAAGTGCCTGAGCTTGCAATGGTCCCGCAGGATGTTAGCATACTGAATTCAATGTAAATACTGTCAAAGATTAACCGTACCCTGGCATTGTTCAGGTGAAATAACTATGGCCCGTTCCTATTTACTGTTTACTGAAAGAACATTATTTCAGGGCAAAATGCATATTTATTTATCAGGATTCAGCTGTACTACTATTACAACACTCCAAAGCATATCTTTAGAAATATGAGCAGACATCCATGAATGCATACATGGGAATTATTTTGGAACTAACACAGCAGCTAAATGGGATGCCTGAGATAAGCATCCAAAGATATCTACTGTACATACATTAGAATTTTGATGGTAATCTATATAAGATGAAACAGGAGGGAACAATAATCATTCTTATTGTCATTCTTCAGTTGGGATTAATTCAGCAGGTTTCATATAACAGCTGGATTTATCCACATTGCTCCAATCTTTTAAAATAAGTAACTTGAGAGAGCAGCCAAGTAGTACAGAGGTCAAACTACTCCTCTTGCACTTCTGTTATTGGAGTTTTGAGCTCTGTGGAGACTGACAATCTGGTTTGCCTCCCAGTACATGCATTAGGCTGATTGTTGGGGCGCACTAAAGTGGCCGTAAAGGTCCAGAGGTTTCCCCATGGAGGGTGAAGGCCTTGTAGTAGCCTCTTCTACTTCCAGTTGGCCTCAGAGACACACCAGCTGAAATGTTCTGTTGCAGCCGAGGCATTCAGTGGGAGCCATCCTTCTCATCTTCTTTATCTTCCTGCCTGATTAGGGTTCCTCATTGTCACCTCCAGCTGCTGCAACATCCAGATGCAACATTGCTTCAGTATCCTTGCCTGCATTGATGGGCTGCCTTGTGATGGGCAGGGAGCCTCAAATCAGGAAATGGGTCAGGGCTGCAGTGGGCAAAGCCTACCCCCTCTCCCCCACAACCCCCCCCCCCCCCCCCGCCCCCTCCTCACCCACCCCCCCCCCAATCCCCCAACCAGAACTCTTCCCCACAGAGTGGAATCCTTTCCCACTGATCCCTTAATTTAATTGGTTGAAATCGCTTGGGGAGGGAAAATGCAGCCATATATTCCACAAAACATAAGCTTTGGATTCTGTTTAGTAACAGTCTGGTGACGATGAAAGGTATTCTCTGGATGAAAGCATTTCAGTCAAACCATTGGAATAATTATTTTAAATGCTCCAAGTTTTATATTGATTGATGTGAGTCAGTATCACATTCAGCTCTTAACTCCAGCTGTGTGATATGTATTATAGCCATTAGCCAGCAGCTCAATAACTGGAGTGTATGGTTGGAGCAACAGTATAGCAATGGGGTTTACCCGCCCCGAACTAAAAGTCAGTCAGCACCTCGCTGGTGTGAAATTCGGCTGCACCGCACTGATGATACACTGTGGTCAGCCTTAATTGGATCAGAGTGAGACTGCTACCCCTTGGGGATAGGAAGTCCCACCCTAAAGAACTGCTGGCCAGCCTGATTGGCCGGCAGCTCTGTAGCCCCAGCAGCGCCAGGAGATAGTAGTGGCCACTGCTGGGACTACATGTGGTCCCATGAAGAAGTGAAGATGTCTCCCAGACTTTAGGTAAGTCCCAGGATTTTGGGTGGGCATGGCTGTGAGATGCCAGGGAAGTAGGGGGAGGTGGATGTGGGTCAGCTTAGAGAGGCCCCGAGGTGGGGCCGGGGGAAACAAAGGATGGGGTACCATTTTGGGGGGTTGTCCCCGATGGGCACAGTGGGTCCCCCAAAGGAGGTACTCCTCCTTCCTGCCTGCCAGCAGCCCCTGCCAGTGAAAGCTGCCAGGCTGTTCACCATGCCCCCACCTACCCTCCCTACCCACACGCACAGAAAATTGTGGGAGAGTTGGAACGAGGCCCTTAAATGGCAGTTAATTGTCCACATGAGACCTTCAACAGGCCTAAAGATGAGTCAGCTGCTTACCTGTTCCTCTGCAATATGGGGACAGGGCAAGGATGGGGATGTAGGCAGTGGGCTGGAAACTTAATTTTACATGCCCCCCCACCCCACCTTCAAATACACAAGCAGAAGGCCATAAAATTCACCCTAGTATTACAGGTTGAGCCATACTGGAGATTTACAAACAATTTATGAAACTAAAAAATCTATTAACATGGTATAACTTATTGATAGTTAAAAGAAGACAAATCACTATAGTAAATTATTTCAAAAGGCCAATGGTGGGATAAAGTAACACATGTGTATAGTGCAATTATCAACACACCATTCATGTGTCTGAGGCTGAAATCGTCTTTCCAGTGAATGAGAAGTATGTAACAAAGATGTCAAAAGTAGTCACACCCTCATTTTAAACTCTTCGTTTGACCCTATTTGTGTGAAATCTTCCTGGGTAATCTGTTTCTGAATCACTTGAACTTGAACATTATTTGCAATTTACATGATGTAAATCCATTCCACGCACAGTGAGGCATATGAGAAATCATCAATTTTATCCAATATTTAATCAAATTCTACAATCAATAAGTAGATATTTTCACATTGTGATCATTAAAAACCATTTCTGTATCTGGCATTGTGACATGTTAGGATTGTAATTAACGAAAATGCTTTTCTTTCCCTCTGATGCACCCCTCCATCTAATACTGGCTAATGATGGCAGGTGAAATTTAATGTAGGCCCGTGTATGGTACTGCACATAGGAAAGGAAATATAGTAAACACTTATCCTTCATGAATGGTGCTGAAAAAACTAAAAATGAGGTTGAAAGAGACCAAAGAGTTTTAGTTGACTCAATAGCATATCCACCCAATGCATAGTGTCAATCAACAAAGCAAACAGACTGCTGGACTAATTAGCCAGAAATGTCGAATACAGGTCATAGGAAGTAATGATCAATTTATAGTTCTCTGGTCAGCCAGGATCTGAGGATTGTGTCCGTTTCTGGTCACCAAGATACAAAGGAGATATTCAGACATCTGAGGGAAATGCAGGACAGAGCGATGAGACTGATTCCTGCATGGGCTGAATTTTTGTCTCCCAACTCAGAGCAAACCCAAGTCGGGAGTGTCAAAGTGGGGATGAGGAACTGCAATTTTGAATTTCCCTGATGATTCCCCCTACCCACCATTTTCATTGGGTCAGGAATTGTGGCAGGTCGCAACTCAGTGCTTGCACAGTATTACAGCATCACAGAATCTCTACAGTGCAGGAGGAGGCCATTCAGCCCATTGAGTCTGCACTGGCTCTCTGAAAGAGCATTCCACCTAGTCCCACTCCCCTGCCTTATCCCCGTAACCTTACGCATTCTCTCTTTTCAGGTAGCAATCCAATTCCCTTTTGAATACCTCAATCGAACCTGCCTCCACCACCCTTTCAGGGAGTTTGTTCCAGACCCCAACCGCCCCCTGGGTGAAAACAGTTTTCTTCACATCACATTTACTTCTTTTGCCAATTATTTTGAATCTGTGCCCCCTAGTTCTTGATGCTCTCTTGAGTGGGAACAGTTTCTCACTATTTACCCTGGTTATACCCCTCAGGATCTTGAATACCTCTATCAAGTCTCCTCTCAGCCTTCTTTTCTCCAAGGAAAATAGTCCCAACCTCTCCAATCTATCCTCATGGCTACAGTTCTTCATCCTGGGAATCATTCTTGTGAATCTCCTCTGTACTGTCTCCAATGTCTTCACATCCTTCCTCAAGCAAGGCACCCAGAACTGGACGCAGTACTCCAGATGAGGCCCAACTAGTGCCTTATACAAGTTCAACATTGCCTCCTTACTCTTGTACTCCATGCCCCTATTAATAAAGCCTAAGATACCATATGCTTTAGTAACCGCTCTCTCAACATGCCCTGCCATCTTCAATTACCTATGTGCATATATACTGAGGTCCCTCTGTTCCTGAACCTCCTTTAGAGGCTCTCTCTTTATTCTATACTGTCTCACCATATCGTTCCTACCAAAATGAATCACTTCACACTTCTCTGCATTGAACTTTATCTGCCGCTTGTCAGCCAATCCACCAACATATCTTTGTCCTTTTGAAGTTCGACCCCATTACAGTTGACAATGTTTCCAATCTTTGTATTATCTGCAAATTTTAAAATTATGCCCTGCACACCACAGTCTAAGTCATTAATATATATTAGGAAGAGCAAGTGTCCCAACACTGGCCTCTGAGGAACTCCATTACAAACCTTCCTCCAATCTGAAAAACAACCATTAACCACTGTTCTCTGTTTCCTGTCACTCAGCAATTTAAAACCCCTGCTGGAAATTCAGATTTCCCTCTCATATCCCTATGTCCCTTCCATGCTCCCATTCCCTTTCCGCACTCTCATGCCCCTTCCATACCCATTCCATTACCTCCCCCCCCCACACCCCTTCCATGTCCCCCAAGCATCCTCACTCACTCTCCCAGTATCAACTTTGTATAGGTTAGCCACTGTCAAGTCTTTGAAATATTCCTAAAACTGACACAATTAAGGGAAGGGGTGTTGAAAATCTCCTTTGAAAAAAAAATGCTCATTTTACAACCACATAGAAGTGTCAATCAACCAAAATTATTCATGGCATCAATGGAAAAAAGCTTTAATCCACTTCACACCTCTTAATCTTGTGCAATTAAACAAGCAGGCTTTGAAGAACAACATGAAATAATAAGTTATTACAAGGTAATAAAGATGCCAAACAACAAAGCTAGCACTCCCCTCCAAGCACTGTAATACACCCCTGCTGATCTGAATCCATTAACCATTCTTGGAGCTCAGCAAAGCAGTCATAATGAGGCCATCTGGCAACTGTATTTGTTTTTCTAGATGGCCTGATGAGTAAAACATTGCCAGCTGCAAGAGATATTCCTACCAAGAATATGACAATTATCTACATGACTTTCCCTGTGCACATTAATTCTCATTCACACCACTTCATAAAATCGATACCATATCATGAACAACAACTTTATTACAGTTCCAATTTTACTTGTGCTTCACATAGTATATGCACGTCTATGACTTATAATTGTACTTCTTGGTGCCTTTGAATTCTCAAATCTCAACTAGTTCTTCCAGGTGTTAGATGAGTGGCAAGAGTGCATTAGGTGACTGACTACACCAGATCAGGGGTGAATTTCTTGTGACAATTGGGCATTGTCTCATGACAGCTTAGTCCTGGGATGGATCTGCTTCAGGCTTCAGCTTTTGAGCTGAAATTAAAACACAGCATTGGCATAGGATGCCGTATCCTCCATTGCATTCTGAACTTCTTTCCTGGAGTATTGTGTGCTATTTCTTGCAGCCTTACTGAATCAGGTGTCCTGCCATACCATTCTGATATGCCAGTAAAATATTGTCACACCTTTTTCAAATAAACATAGGCGTCTCTCCCCCTTTAAAAGCTCCGTTTTTTTCTTATTCACGGGATGTGGGCTTCAATGGCTGGGCCAGCATTTATTGCCCATCCCTAATTGCCCTTGATAAGGTGGTGGTGAGCTGCCTTCTTGGGCTGCTGCAATCATGTGGTGTAGGTACACCCACAGTGCTGTTAGGGAGGGAGTTCCAGGATTTTGACCCAGCGACAGTGAAGGAACGGTGATATATTTCCAAGTCAGGATGGTGAGTGACTTGGAGGGGAACCTCCAGGTGGTGGTGTTCCCATCTACCTGCTGCCCTTATTCTTGTAGGTGGTAGTGGTCGTGGGTGTGGAAGATGCCTTGGTGAATTCCTGCTGTGCATCTTGTAGATGGAACACATTGCTGCCACTGTGCGTCAGTGGTGGAGGTAGTGAATGTTTGTGGATGGGGTGCCAATCAGGCGGATTGCTTTGTCCTGGACAGTGTCCAGCTTCTTCAGTGTTGTGGGAACTGCACTCACCCAGGCAAGTGGGGAGTATTCCATCACACTCCTGACTTGTGACTTGTAAATGATGGACAGGCTTTTGGGAGTCAGGAGGTGAGTTACTCATCGCACGATTCCTAGCCTCTGACCTGCTCTTGTAGCCACAGTATTTATATGGCTAATCCAGTTCAGCCTCTGGTCAATGATAACCCCCAGGATGTTGATAGTGGGGGATTCAGTGATGGTAATGCCATTGAACATCAAGAGGTGATGGTTGGATTGTCTTTTGTTGGAGATGGTCGTTGCCTGATACTTGTGTGGTGCGAATGTTACTTGCCACTTGTTAGCTCAAGCCTGGATATTGTCCAGGTCTTGCTGCATTTGGACATGGACTGCTTCAGTATCTGAGGGGTCACAAATGGTGCTGAACATTGTGCAATCATCAGCGAACATCCCCACTTCTGACCTTATGATGGAAGGAAGGTCACTGATGAAGCAGCTGAAAATGGTTGGGCCTAGGACACTACCCTGAGAAACTCCTGCATTGATCTCCTGGAGCTGAGGTGATTGACTTCCAACAACAAAAACCATCTTCCTTTGTGCTAGATATGACTCCAACTAGCGGAGAGTTTTCCCCAGATTCCAGTTTTGCTCGGGCTCCTTGATGCCACACTCGGTCAAATGCTGCCTTGATGTCAAGGGCAGTCATTCTCACCTCACCTTGGGAGTTCAGCTCTTTTGTCCATGTTTGAGCCAAGGCTGTAATGAGGTCAGGAGCTGAGTGGCCCTGGCAGAACCCAAACTGGGCATCAATGAGCAGGTTATTGTTTAGCAAGTGCCGCTTGATAGCACTGTTGATGACCCCTTCCATTACTTTACTAATGATCGAGAGTAGACTAATGGGCCGGTAATTGGCCTGGTTGGATTTGTCCTGCTTTTTTCCACATAGCCGGGTAGATGCCTGTGTTGTAGCTGTACTGGAACAGCTTGGCTAGGGGCGCAGCAAGTTCTGGAGCACAAGTCTTCAGTACTATTGCCGGAATTTTGTCAGGGCCCATAGCCTTTGCAGCATCCAGTGCCTTCAGCCATTTCTTGATATCACGTAGAGTGAATCGAATTGGCTGAAGACTGGCATCTGTGATGCTGGGGGCCTCCGGAGGAGGTCGAGATGGATCATCCACTCAGCACTTCTGGCTGAAGATTGTAGCAAATGCTCCAGCCTTATCTTTTGCACTGATGTGCTGGGCTCCTCCATCATTTAGGATGGGGATATTTGTGGAGCCTCCTCCTCCAGTGAGTTGTTTAGTTGTCCACCACCATTCACAACTGGATGTGGCAGGACTGCAGACCTTAGATCTGACCCATTGGTTGTGGTATCGCTTAGCTCTGATCTATCACTTGCTACTTATGCTGTTTGGCACGCAAATAGTCCTGGTTATATCATCACCAGGTTGACACCTCATTTTTAGGTGTGCCTGGTGCTGCTCCTGACATGCCCTCCTGCACTCTTCATTGAACCAGGGTTGGTTCCCTGGCTTGATGGTAATGGTAGAGTGGGGGATATGCTGGGCCATGAGGTTACAGATTGTGTTAGAGTACAATTCTGCTGCTTCAAATGGTCCATAGCACTTCGTGGATGCCTGGTCTTGAGCTGCTAGATCTGTTCGAAATTTATCCCACTTAGCATGGTGGTAGTGCCACACAACACGATAGTGGGTATCCTCAATGTTAAGGTGGGACTTCGTCTCCACAATGACTGTGCAGTGGTCACTCCTACTGATACCGTCATGGACAGATGCATCTCCAGCAGGCAGGATGGTGAGGATGAGATCAAGTATGTTTTTCCCTCATCAGGTGGGATAGGATCAAGTATGTTGGTTCCCTCATCACCTGCCGCAGACCCAGTCAGGCAGTTATGTCATGTAGGACTCAGCCAGCTCGGTCAGTAGTGGCACTACCAAGCCACTCTTGGTGATGGACATTGAAGTCCCCCACCTAGAGTATGTTCTGTGCCCTTGCCACCCCCAGTGCTTCCTCCAAGTGGCATTCAGCCTATAGGAGCACTGATTCATCAGCTGAGAGAGGGCAGTATGTGGTAATCAGCAGGAGGTTTCCTTGCCCATGTTTGACCTGATGCCATGAGACTTCATGGAGTCCAGAGTCAATGTTGAGGACTCCCAGGGCAACTCCCTCCCGACTGTATACCACTGTGCCACCACCTCTGCTGGGTCTGTTCTGCCGGTGGGACAGGACATACCCAGGGATGGTGATGGTGGTGTCTGGGACATTATCTGTAAGGTATGATTCCATGAGGATGACTATGTTAGGTTGTTGCTTGACGAGTCTGTGAGGCAGCTCTTCCAATTTCAGCACTAGCCCCCAGGTGTTAGTAAGGAGGACTTTGCAGGGTCGACAGGGCTGCGATTGCCGTTGTCATTTCCGGTGCCTAGGTCAATGCCGGGTGATCCGTCCGTAAGGACATTAGAGAACCAGATGGGTTTTTAACAACAATCGACAATGGTTTCATGAACATCATTAGACCTTTGATTCCAGATTTTTATTGAATTCAAATTCCACCATTTTCCGTGGTGGAGATTCGAACCTGGGGCCTCAGAGCATTACACCTGGGTCCCTGGATTACTGGTCCAGTGACAATACCACTACGCTATCGCCTCCCCTGTTTCCTGTAAGCAAAGCAGAAAACTGCCAACCTCCCTGTGGATTACATGCAGAGAGTTCATTCTGCATGGTTAATGTCTCAGGAGATTTGTTAGGGCTGGTCCATACTCAACTCGGGTAGGCACAATGCCCAGTCCGCAATTTTCTTGCTGTCATCTGATGGAAAATTTATGACATCTTTCCAGAAAAATAATTAGACTTTGTTGAAAGTACGTTGAGCTCCCTGTCAAATACACAGAAAGAATGACCCTGCAGGAATCCATTGCTGTTATATGGACATTAATGTGGATTTTAAATAGGCCAGCACCTCAGTTAAAATAGTCGATAAACAGTTGGCAAAGAAATTTCATATGAATGTCTAATGGGTGTGTTAGACATTCACAGACTAATATTACAGGGCTTTAGGCCAGAATTTTCCGGCCCTGTTGGCATCGGGCATCATGGTGGGCGACAGGGGCACAATATGGCGAGACAGCTAAAAATCGGTTTCACGCCACCGTCCGCTCCACCCATCAATGTCGGGCTGCATTCCCACTGCTGCATGTTGGGAACCTAATTTCAATTCTTTAGCTTCTCATTATAAGCCCAGCTCGTCAGGATCATCCCCCCCCTCACACAGGATCATCTGGGCACATCGACATGTCTTATAACTGCACATAAGCGACATGTACCTGGCGAGTTGCACTTCACTCAGTACTTCGAGGTTTGTTTGCCTATCTTGCTTCGGGCAGCACTCACAGTCATCAGCGCCAGGCTTCACAGGCAGCACCATCTCACGGGCAGGTCTCCACCTACCAGACCAGCCGTCAGACAGGAGTGGCTTTTCAATGGCTGCAGGGCAAGGACTTTGTTGGGGAAGGGGGAGAAGTGGCCTCAGGCAAGGGAAGAGGCTGCAGGGCGAGGGCTGTACTGGGGAAGGAGGGTATCCCAGGGTGTGTGTTGGGGGCACATGTTGATCTGTGCAAGTGGCCTCAAGATGGTGAGGGCTGAGGAGGCAGTCTCTGAAGGAGATGAGGCCAGATGGAGATGTGAGGGTGTGTGTGAGAGAGTGAGTGGTGATGTCCCTTGAGCTGGCAGTGAATGAGATGCCAGTGAATGTGTGATGGGCTTGAGAGTGTGTGAGTTTAGAGTGATGAGATGGTTGCCTTACCCTGGCGGTACTGATGAGATCATTCATCCGTTTTCTGCACTGGATGACCAACTTCTTGTGTGCAGCATTGGCACTGACCACTTCTGCCACTGCCTCCCAAGCCTCAGTGGTGAGACTGATGGGCCTCCTGCGGCCAGAGCGAGGGTAGGGGACATCGTGGTGGCCTCCACGGTGTCCAGAAGGTGTCCCAGGGATGCGTCACTGAATCGGGGGGCTGCACTCTCCTTGGCTTTCAGGGCCATGTCTTCACCGGAGCAGTCCTGGGCTGCAATCATTGAGGAGTGTGCGCACGGCTGCAGTTTACATATGGTGCTCTGCATGAGAAAGTGGTGAGGTAACAGCATGGTGGGCAAATCGGAGGCTGCCACCAGCGAGACAGCTGGTTTCCTGTGGCTGCATAACTAACGAGGTGGAAATGGGACGTTACAGCGAGAAAACCCAGCATTGTGGCCAACGGGTAAAATGACATTTCATTCCTGCTCACGACCACCCTTTGTGCAAATCTGGGATGATTCCACCCTAAGATTCATGCTCGTCATTCCACATTTAGAAGCTCTTAATTTTGGCTGTTCTTTCTGTGGAAGTGTCAAGCAAGGACCAAGAACGTCACGAGAGGAAGGAAAGGAAGGAAACTAAGAAGGCAAGATCCAATTTTAGTCATCACTTCTTTACCAAATAGCCAGTTAAGAGAGACCTTAGAGCAGCTTATTTGTTATCACCATCAGACAGTAAAAGAAAATTAAAATCACTAAAATAGAATGGAGCAGGGTCACACTTTGACTTATTCAACTATTCTGGGTAAAGTTTTCTGATGTAATGACAAAGCAAACTTCTAATTCCTTTTTAGTATTCAGTGAATGGTAGCACAGTGACACTATTGACTCACATTTCTTAGTTAAAAGATAATCTCACCCAAAAAAAGATGTTGCGAAAGTGCCATGTGTCAGAAAGAGCATCAGAGATAGCAGCCTTTAGAAATTGTTTTGAGCAAGTTTCAACTTTCTAAACCGGCGATATGGGGTGCCTGAAAAATTCCCAATATGGTAACAAGGCCATAATTAAATTTATTCATTTTGGAGTTGAATTGCATTTGCATTCCTGAAACGTGAACACATGACAGGAGCCACATGCTATCTTCACATCTCTTTATTTTTAATTGGCAATAAAGTTTACGGCTGCAGAAGCAATGGGAATCTGGTAGCTCAAGTAAAATATCAACTGATGCACCTTCGCAACACATTGTCCATGATCTATGGATGTGCTTTGCTTTCCTTTCATTCGTCTTAGAAAAATTCTGCTGCATTTATTACTTTGGGTCATCAGACTTGGGGAAACCAAATCCAGTTTTGGAAATCCTTGTGTTGAGGGAAGAAAATGTGCCACATTACTGACCACATGATGTTGATGCACTAAATGTCCTACACAAGAGTAGTAAGACATGGCTTTGTGTTTATAATTTGAAAAGCACCTGTGTGGTAATCTATATTGGACTATGGGAAGAAGGAAATGAGATCTTTTGAAAGCTGAGTAACTATAGATCATCTGATCTCTGAACCTGCGAATGCTGTATGATGATAGCAGAAGCGGGAAAAAACAGACAAAATAAGCATGCCTGTAATTAAACCAAAATATTATTTAATAGAATAATAAATATGTGCCACAAAGGAAACCACAAGGTCATAATTTAATCAACATTTATAAATTGGAAGTACACAGTGCAAGCGTTTTATATAAACCACTCATTCTAATGCTACTTGTACTTTAATCGCATCCCAATCTCTCAACATGTTAATAACATAATGTTTCCTAAGTACATTTTCAAACTCGTTAACTGAAGCAATATGAAACATTAGAACTGTCCTAATGAGAGTAGGTGCTATGAAACTGTTCGTGTAGATATTTAGGAAAATGTACAATAGCTGATTGCAACATTTATGAAGCAAAATGGTATGCAGCTTACTGGAGAACGGACGATATTTGTTTTTAACTATGGTTAAGGAGCAGTGATATAGTTCATGGAAACTTGCATTGCAAATGTGCAACTGCAAGGAAGCTGCAACAATTGACTCATTCGCCTTGGCCCTGACTGTAATTTGGGGGTGGGTGTTGAGCAAGTGGGTAATTTGGAAATTCACTTGCTGCTGCAGGAAGTGGACTGTGTCTATTTTAACTCATTAATGCATCGCTGGTCCACCCAGGACTGGCATGGAGTGGATGGAAAGCAATTGCTGTCTTTTGGAAAATCAGGTGGCCACCCAGCAATACTCAGGTGAGTGTGGTGAGTGTGAGTGATGGTTTCTGGAGATTTGTGCAGGAAGGTGGGGAGTTGAGGGTGAGGAGGTGGGTGGTGGGGTGGGGTGGTGCGGTGAAGTCCAGGGCAGGGGAGGCTTAACCCTTCCTTGTGGGCTGTGGAGGAAGATTCCTGCTCCTTAACGTTCCAGTAAGTTAATTCAAAATGGAAAACAAAAACAGAATTACCTGGAAAAACTCAGCTGGTCTGGCAGCATCGGTGGAGAAGAAATCAGTTGACGTTTCGGATCCACATTACCCTTCGGCAGAACTGAAGTATAGTTAGGAGAGGGGTGAAATATAAGCTGGTTTAAGGTGTGGGGCGGGGGGAGAGAAGTTGAGGGTGTGGTGATTGAGGAGATAAGCAAGCAGTGATAGGAGCAGATAATCAAAAGATGTCACAGACAAAAGGATCAAAGAGGTGTTGAAGGTGGTGATATTATCTAAGAAAAGTGCTAATTAAGAATGGAAGACAGGACACTCAAGGTACAGCTCTAGTGGGGGTGGGGTGGAAAGACTAACAAAGTTTTAGTTTTAGATTTAAAAATAATGGAAATAGGTGGGAAAAGAAGAATCTATATAAATTATTGGAAAAAAAGGGGAGGGGGAAGAAACGGGGTGGGGATGGGGGGAGGGGGTGTTTAAGATCTAAAGTTGTTGAATTCAATATTTAGCCCGGAAGGCTGTAAAGTGCCTAGTCGGAAGATGAGCGTCAACTCGCAGACACTTCCTCCTACCTCTCCCTGGACCATGACCCCACCACAGAACATCAAGCCATTGTTTCCAGGACTGTCACTGACCTTATCTCTTCTGGAGATCTTCCTCCCACAGCTTCCAACCTGATAGTCGCCCAACCTCGGACGGCCCGCTTCTACCTCCTACCCAAAATCCACAAACCGAACTGTCCTGGCAGACCGATCGTGTCAGCCTGTTCCTGCCCCACGGAACTCATTTCTCGTTATCTTGACTCCCTTCTCTCTCCGCTCGTCCAGTCCCTTCCCACCTACATCCGTGATTCCTCTGACACCTTACGTCACATCAACAATTTCCAGTTCCCTGGCCCCAACCGCTTCCTCTTCACCATGGATGTCCAATCCCTCTACACCTCCATCCCCCAGCAGGATGGTCTGAGGGCCCTTAGCTTCTTCCTTGAACAGAGGCCCGAACAATCCCCATCCACCACTACTCTCCTCCGTCTGGCTGAACTTGTTCTCACACTGAACAATTTCTCCTTTAACTCCTCTCACTTCCTCCAAATAAAAGGTGTGGCTATGGGTACCCGCATGGGCCCCAGCTATGCCTGTCTCTTTATGGGGTATGTGGAATATTCCTTGTTCCAGTCCTACTCCGGCCCCTTCCCACAACTCTTTCTCCGGTACATCGATGATTACTTCGGTGCTGCTTCATGCTCTCGTCAGGACCTGGAAAAATTTATTAATTTTGCTTCCAATATCCACCCCTCCATCATTTTCACATGGTCCATCTCTGACACTTCTCTTCCCTTCCTTGACCTCTCTGTCTCAATTTCTGATGATAGACTGTCCACCAATATCCATTACAAGCCTACCGACTCCCACAGCTACCTCGACTACAGCTCCTCACACCCCGCTTCCTGTAAGGACTCCATCCCATTCTCTCAGTTCCTTCGCCTCCGTCGCATCTGTTCTGATGACGCTACCTTCAAAAACAGCTCCTCTGACGTGTCCTCCTTCTTCCTTAACTGAGGTTTTCCACCCACGGTCGTTGAGAGGGCCCTCAACCGTGTCCGGCCCATATCCTGCACATCCGCCCTCACGCCTTCTCCTCCCTCCCAGAAACATGATAGGGTCCCCCTTGTCCTCACTTATCACCCCACCAGCCTCCGCATTCAAAGGATCATCCTCCGCCATTTCCGCCAACTCCAGCATGATGCCACCACCAAACACATCTTCCCTTCACCCCCTCTGGCGGCATTCCGTAGGGATCGATCCCTCCGGGACACCCTGGTCCACTCCTCCATCACCCCCTACTCCTCAACCCCCACCTATGGCACCTCCCCATGCCCACGCAGAAGATGCAACACCTGCCCCTTCACTTCCTCTCTCCTCACCGTCCAAGGGCCCAAACACTCCTTTCAAGTGAAGCAGCATTTCACTTGCATTTCCCCTAACTTAGTCTACTGCATTCGTTGCTCCCAATGCGGTCTCCTCTACATTGGAGAGACCAAACACAAACTTGGCGACCGCTTTGCAGAACACCTGCGGTCTGTCCGCAAGAAAGACCCAAACCTCCCTGTCACTTGCCATTTTAACACTCCACCCTGTTCTCTTGCCCACATGTCTGTCCTTGGCTTGCTGCATTGTTCCAGTGAAGCCCAACGCAAACTGGAGGAACAGCACCTCATCTTCCGACTAGGCACTTTACAGCCTTCCGGGCTGAATATTGAATTCAACAACTTGAGATCTTAAACTCCCCCTCCCCCCATCCCCACCCCGTTTCTTCCCCCGCCCCTTTTTTTTTCAATAATTTAAATAGATTCTTCTTTTCCCACCTATTTCCATTATTTTTAAATCTAAAACTAAAACTTTGTCAGTCTTTCCACCCCACCCCCACTAGAGCTGTACCTTGAGTATCCTGCCATCCATTCTTAATTAGCACTTTTCTTAGATAATATCATCACGTTCAACACCTCTTTGATCCTTTTGTCTGTGACATCTTTTGATTATCTGCTCCTATCACTGCTTGCTTCTCCCTACAACCACCCCACCCTCAACTTCTCTCTCCCCCCGCCCCCCCACCTTAAACCAGCTTATATTTCGCCCCTCTCCTAACTATACTTCAGTTCTGCCGAAGGGTCGTGAGGACTCGAAACATCAACTGTTTTCTTCTCCACCGATGCTGCCAGACCTGCTGAGTTTTTCCAGGTAATTCTGTTTTTGTTTTGGATTTCCAGCATCCGCAGTAGCTTTTAGCTTTTTGTTTTTAATTCAAAATGGACCTGTTTCAGCTTCATCTTCACCTCAGATTCCAACTCTCTTCAGATTGGCGGGAAAGCCACAGCAGCTTCCCTGCTCAGGTCTGAACTAAAGTTGTAGTTGCAACCCAGATTTGCATATTGAATGATGTACCCGCCAGATTTCGACAGGTGCGTTAGCTGCCTGCCTGGAGATCGACATTGAAATGTTGTTTGCTTGCATCCAGCCAGCTCAAGGGTGGATAAGTAACCTATGGGCAATCCATGCAGTCTCCGCTAGGCGGTTGGGCTGAAATTATTCCAGTTATGTTTCGTATTAACGTGAAAACTAGCTCATTCTTTTGGTGATTTTGTGGAACGGGTTTCTCAAGGTTATTTTTTTAAATATTCATTATCTCTGTTCCTCTGAGATATTTGTATCATGGTATAAGTGTTTCTACATGTAGAAAGATAATAAACAGCTCCATGTGTCTGTGATCTAAATGTGAGTACAGCTTATTAGCATTTCTTGATGTCAATCTCTGCACATAGCACAACACACAAGGAGCATGCCAAGGTCACGGGGTCTGGATTTTCACTGCCAGGAACTTTAAAGGCTGCCTGAGGCTCTACATATGATTGGACAACCAGAAACAACTGAGCACAGGTGACTCCACTCATCACTAAAGCACTGGAAGCCCTACAGCCGGAGGGCGTCCTTCTGCACAAAGTGGCCAAATATTTGTGAACGAGCCAACCTGGATTAAAGAGTACCAGAAGAGTAGCATGGATGGAGCTGATGGAGAGCCTCGCTGCACAATCCTGGGAGTAGGTGAGGAAGAA
Source organism: Cetorhinus maximus (assembly GCF_964194155.1). NCBI lineage: Eukaryota > Metazoa > Chordata > Chondrichthyes > Lamniformes > Cetorhinidae > Cetorhinus > Cetorhinus maximus. The sequence continues at coordinate 3,090,947 of NC_135902.1, read as the reverse complement.
ACTTTTCACATAGTGCTGGAAACGCTCATACATCAAGCAGCAACTGTGGAGAGAGTGAGGGCAGCATTCTGCTCAAGGGCCTTAAGACTTAAACATTAAGGGTGAGGAATAAACCCAGCAATTATAGGCTAGTCAGCCTAACATCAGTGGTGGGAAAACTTATAGACAGAATAATCCAAGACAAAATTAAATTGTCACTTAGAAAAATGTGGATCAGTAATTGACAGCTAGCATGGATTGTTTAAAGCAAATCATGTTTGGTTAATCTTTGCTGAATGAACGCAGTTGCTGTAGTGTATAGGTGTTGAAAATGAGAATAAAAATTAAAATTGAGGCATTGCTGTAGCGGAAGCCAACAGAGGTCAGTTGATGGTTGAACAAGACTTTGTCCTGAATAATACACACCCAGATCGAGTGTGTTCCCCATGGCACCGTCTGTAATATCGGGCGTGATGACATCGAGGGGCATTTCCGATGGCCTCATTCTGGTTTGCAATAATATGTTATACAGGCAGAGCTAAAAGTCGGAAATCCACCCGCTTTATTTAAACGTCAATTTGAAAAAGTGATTAAGGTTGTTAAGGACCCAATTGGGAGCAGTATTCCACTCTGCAGCAATAATATGCCTTGAGGGTGAGAATCACACCATTTGGGGAATCTGTTATTTAATGGCCAAGCTTGTTTGGGCAGGTTTAAAACCTTCAGGGCCTCAGCTTTGCAGTTAACACATTGAGCAGGGAATGCTCATTCGAATGAGCAAGCTTCCGATTTTCCGATTATTTGAGGTGGAGGCCTTCCCTCTGGTGTGCAAGGCTCTTCTGAGTGCTTGATTTCTTTTTTCCTGGCTGTCTCCCAGGGCAATAAAGTCTATGTGAAAAATGTGCATTTTGACCTCTGTTGACTACTGTTCTCCAGTGAGGAGAAGATAAGGAGGAGAAGGAGGGTGAGAGGAGCTGCATTGGGGGCTGCCCGATGCCTGTCACATTGAAGGTCACTGTGGTGCTGAACGTCTTCACAACAGGCTTATACCTTAGTGGCAGCACAGAGCCTGCTGCACACCACTGCATAAAGGTCTTCACAGATACAATATTCCAAACGGCAGCAAATCTCCTTCACACAGGATGTCTAGAGTCAACAGGATAGACCCCGAAGATTTGCAGCGATTGCAGGTTTCTCCAGGGAGCCATTGATTGCACTCACATCACCATAAAGACTCCTACAGGACAGCCCTGCACCTTCACCAACAGAAAGGGCTTCCACTCACTGAACATCCAGCTGGCGTGCAACCATCATCGGCAGATCATGCAGGTGTGCACCAGGTACCCGGGCTGCAGTCAGGACTCCTACATCCTTTGCAACTCACAGGTTCCAGTCCTTCTCTCCGGCCCTGATTCCTTGGAGGGATGGCTAATAGGTGACAAGGAGTATCCACTGAAAAGATGGCTAATGATACCTGTGAGAGTGGAAAGCAGGTACAATGAGAGTCACAGCAGCATCTAGCCCATAGTGGAGAAGACTATTGGTCTCCTGAAGATGAGGTTCCAATGCCTGGACAGGTCTGGAGGAGCTTTGCAGCTTTCCCCCTCACATGTGTCCCCAATGGTCATGGTTTGCTGTGCACTCCATAACCTCACAATCCAAAGAGGAGATGCTGGAAGATGAGAGCATGCCAGATAGTGGCCAATCCTCTGACGACGAGGGCAATGAAGAGTTGAGGGCCCACGGTGATGCTCCAGTTGATGGCCCTGGCCATGATCGCATTGATGGCGATGACACTAGGGGTGCCTTAATACACCAGAGGTTTCAATAGTCTGTGTCTCCGATGTGACACAAGTGATTGGGGTCATCTGGGCGCTCCCGTGCCCATGTGTCATGAGAGAGTCTTGTTACCTTTATATCCACACACTATCCATCTCCCTACAAAGCACATGATTCCTCCTGGCCTCCCTCAGCCTTTCCTAGCTTCCCTCAACCTCCAGACACTAGTCACACAGCCACAGCTCTTCACCACAACATCAGCATGAGGGTTTGTGAGATGTGTGTTTATCAACAAACGTCAAAGGACTAATAACGGCAATAAATAAGCAGCTCATCCATGTGTCCCCATTTTGACTATAGTGGATATTTAGTTCCGTGTTTATGGGAGCTCCGGTGCAGTGTTTCCCCCTCGCTTGCGACGGCACTAGAGAGAGGCAGCTGATCTTCCGCCTCCCTTGCCCTGGATGACTGCGGCAGGCATCCTCTGTGCGGCTGTGGTCCTGAGTGACCCACCACTCCAGGAGACTCTTGTTGACATGCAAGTGAGTCTTCAGTCGGTGCGGCAATGTTCGAGGACTGCGTCAATGGCTGATGGTTGGAGGAGTTGCTGCCCCCATCAGGAGGGGAATGAGAGGGACATCCAGGTGGAGGCAGCTGCTTCTCATCCTTTGCCACCAGGACCAGCTGATCCTCCCTGCCAAGCGGTGAGGTTCCAGCAGCTGGGTGTGTGACCGAGCTCCCAGTTCCTCTGTCACCCTGAGAGGTGTGCTGAGAGACGATGTGATGCTGCTTCCTCCGAGGGTTCTTACTCCTCCTCGGAGCGAGGTGGCGGTACAGCTTCTGGCAGAGGTTCAGCGGAAGGGGCTTCTCCTGTAACAGAGATACATCAGTAAGGGGCTTATTGGTTATCAAAGACCTTGCCACATCAGCACTATCACAAGACATTTATCAACCATTTCGCTGTCCGACATGAGTGATTAGACTCCGCAGACACAGTGTACCCTCGAACGATCATGTCAAACTTCAGAAGATGAAGCTTGTCAGATTTCCAATGTGTGAATTATATTCACCAGCCACATTGAATAATGCTCACTCTCCATTAAACCTCCACTTGCCCTCTCCCCTTTTCTATCAGTCTGAGCCTTTTGCCATCTCATCAGACCCAGGCCTTACTCCAATCTCACCTCTGCCTATATCCCTGGAAGAGTCGGGATCCATGGTCACCAACATGTCCCCTTCAAAAGAAGTCAGGACTTCTAGGTTCAGAACTCCCCGGCCTGTAAGGGCTTTCCCACTGGCGTTGTGTGTACGCTTCTGAAAAGATTTGTCAGAGAGCAGTCATCGACAATTTCAAGCAATCTCACGGTTTCCCTCCAACCCATTACAAGCTCAGTGCATTGCCAGCCTGGAGGCTATGCACATGTGTCATATGCTCATCCTGCAAACTACCTGCCCTATAACTAGCGCATTGCTTCAAATGCACAATGATATGGTCGAGGACAGCTGTGTCCTTGTGGAATTATGCAGCCTTTGAGGAGCAGCAACACTCAATCACTTCCTGCATTCGCAAGTGAGACCTGCAGCACGCTGGACCAGGATTGCTGATACTAAGGCCATGCTTATTAGGCCATTGAGCCTTTTCTAGCACTGGAACCAAGTCACTCTGACAATGTCCACACTGTTGGCCACCTCGGCCACCTCCTCGCATGCAGCACGTGTCTGGCTGGGCTTCCTCCTCTTGCCAGGGGTGGGCATAAGCTGCTTACCTCGCTCTGATACAGCACTCAGGAGGGCTCTGAGTGAGTCCTCACTGAATCCAGGGGCTGGTTTGGCTCTTCAGCTCCACCTCTCCCCTCGCTCCAATGACACAAGATATCTAAGTACAGAAACATGTCACAAATATACAACTCCTCCATGCCAAGAAGTGGGAGACTTGCTGATGTTTAAAAAGAATGCCACCTATTAAGGTCTGCAGAGAATAACTAAAAATTTGATTCTCTTACCTTGTAACATTAGAAGCTGCAGAGCTCTTCTATTTGCACAATGATTCCAGAAGATTAATCATTTGCTGGGTCTCCTGACACTGTCCCCTGGCAGGGAGCCCTTTAAACTGCTGGACATGACCTTGTTCTACGACCTCCAAGGCCGGACATCCCACCCTCCAGCACTCGTTGGGTGAAATGAAGGCCTTTAACCTGCCCTTGCATTAATTGCTGGCAATTTACATATTATCAGACACATTCCGATGGCAGACCGGGAATTTGGAATGCCGCCAACTCCCGAGTGTGCCACCATATTATCCAGCCCTTCATGTGAAATGGATACGAGCAGCAGAGTTTTAGAAGAGCTCAGGTTTATGGAGATTGGAAGCTGGGAATCCGGCCAGGAGTGTGTCCAAATAGACAGTTCGAGAGAAAACAAAGGGGTTTCAGAAAATGAGCTGAGGCAGGGGCGGAGTTGGGCGGAGTTACAGGAGTGGAAGGAGGGAGTTTTTGTGATCTAGCCAATCTGTGGTCAGAAGCTTATCTCACGCCAAAAGTTATGAGCAGTCTGGTTTGGCCTCAGAAGGAACAAGGGAGTGGGACTAATTGGATAGCTCTTACAAAGAGCGGGTGTAGGTGTGATGGGCTGAATGGCCTTCTATGCTGTGTATTGCTATGATTCCTGGAGTAATTATAGTTTTGATAAACGTAGGACTGTAACATTAAGAATAATCCTGTGTTGTAAGATCACATGATCTGTGCAAACCAATGGGTTAGCAGTGCGGGTACCTCTAGGGGAGAGGTTGTCTTTAGTTATAGGGCAGAAGTTTTCCCTTGTTATGTGGGCACCCCCCATGCCAAACGAGAGTGAAATAGTGTGCGATGATGTCGGGCGAGCGTCCCAATATCATCACGCACTTGCGCGGTGTTTCAGTCAGTGGACGCGTGCGGGAATCGGCAGCACTCCCGCTGACAATGAAGAGGCCTATTAAGGCCCTTAATCAATTCATTGGATTGAATTTTTTGCTGCCCGTCCAACCTTATGGTTGGGGGTAGGCGGAGAGGCCAAGCGGCCTTTGCATTTGTTTGCGAAGCCTGATCCACGGACGGGACGAGGCTCCGACCATGGATTAAAAAAAAATAAAACTTTTCAAACTCCTGTTTAACATGTCCCTGCTAATGTGACAGAGTCATAGGAGGGGACACGTTTTCCTTAATTTTAAAATCTTTATTTGTAAAGATAAAATCCTTCAGCTCCCTGAGGCAGCTCTATGCCTTCAGGGAGCTTTCACTGAGCACAATTGCGCACATGCACTGACTTCAGCGCTCGCACCCCACCCCCCACCACCACCTCTCACCCAGGCAGCGCTGAGCGTTTCAGAACGCAGTTCATGTTGGCTGACCGTTAAGTGGCCAGCCAGCATGAAATCGCGGTCGGTGTCCAATCATGGGCAGTGGTCAGTTTCGCAGCCGCTCCCGGGCCCACCTGATGAGGGGAAAATCCTCCCCATTGAGTTTGATGTTCATGTGTAGCTGCTGCTGCTGCCTTGTAAATAAAGTTAAATGTGTCCACCAAGAAAAGTTGCCTGGAAAATCAACTCTATAACAAACTGGTGACGAGGATAAATCAGATCCGGTACTGTCCCTCACCCAGCGATTGTGAGTATCTAAGTTCATGAAAAATAAAAGAAGATATACTCATCTGACCATAAATACCCATAAAGGGTTATATCAATATACATGCCTGCCCTTCGGTGTTTCCTCGGCCTGTGCCATTTTTCAGAGGGCAATGGAGAGCTTACTACAGGGATTACCTCAAGTTGTGGTCTACCTGGACGATGTGCTGATAACTGGATTCACAGAAAAGGAACACTTGGCTAACCTAGAGGAAGTCCTGAAACGATTTTTAGAAGCAGGAGTGCACCTAAAGAAGGAAACATGCACTTTTCAGGCAAATGAGGTCATTTATTTGGGCCACCAGGTAGATGCCCAAGGGTTACACCCTGTTGATGAGAAGGTTAAAACAATCAGAGAGGTACCTGCACTTAAGAACATCTCTGAACTTAAATTTGGCAGAAATCAGCCATAATAATTGACCATCCATAAAAATGATTTATCAACGATTCTAGCCCCTCTACATCCATGCTGAAGGAAAACTAGCGTTAGGTTTGGGAGTCACCCCAAGAAGAGGACCTCATGAAAGTAAAACAGCTTTTGCAAGCTTCAAATTTGTTAGTGCATTATGACCCGGCAAAGGAATTGATGCTAACTTGGATGCGGCCCCTATGGAGTGGGAGTGGCACTATCTCACAAGATGGACGATGCTAGAGAGAGGCTGATAGGCTGCGTATCCAGGACATTTACCATAACTGAAAAAGGATATTCTCAGATTGAAAAGGAAGGCCTGTCGATTATTTTTGGTGTAAAAAAACATTCCAATAATATGTGCATGGGTGACATTTCATGATAGTATCAGACCACAAACCACTTTTGGGTCTGTTTAGCGAGGAAAAGGCTGTATCTCCCATAGTTCCAGCACAAACAAAGATGGGTCCTAATTTTGGCAGCATATGAACATACCTTTGTATGTAGACCAGGGATTCATACAGCAAATGCCGATGCCCTAAGTCGCCTTCCTTTGCAAAAGAACAATGACCATGTCCCAATTGCCTAAGAACTTGTATTAGTGATGGATTTCCTGGATTTCTCACCAGTCTGTGCCAGGCAGATAAGAAACTGGACAAATCATGATCCAGCCCTGTCTCAAGCGAGAGACCAAGTGTTACATGTCTGATGAATTGAAGTCATTCTTCAACCGAAGACACTCGATGAGCAGTCAAACTGGTATTCTATTATGGGCTGCACGGGTTGTAGTTCCTTCACAGTGAAGGGAACACCTGCATGATTACTGATGAGGCACCATCTTCGAACAAGACTGAGCCTGATACTTCCCAATTTGGAGGGGAAGGTGGAGAAAAGTCAAGGGAATCAAAAAGCAACTCATGATTTGCATAATCGTGAGCGACAATTTACTGTTGGAGAAGCAGTATATGTAAGGAATTTTGGTGGAGGACTGACGTGGTTACCTGGTAAAGTAAGCTCTATGACTGGACCATTGTCAGACCACGTGGAAGTGGAAGGCCGGATCACCCGCAAGCATGTGACCATTTAAGAAGAAGGGAGTCACCCCAACAAAATGATGTTCCACCTGAAACCATTGCTGAACCTGTGGTTCCTGTTGAAGTTGCTCAACTAAGGATAGACATACCCAGTGTCTTTGTCGAAATGGAAGACACTGGACTGCATTTGCCTAATGAGGTACCTGACGTTAATGCAGTTCTAGAGAATGTGGTCCCTGCCAGAAGTTATGCTGCGACGTTTTACACGGGTCAGGAAACCATCTGAAAGACTGAACTTGTAACATCGTGACCTGTGTAAACATTGTAATGTAATGAGATAAATATCCTTGTAAATACAAAATATACAAAAATGTTAAAGGGGGAGGAATGTAGTAATTATAGTTTTGATAAATGTAGGACTGTAGCTTTAAGAATAATCCTGTGTTGTAAGATCACATGATCTGTGCAAACCAATGGGTCAGTAGTGCAGGGAATCTCAAGGGGAGAGTTCTTCTTTAGTTATGGAGTTTGATGCACACGTGTAGCTGCTGCTGCTGTCTTGTAAATAAAGTTAAATGTGTCCACCAAGAAAAGGTGCCTGGAAAACCAACTCTGTGACAATTCCGTGGTTAACTCTACCTATTTCTCTACACAGATGTTTTCTGACCAACTGAATGTTATCATAATTTTCAATTTAAATTCAGATTTTCAGCATCTGCTCCTTCATTGCTCCATGCTGTAAACCTGAGGGAGTAAGCAGGTCCCTTTGCCAACTGCTGATCTCTGCAAACGCAGAGGCATACTTATTTTCTTCCATTTCATTGGCTAGTTTTCAGATTATAGTGCTGCTTGTGTTGGTCGTGAAATAGGACATTTCTAAAAAATATTTTCATGGGATGTGCGCATCGCTGGCTGGGCCAGCATTTATTGCCCAATCCTAATTGCCCTTGAGAAGGTGGTGAGCTGCCTTCTTGAACCGCTGCAGTCCATGTGCTGTAAGTACACCCACAGTGCTGTTAGGGAGGGAGTTCCAGGATTTATATTAAGCACTAAGTACTATGTCAGCACAAAGTTCCTTAAAGCTACACTTTCACATGGACAGATTTAACAGGTTTCTGAGCTAACGTCAAGTTTTAGATGAACCAGAACTCTCTCCATTTGAACATTGAAAAAGTCCAATCCATCTTATTCTACCCCTGTAAAAAAGCTACATACCCTTGGCATCAGATTCAATCTCATCCCTTGCCACTGGCGTAGGCTGAACCAGGCAGAATCCAATTTCAGTCTCATCATTCACTGAACTGTGATTTAAACTCCACATCCTTTCCATCATCCAGACTTTATACTTCAGTCTGCAAAACATGGCCAACTTATGTCTTTACCTCATCGACACTGTGCTGAAGCCAACCTGGTGGCAGGTTTGCTCTTTTAACCTGTTGCTCACACAGAAACAAGCCTGGCAGGTTAGATTTCCTCAATGCCAACATTTAAGAAGAGATTACGTAGGTCAATAGATCACAGGTCAGATGCAGCAGGACCAAGAGAAAAATTAAAGCAACAATATTGAGCTATAATGGTTGGAGATGGGAATCTCATGACATATGTCATCACTTAGATGTTTTCTTGCACCCTTCAGCTCAAAGTAACGTGGCATAACTTGTTGGAAGTACAAGCTGATAATGGCACAGTGGGTGCAACAGGGGCATCCGGGACCTCAAAGAATGCTATATCTCCTTAAGCAATGTTTGCAAATTGAAAATTGAGAGGAAGGACTGAGAAGAAGCATGAATTAGAGTAAAATGAGGTACATAGAGAAATAAAGTGAGGGGGAGAAAGTTCAAATTGAGAGAAAGAAGAAACAGAGACAGGCTGAACCAATGCTTTGTGAAAGTTCATCATAACATCCTTGTTTGGTACTTGATGCTCCTATTTATAAAGCTCAGGATTCTATATGCTTTATTAACCTCTTTATAGAGTCATAGAGGTCTACAGCACAGAAAAAGGCCCTTCGGCCCATCAAGACTGCGCCAGTCAAACAAGTACCTAACTATTCTAGTCCCATTTTCCAGCACTAGGCCCATAGCCTTGTGTGCCATGGCATCACAAGTGCACATCCAAATACTTCTTAAATGTTATGAGGGTTTCTGCCTCTGCCACCCTTTCAGGCAGTGAGTTCCAGATTCCCACCACCCTCTGGGTGAAAAAATTCTTCCTCACATCCCCTCTAAACCTCCTCCCCATTACCTTAAATCTATGCCCCCTGGTTATTGATCCCTCCACCAAGGGGAAAAGTTCCTTCCTGTCTACCCTATCTATGCCCCTCATAATTTTATACACCTCAACCATGTTCCCCCTCAATCTCCTCTGCTCCAGGGAAAATAACCCCAGTCTATCCAATCTCTCCTCATAACTAAAACTCTCCAGCCCAGGAAACATCCTGGTAAATCTCCTTTGCACTCTCTCTAGTGCAATCACATCCTTCCTATAATGCGGATTCCAGAACTGCATGCAATACTCTAGCTGTGGCCTAACCAGCTAGAGTTCCAGTATGATCTCCCTGCTCTTATATTCTATACCTCGGCTAATAAAATCAAGTATCCCATTTGCCTTCTTAACCACCTTATCTATCTGTCCTGCCACCTTAAGGGACTGGTGGACATGCACACCAAGGTCCCTCTGATCCTCAGTACTTCCCAGGGTCCTACCATTCATCGTGTATTCCTGTGCCTTGTTTGTCCTGCCCAAGTGCATCACCTCACACTTATCTGGATTAAATTCCATTTGCCACTGATCAGCCCATCTGACCAGCCCGTCTGTATCCACCTGTAATCTAAGGCTATCCTCCTCACTATTTACCACCTCACCAGTCTTATCAACCTATTTTGCCACCTTCAATGATTTGTGCACAAATGCCCATAGGTCCTTCTGCTCCTGCACCCCCTTAAAAATTATACCCTGTATTCCTCACTCTTCCTACCAAAATGTAATACTTCACACTTCTATGCATTAATTTCTCTCCCTAACAGCACTGTGGGTGTACCTACACCACAAGGACTGCAGCAGTTCAAGAAGGCAGCTCACCACCACCTTCTCAAGGGCAATTAGGGATGGGCAATAATTGCTGGCCTAGCCAGTGAAGCCCACATCCCGTGAATGAATAAAAAACATGTCAGCCCATTCCTCCAGCCTATTTTCTCCTGAAGTCTATCACTATCCTCCTCATAGTTCATAATACTTCTAAATTTTGTGTCATCTGCAAATTTTGAAATTGTGCTCTACAGACCCAAGTCTAGATCAACATTATAGATCAAGAAAATCAGTGGTCCCAATACAGACCCCTGGGAAACCCTACTGTATACCTTCCTCCAGGCTGAAAAACAACCATTCACTATTAACACAGCTTCCTGTCATTCAGCCAACTTCACATCTGTACAACCTCTGTCCCTTTTATTTCATGGGCTTTAGCTTTGCTGACAGGCCTTTTATGTGGCACTTTATCAAACACCTTTTTGAAGTCCATGTACACCTCATCAACTACATTACTCTTATCAACCCTCCCTGTCAACTCAACAAAAAACTCAATCAAGTTGGTTAAACATGATTTGTTCTCAACAAATCTGTGCTGGCTTTCCACCCTTACTTCCTTCATCCTGAAGGATTAAAACACTACGGTTTTAATTGTTCAGTTTCTGGGTCAGTGATGTTAGCATTGCATTTATAATAATCACATCATTTGAAAAGGTACCTACACGATTATATACCACACTTGCAATTAATATGCAAATCCAACAAGTTCTTAAAAAAAGTGATGAGCCAAGGACAAGATACTATTTTTGCCAAGCAAATAGCAGAATGTTGTAGATCAATCAGTAAGTGCTGGAAATTTGCAACTCATGGTGTATGTCTCAATTCCTTGAACTTGCTGCTCAATATACACATGAATATCTTTCATACACCATTATTTTTCCAGCTAGTTCCAGGCCAATGAGTCTCAACCTTCGAATACTCCCTATTTAATCAATGTCAGTTCCTCCAGTTCCCACACTAGGCAACTTTGTAAGATGCTTACTTTCAGTGAATTTGCCAAAGCAAATTAAATAATAAGCAGATATATTCAATGGACTCATGCCCACAGTTTTAAGACTACCTAAACTAATTACTTGCAGGACTCTCACAGTCAGTAAAAAAGAAAGATGATTGAGTTCTGATTAATCTGCGCTGAATTTGAGCCCAATTGCTCTCAAAAGGCTCGAAAGTTAACATTTCTATTAAAAGAACTCACATCTATAATCATAGCAATTTACAAACCTAAGGCTTGAATTTGTGTGAAAACTATGGCTCCTTCTCTCCCCAAAATCTTTGACATGATTATGATTGATTCTCGAAGGGAATATTGTGAGTATTTCAGGTCATTACGGACTATTCAAAATAAACTAGAACCAGCCAACAGTAAAATTGCTGTAAGCCATTTTTAAACATTACTTAGAAAACAAATAGCCAAGAAGGAATATTTCTCCCAGGTGTAACGTCTGTAAACACAACAGAGAATGAGAAGGAGAGGCCACCTTCATCCTGGAGCACTTCAAAGCGCTGGTAAGAAATTTATTGATGTGCCAGAGCCAGACAGCTAGACCATGGCGCTCAGAGAGAGGTGAACCCTCTCGCGACACCACAGGACAGCTATTGCTGCCAGGGGCCCCTCCTTGGGCCATGGAGCCCATGGAAAGGAAGGTCCCCAGGGAAATTCTTGAGAGGCCAGCTCCATGCAGCTGGTGGATTCCCCCCACCAACAGCAGGTGGGCCAGTAAACAGAAAGGGGTGCCCAGAACATATAGTGCTGTAAGACTTGAAGCACACAACTTCCAATCTTATATTCAGGATAAACGTTCATAGAGGTGGCATAAAGATGCTGGTAAGATTATTTAGATAAACTGGAAGGAAGATACTACATTCCCTAGCCACGGACTCCACCTCTCTCCCTTGTCTGAGGCTGAACCAGGCAGTTCAAAACCTTGGTGTCATGTTTGGTCCTGAGATGAGCTTCTTACCACATGTCTGCCTAAGACTATCTATTTCCACCTCTGCACCATCACCTGACTCCACCCTGTCTCAGCTCAGCTGCTGCTCAAACCTTCATCCATGCCTTTGTTACTTCTAAACTGACTATTCCAACACTCTCCTGGCTGGCCTGCCATCTTCCACTCTTCATAAACTTGAGGCAATGCTAAACTCTGCTGCCCGTGTCCTAACTCACGCCAAGTTCTGTTCACCCATCACCCCTGTGCTCACTAATCTATATTGGCTCAATAAGCATTGCCTCAATTTTAAAATTCTTATACTCACTTTCAAATCCACCCCCACCCCCCCACCCCCAACAATGGCTTTGCCTTTTCCTACTTCTACAATCTCCAGCCGCACAACCCTCCAATATATCTGCGCTTCTCAATTCTGGCCTCTTAAGCGTCCCCAATTTCAATCGCTATATCATTGATGGTCCTGCCTTCAGCTGTCAAGGCCCGGAGTTCTGGAATTCCCTGCACCTCACTTTCTTCCTTTAAGGTGTTAAAACCACACTAAAACCTAACTCTTTACCAAGCTTTTGTGCATCTGTCCTCATATATCTTCATGTGGTTGTGTCAAATGTTGTTTTATAACATTTATAACGGTGAAGCACCTTGGGACATTTTTCTTTGTTAAAGGTGCTATATAATTACTAATTATTGTAGTGTAGTATTTTAGCCCATATTTTGCACTGTCCAAGTGACAATGGAGTACTGCATTAAAAGGGGTGGAAAATTGGTTGATATACCTACTGCCAATGATGGTGCAACTTCAACTTTGCCATCAATTCCAAACATTGAGACATAATGATTAACCATAAAAAAAAGCATTTGCTGGTTAAGGTTTTGTCAATGATGGCTGCTATTTTGCTCTTCATTGGTAATGTTTCTGTAAATTAGACGGGGTAAAACTTCTGCTTGCCTGACTTTTCCATCATCAATCTCGGTAAATCTTTCAGAGTCATCCTACTTTGCATTTTGCAGGAGGTTTTCCTGACTGCATTGGCGAGCCTGCCTTGGAAATTTTAAAAATCATGTAGGAACTACCTTACCCACTAATTTGAAATCAATAACTGGACAACAATAGCAGCTGCTGCCAGCATAGCATACAAGCAGTAATTCACCAACTTTTGCAAATCTAGTCACATTGTCCTTTTAGGCCACCTACTGCATCATTGGTAGCAGCAGTAAATACCTCATAGAGAAAACAAATTGTCTCAGCAAGCAAATAGGCCTGTCATGATAAAACAGCTGCTTTAATCCAATATAGAAACATCGATTTAAGAGATGCAGAATTAGATGGTCAGCTGTGAATGAGTTGTGCCAATTGCTGCATCAAGATTCCTAGCGCAGTGAAGGTCACCACTGCCCTCAAATTCTGCATACAGGTACTTTGCAGATACTCACAACTAAATCATATGGCATCCCAGAGAAACATGATTCATATATGTCAATGTTTCATATTACAGGAGTAAACCGGAATTAAATTCAGTGTTGCTTTACATAGAAACATAGAAACTAGGAGCAGGAGTAGGCTATTCAGCCCTTCGAGCCTGCTCCACCATTCATTATGATCATGGCTGATCATCCAACTCAATAGCCTGCTCCCGCTTTCTCCCCATACTCTTTGATCCCTTTCACCCCAAGAGCTATATCTAACTCCTTCTTGAAAACATACAATGTTTTGGTCTCAACTACTTTCTGTGATAACGAATTCCACAGGCTCACCACTCTCTGGGTGAAGAAATTTCTCCTCATCTCAGTCCTAAATGGTCTACCCCGTATCCTCAGACTGTGACCCCTGGTTCTGGACTCCCCCACCATTGGGAACATCCTTCCTGCATCTACTCTGTCTAGTCCTGTTAGAACTTTATAGGTTTCTATGAGATCCCCCCTCATTCTTCTGAACTCCAGCGAATATAATCCTAATTGACTCACTCTCTCCTCATATGTCAGTCCTGCCATCCCAGGAATCAGTCGGGTAAACCTTCGCTGCACTCCCTCTATAGCAAGAACACCTTCCTCAGATAAGGAGACCAAAACTGCACTCAATATTCCAGGTGTGGTCTAACCAAGGTCCTGCACAATTGCAGCAAGACATCCCTGTTCCTGTACTCAAATCCTCTGGCTATGAAGGCCAACATACCATTTGTCTTCTTTACTGCCTGCTGCACCTGCATGCTTACCTTCAGCGACTGGTGTACAAGGACACCCAGGTCTCGTTGCACATTCCCCTCTCTCAATTTATAGCCATTCAGATAATAATCTGCCTTCCTGTTTTTGCTACCAAAATGGATAACCTCACATTTATCCACATTATACTGCATCTGCCATGCATCTGCCCACTCACTCAGCTTGTCCAAATCACACTGAAGCATCTCTGCATCCTCCTCATAGATCACCCTCCCACCCAGCTTTGTGTTATCTGCAAATTTGGAGATATTACATTTAATTCCCTCATCTAAATCATTAATATATATTGTGAATAACTGGGGTCCCAGAACCGATCCCTCTGGTACCCCACTAGTCACTGCCTGCCATTCGGAAAAAGACCCGTTTATTCCTACTCTTTGTTTCCTGTCTGCCAACCAGTTTTCTATCCATCTCAATACACTATCCACAATCCCATGTGCTTTAATTTTACACGCCAATCTCTTATGTGGGACTTTGTCGAAAGCCTTCTGAAAGTCCAAATAAACCACATCCACTGGCTTCCCCTCATCAACTCTACTAGTTACATCCTTGAAAAATTCCAATAGATTTGTCAAGCATGATTTCTCTTTCATAAATCCATGCTGACTCTGTCCGATTCTGCCACTCTTTTTCACATGCTCAGCTATTAAATCTTTTATAATAGACTCTAGAATTTTCCCCACTACCGACGTCAGGCTGACTGGTCTATAATTCCCTGTTTTCTCTCTGCCTCCCTTTTTAAATAGTTGGTTACATTAGCCACCCTCCAATCTATAGGAACTGTTCCAGAGTCTATAGAATCTCGGAAGATGACCACTAATGCATCCACTATTTCTCAGGCCACTCCTTAAGTATTCTGGGATGTAGATTATCAGGCCCCGGGATTTATCGGCCTTCAATCCCATCAATTTCCCCAAAACCATTTCCCCACTAATACTGATTTCTTTCAGTTCCTCCCTCTCACTAAACCCTGTGTTCCCCAACATTTCTGGTATGTTATTTGTGTCCTCCTTTGTGAAGATAGAACCAAAGTATGTATTTAGTTGGTCAGCCATTTCTTTGTTCCCCATTATAAATTCCCCTGATTCTGATTGTAAGAGACCTACATTTGTCTTCACCAAACTTTTTCTCTTCACATACCTATAGAAACTTTTACAGTCAGTTTTTATGTTCCCTGCAAGCTTACTCTCGTATTCTATTTTCCCCTTCTTAATCAATCCCTCGGTCCTCCTTTGCTGAATTCTAAACTGCTCCCAATCCTCAGCTCTGTTGTTTTTTTCTGGTCAATTTGTATGCCTCTTCCTTGCATCTACTACTATCTCTAATTTCCCTTGTAAGCCATGGTTTGGCCACCTTTCCTGTTATACTTTTGTGGCAGACAGGAATAAACAATTGTTGCAGTTCACCCATGCGCTCTTTGAATGTTTGCCATTGCCTATCCACCGTCGCCCCTTTGAGTAATGTTTCCCAATCCATCATAGCCAACTCGCGCCTCATACCATCGTAGTTTCCTTTATTAAGATTCAGGACCCAAGTCTTAGAATCAACTACGTCACTCTCCATCTTGATGAAGAATTCTATCATACTATGATCGCTCATCCCCAAGGGGCCTCGCACAACTAGATTGCCAATTATTCCTTTCTCATTACACAATACCCAGTGAAGGATGGCCTGTTCTCTCGTTGGTTCCTCAATGTATTGGTCCAGAAAACCATCCCGTATACACTCCAGGAATTCCTCCTCTACAGTATTGTTATTAAATGTTTAAAAGTGTTGTTCAGATTTTATTTTAGCAAGGTTCACAACAACACCATATTCAGCACCCATTTAAGGCAGCATCTTATTTCTATTCAAATTGCTGGCTTTCTGTATAAAGCTGTTTTTGGGCTGCACCCATGTACATTTATGTACCTCCCAAGGACCTGAATACAATTCCATCAATGCCTGAACAATGTGGGCCCAGCAGAAAAAAACATTTGCATCAATGCCCATTCCCCAGTTTCAATATTGAGGCTTAAATTTTAGGACAGTTCAACATTGCAGAGCTCTTTAAAAAAAATCTCATCAGATGGCTACATGGAAGTGTAGACAGTGTGATGCCACCATGACTCATGACATCTTGCACAATCTGTGTAATATGCTAGTGAGTAGTATAGTGTTCAATTGTCCTGTGTTTGATTTCATGAGTCTGGTAACTGATCTATGCTCACAGTGCTTGAATGGTTAAGCCTATTTGTGGACTTAGAACAAAGTAAACAGACACTGTTAGCAGCTCAAAGAGCGAATTGCTTCTTGTACAATGTCTTTATTAGAATTGAATGTAACATGGCTGATTCCAGCCTGTGCCTCATGGCAGAGGTCACATGACTACAGCAAGCCTTTAGTACATGATTGCATTTCAATCCTAAACATCCCCCTTTTCATAATGAACAAAAGACAAATTTGCATGCAATATCATGTGTAACTGCGAATTACCCAAGTTACACACTACACACCCACTGTTCTCATGCATTAACAAACTGTTCATTATTCTTGTCAGTCTCTGTACATGCATTGCACACATAGTCATTAAATTGTGCAGGTCTCTTAATGGTACACGGGCATGTTGTCATTGGCTGTTCCTCTGGGGAATGTTCCCTCTCCAGGGGAGTGTTGTTCCTATGGTATTTGTTGCTCTGGTAACTGTTGTCGTTCCATTTCCATTGCTGGGGACCACTGGACCTCTGGGAGTGATGGTCATTCTGTACTCTGTGAGATCCCTACAACTGTGGCACAGAATTGTAGGACATAGAGCTACTCTCTGATTTCTCATACTGCAATGACTTCTCAGGCTAATCAAATGTATTATGGTGGCATGGGCTAAGTACAAATGAGCCATCATCCAGAGAGAGAAAGGAAGGTTGCAAAGTAATTCAATCCATGTCGCACTTGAAGGCTGCATAGTTAGTTAGTTGCTGACTTTTTGCAGGCAGGAGCCTGGGAGCACATTTGCCTTCCTACTACCTCAGCACAGCATGATTCAAGGGAGCAAACAGGAAAAATAACAATGGGGCAGATATTCATTTTCTTTTAATCTTACAAACTGAAACCATATGACATCCCAGAGAAATTCAATTCATATGTGGCCACTTTTTCATCATAGGTATCAACAGCCAGCCTCTACTTGTGTTACTGAGTATGTCAACTCAGCAAGAGTGATTCAAAATTCAGGAAACATGGTGCAAGCTTTAAGTGTTTTGTTAAGTGCACAAAGATTATACTCTATTAACCAAGCACTGCCTGCCATAGGTCAGAGGCTTGGTCATTCTGCTATTCTAATTGGGATAAATGTTCTACAGGGTATTCCCTGATCCACGACAAGATGTGTTAAAGTAAACAGTTTCTCAGTTCCACTTCCCTTGTAAAGAAAATAGTTGTCACCAGCCTAGACTAAAGAGCCTCAGGGAACACAACTGGTTCAAACTAGATTTTACACTAACAGATGACTGACTGAATAATAAAAGCATTGAGCAAATATCATGCGATGGTCTATATGTGGTGAAGAAACAAGGAACCTTGTGTTTATGTATACTGCCCATACTATTGTTTGATGCATGCATATCTGCAAACTGTTTGTACATCTATTTTTACCACCTACTGCCCTCCCACCCAAAACATAGAAATCATACCAAGCTCCCACAGACACGGCAAAGGAAAAACAATGAATGATTCCATTAACTCTTCATACTGCCTTCATTTTGCAACTCAGTGGTATCAAATAATGCAATAAAGCATATTTTGGTGGTTTTCCCATCCCAGACCTGACTGATTTGAATTGCCTTTGAGCCATTTCAAGTTTTACATACTGGCTGCTGCTGAGGCAGGGACTAGGAGCAGAGGAGATTCCCTATCCACTTCTCGGTCGTCAACTGAAAATGTAAATCATTTGCTGACATAAATGAGACTGGTAATCGAGAAGACAATGCAGAGGGTTAGAATGTTGCACAAGCAAGCTGCTCCAAAAAAATAAAATGTTTTGTACAGTACCTCAGATAATGTCATCTACTCCCACATTTTGGCTCTATTGTGACTGAAAATTTATAATTGATTTATAAATAGAACCGATTGAGTTATTTTTTCCCGCAGGTGTCGGCAATCTAATGTAGTACTGTATCCAGGTCCCCAACTCGTGCTTTTCAGTAGTGTGCCTGCCAGCATTCCAGGATAATGTGTAGGTTGTCCCCACTTTCGCCACCCGATTAGAGATGGCAGGAGACTTGAACACTGGAGGGTCAATCACAGGGGTTGAAGGGAAGGCTGACCAGTAGCCTGGCTGGGACAGATGAATGGTAACTCAGGCATACGGAGAGCAAGAGGGTGTCACAAAATGGGGGTGCTCACCTAAAGGTTCAAATGATTTGCAAATAGCAGCCAGAACCATTTCAGGAATCAGTGTACAAAGGAAACAACTCCAAATACCAGCAGATGTGCTGATTACAGTATTTCTGCTTCTTTATGCGTGAAACTGCAAGGTCATATAATGGTGCTCTGACCTCCCAATGCAAAGGTGCCTCTGATGGATTGCCAGGCTCCTGAAACAGCTTGAGGTCTGCGAGTTGTTTGTCAAGTTTCATTGTTGTGGCAGAAGAAATGCCTTTTAAACATTTTAACTGGCTAACCCCTGGCATTGGCTACCTCACCACCTTGGCAGGAGAGGTAGCTGTTGCCACTGGAAGCCAGCCTCCAGGAAAAGTGCACGAATGCGGGAACATGTCAGAGCTGACCCAAGGCATTTCATTCAGAATTTCCATGTGCAACTCCCTCCCCACCTCCAATGTCATTTTTTACATGCTTTCACGGGATGTGGGCACCACTGGTGAAATCAGCATTTATTGCCCATCCCCAATGGCCCTTGAGAGGGTGGTGATGAGCCACCTTCTTGAACCATCACAGTCCATGTGGTGTAGCCACAGTGCTGTTAGGGAGATAGTTCCAGGATTTTGACTCAGCAACAATGAAGGAATGGCGATATATTTCCAAGTCAGGATGGTTGGGTGGTTTGGAGGGGAACTTGCAGGTTGTGGTATTTCCATGCATCTGCTGTCCTTGGTAGAGGTCATGAGTTTGGAATGTGGTCCAGTTCAGTTTCTGGTCAATGATAACCTCCAGGATGTTGATAGTGGGGGATTTAGCAGTAGTAATGTCATTGAATGTCAAGGGGAGATGATTAGATCCTCTCTTGTTGGAGATGGACATTGCCCAGAACTTCTGTAATGCAAATATTACTTGCCACTTATCAGCCCAAGCCTGAATCTTGTCCAGGTCTTGCTGCATATTTGCATGGACTACTTCAGTATCTGAGGAGTCGTGAATGGTGCTAAACATTATGTAATCATCAGCGAACATCCCCACTTCTGACCTTATGATGGAAGGAAGGTCATTGATGAAACATTCTGATGCTGGGTGAGCGAGATCACTACTCTGAGGAACTTCTGCAGTGATGTCCTGGTACTGAGAAGAATGACCTCCAACAAGCACAACCATCTTCCTTTCTGGGCAATGCACCTTAGAAAGATTACCAAGGCCTTGAAAAGGATGTAGATGAGATTTACTAGAATGGTGGCCAAGGGTGAGGGCCTTTAATTATGTGGAGAGGCTAGAAAAACTGGGATTGTTCTTAGAGCAGAGAAGATTAAGGGGATATTGAATGGAGATGTTCAAAATTAAAAGGGATTTTCGTAGCATAGATAGGGAGAAACTGTTCCCACTCACAGGATGGTCACAGACCAGATGATACAAATTTAAAACATTGACGAAAGAGCAAGTGTGGCGATGAGAAGAAATTCTTTTATGCAGAAAGTTATGATCTGGAATGTGCGACTTGAGAGGGTAGTGGAAGAAGATTCAGTAATAATTTGCAAAAGGAATTTGATATATACTTCAAAAGAGAAAAATGAACTTGCAGGGCTGTGAGGAAAGTGCAGAGCAATGGAAATGATCAAAAAGCTTTTAGAGGAACAATGGGCTGAATAGTTCCCCTTTGTGCTGGAGGATTCTCTGATTCTATGATAAATATTTCTCAGTAAACTGGAAATAATTAACTTCATTAATTCTTCAATGTAAATGTCTCACACAGTAACAATTTGAAGTGCATTAGATATAAGGGGAACCAACAAGTTAAAATGGAATAAAACCGCCCTGTAAGGTCAGTACACAGTCTTCAAAAGGATACATGGACTCTCAGTGATTTCAACGCAGGTTTCTAAATTTGGGATTCAGATAATTCAGATAATCTCCTTATAGAGTGAGGCTTCAATTTCACTTCATAACATTAACTGAATCAGTCAGTCACCTGATCAATCTGCTCCCTTTTAATAAAACCCCAGATCCAATTTTCTCATGTCTTAATAATTCCCTGTAAAAGCGAATTTATTGAAAGCCTCCTGAACCAGCAGTCTTATGAAGAATCCCAGCTGTAATGTTGCACGCTTTGCCTTATGAGAGGATATTAATGCTTCATATGAGGTATTCTGGGAAAGATGTTATCATTGAAACCAGTTTGAGCTCTACAGTTGACATGGAACCAAAACAAAGACATTTCTTAGGACTAAATTATGTGGACAGCCTTATTGTGCAGCTTCGTTCTGAAAAAATGTATTAATAACTCCTTGAACACCCATCTGATTAGACTATTTCTTAGCAAAATCTACAGTTTGCAATTTAGCCACATGATATTTATTCTAAGAAAAAGGATTACATAGGATATATGGCACAGAAACAGGCCATTCAGCACAATCAGTTCATGCTCTAATCGAGCCTCCTCCCATCTTTACCCATCAAAATCTATCATCATCACTTTTTATTTCCTTCTCCCTCAAATGTTTATCTAGCTTCCCCTTAAATGCATCTTCAGTATTCACTTCAACCAATCCCTGTGGTAGCGAGTTCCACATTCTCACCACTCTCTGGATGAAGAAGTTTCTTCTGAATCCCCCATTGGATTTCTTGGTGACTATCTGCTTTGATGCCTCTAGTTATGTGTTCCCACAAGGGGAAACATTCTTTCTGTATGAAATGCACCTTTTTGGTGGAAACAAAGAGTGCCACAATGGGCGAGAAAGAATTGTAACTGGTCAGAAAGATGCGGTTTGTCAGGAAAACAGATAAAACAATCAAAAAATATAGGAAAAAGATTTATTTTATGTAGTTTAGTTTCTGGGACTTCACAGAACCATTGTTCTATCAGATAAACAAGGAGACTCAAGAAAGTAGCGTCCCACAACTTTCAGAATATCTGATAGTCATTCTGTGTAAGTGTTCTGTCAGCGTTGGCTGCTTGAAGGCAGCAGCATTGTGTTCTGTGAGAATTCTGAGAGCTAAATTTCCAGAACATAAATTCCTCATTCTGCAGTGGAAGGGCAGATAATGCAGCAGGACTTTTTAAAAACCAATTGACTGTAAGACTAGCCATTTACAGAGGGTGCCTGTATTTAGAAACCGTCTCGTCCTCAACTGTTCAGTAATGAAAGGAAGTAAATGTCACAAAATCGGATTGCGTAGAACCCATATTTTTGATGCTTTGGGTGTCATTTCAGGTCCAAAATGAGATCAGCAATGGATGTGCGCACGTCTGATACTGGCCATGCCAGGCTCCACTTTGATAAGGATGTACAGTGGGCCCAGAGAATGTGCACCAGCAAGTACGCAGAGTAGCCAGTTTGTAATGCTGATTTGACTTGAGCCATTTTTGACTTGAGTGCTCCAGCTAACCTCTCTGAATCTTGTTCAGCACGCATTCAACAACATTAAGGACCAACCAGCCGGCCAGCAAGTACTGTACAAAGGGATCATCAACTACTTTCAGGCCAATAGCTGATTAATTTGTACTGACTGCCTCTGAGTTAGTAGAAGTGTTTGGGAGTTTGTTCTGCTACTTAAAGTTGTTGAAATGGTGTGACATGGGACGAAGGCCTTGGTTGTGACTTTAAGGGCTCTGTTTAGACCAATTGCTTCCAGTCATGACTATGGTATACAACCTACGCACACATAACCAGGAAGCATATAATGAAAGCCACACTGCCTCGCAAAATGTCATTGAACAGAGCATTTTGGTACTTCTGCTTCCTCTACCTGGATTGCTCAAGAGGACCACTGCAGTAATCTCCAGAGCGTTTATCACGATTCATTGTGGTCTGCTTCATCGATCCTGCACAACCTCACCATCATGAAACAGAGCCCTTACCACCAAGTACATGAGCAGCAGCTGAGGATGAGCAGGAGGAAGAAGAAGGGACAAAGCAATCCTTTCCTGGCCAGACTGTCCGACTGCAGCAAAAGTGAATGTAACCCCAATCCTCCATTCAATAGCAGTGCCAGACCTGACCTTTCCTCTGTTACTGATCATCACAGTGATCTCAGTCACAGTGCTGACATAAAAGACACCACAAGACAAACACATCAACTTAATGTTATCAATAAAATCATCCAATATTCCACACTAAAATAAACTATTCACCCTTGTGCATTCCCATTTTGTGTCTTCCATGTGCCTTTGCCTGTCCTAGTGCTTCTACACAGTGCTACCCCACTGGCTGCAGCATGGCTGGTGGAAGGGGGGCTTTCACTGCGAGAGTCTGCAGATGGCCTTGCAGGATGACCTCATGAGAACTCTGGCCCTGAAGAACTGGCTTCAGAATGCACCATCTTGGCATGGTTGACTGTAGGCTGGGCTGCTGGTAACAGCAAGGGCACTGGTCAAGTGGCAGTGATGGGAGGACATATGTTGTCACCCTGAGAGAGGACAAGCTATTCATGCTCCACGACACCACTGTCACTGCCCCAGGGTGACACCTCCGCAATCCTGGCAATGTGTTGGAGGACAGATTGTTAGACTACTGGAAGATCCTGCAAGCCCCTTTGCAAACTGCTATCTACAACCATGAAGGCAGCAGTTGAAGCTGTGAGGTAACAAGCTGAGCTTAATCTGAGCTTTCCCTGCAGCAGCCAATCTGTTGGAGAATGTTTGCTTGTGCTACAATGTAAACTGAGACATCGGCCATCAAACGCTGCATCATGGTCTACAATTGTGCGGATGGAGTAAGTCACCACTTATATACTGGAAAGAATGGGCTCCAAGTTTCATGCAAGTCCTGTGCCAAGTTGCTGTCAGACTCCTCCATGCTCCCTGACAGGGGCATAGTGCTGCTGGAGCACTCCGGAGCGCTGCTCTGGTACCTCATGTTTACTTCTGTGACAATTCCTGAATCCCGAGGATCGTACCAGCGTTACTAGAAGCCAGAGATCGGATGGGGAGCTTGGAGGCCAGGCCAGGATTTACATTTCCCGGCAGCTCTCGAGACGTTCGTGCATGCGCCAGCTGAGAACTGGCCTCACAGAGCAGTTAGTGTTTTTCATTCCTTGGTCTGGACCTGCTCAGAAGAAAAGGGAATAAAGAACTGAAACAGTGCAAAACTACAGGTCAGGTGACCTGAACAGGAGCACCATTAGAGAGAAGATATCCCACAAAGCAGGACGATTAATAATAGCTTCTAACATTTTCCTTATGACAGATGTTAAGCTAATTGGCCTGTAACAGTTTCCTGCTTTCTGCCGCCCTCCCTTTTTGAATAAAGGAGTTACATTAGCTATTTTCCAATCTAATGGAACCTTCCCCGAATCTAGTGAATTTTAGAAAATTAAAACCATAGAACCATAGAACCATAGAAAAGTTACAGCACAGAAGGAGGCCATTCGGCCTATCTTGTCCATGCCAGCTCGAGGACATCCAGGTGCCCTTTCTAATCCCACCTTCCTGCACCCGGCCCATAGCCCTGCAGTTTACAGCACTTAAGGTGCAGATCCAGGTACTTTTTAAAAGAGTTTAGAGTTTCTGCCTCTACCACCAAATTGGGCAGTGAATTCCAGACACCCAATACTCTCTGCATAAAAAGTTCTTCCTCATGTCCCCCCTACACCTTCTGCCACTTATCTTGAACCTATGTCCCCTGGTTCTAGAATTCTCCACCAAGGGAAACAATTTTATCCTGTCCACTCTATCTATTCCCCTCATAATTTTGTACACCTCAATCAAGTCACCTCTCAGCCTTCTTTGTTCTAAGGAAAATAACCCCAACCTATCCAATCTCTCCTCGTAGCTACACTTTTCTAACCCTGGCAACATTCTTGTAAACCTCCTCTGCTCTCTCTCCAGAGCTATTACGTCCTTCCTGTAATGTGGTGGCCAGAACTGCACACAATACTCCAGTTGTGGCCTCACCAGTGTTTTATACAATTCCAGCATTATATCCTTACTTTTATATTCTATACCTCTGCCAGTGAAGGAGAGCATTCCATATGCCTTCTTTACAACCTTGTCTACTTGAACTGCTGCCTTCAGGGACCTGTGTACTTGTACACCAAGATCTCTCACTTCATCTACCCCTCTTAGTATATTCCCATTTATTATGTAATACCTGTAACTCCCTAAATGTATGACCTCACACTTCTCTATGTTAAAATCCATCTGCCACTTTACCGCCCTCTCCACCAACTCATCGACACACTAAGATAAAAGCAAAATACTGCGGACGCTGGAAATCCAAAACAAAAACAAAAATACATGGAAAAACTCAGCAGGTCTGACAGCATCTGCAGAGAAGAACACAGTTAACGTTTCGAGTCTGAATGACTCTTCATCAGAACACCAACCCATCTATATTGTTTTGGAGATTATGACTATCCTCTACACTATCCGCTACTCTGCAAATTTCCCAATCGTGCCCCCCACGTTCACATCCAAATCATTAATATATAACACAAACAGCAAGGGTCCCAACAAAAGCTTCGAGTGTCTCACTAGCCACTTATTTAAGACCCTAGGATGGAGTCTATCAGGACCCGGGGATCTGTCAGCTCACAGCTCCAACTCTTTGCTCAGTACCACTTTCCTGGTGATTGTAATTTTCTTGAGTTCCTCCCTCTCTTCCATTTCCTGATTTCTAGATATTTCTGGGATGTTACTTGTATCCTCTACAATGAGGACTAATGCAAAATACCTCTTCAATTCATCTGCCATCTCCTTATTTTCCATTATTAATTCCACAACTCACTTTCTATAGGACCAATGCTCACTTTCTTAACTCTTTTCTTTTTTAAATATCTATGGAAACTCTTACTATCTGTCCTTACATTTCTAGCAGCTTTCTCTCGTACTTTATTTTACCCTCCTTATTAATCTTTTAGTCATTCTTTGCTGTTTTTTATATTCTGTCCAATCTTCTGACCTGCCACCCATCTTTGTGCAATTATATGCTTTTTCTTTAAGTTTGATACTTTCTTTAACTTTTTTAGTTAACTAGGGATGGTAGGACATCTCCTTGGAATTTTTATTTCTCGTTGGAATTTATCTATTGTGTATTCTGCAGTATCTCTTTAAATGTCTTCTACTGCATCTCTATTGACCTAAGCCTTAGCCTAATTTGCCAGTTCACTTTAGCTAGCTCTGCTTCCATGCCCTCATAATTGCTCTTATTTAAGTTTATAATACTAGTCTTGGGCCCACTCTTCTCTCTCTCAAACTGAATGAAAAATTCATTCATATTATGATCACTATTACCTAGGGATGCCTTCACTACAAGATCAGTAATTAATCCTTTCTTATTGTACAATACCAGGTCTGGTATAGCCTGCTTCCTGGTTGGCTCCAGAGCATGCTAATCTAAGAAATTATCCCAAAAACATTCTTTGAATTTGTCATCAAAGTCACCTTTGCCCATCTAATTTTTTCCAGTCTATATGTAGATTAAAATTCCTCATGATAAAAATCCATACCCTTCTAACAAGCTCCCATGATTTCTTCTTTGATACCCCGTACTATCATGTGGTTGCTGCTAGGCGGCCTGTACACCACTCCCACAAGTGACTTCTTGCCTTTATCATTCCTCATCTCTACCCAAACTGCTTCTATATCCTGTTTCCTGAACTTAGGTTAAACCTCTCTATTATGCTAATGTCATCCTTAATGAAGAAAGCCACCCCTCCAACTTTTTAAAAGTCCTATCCTCTATAAAAGTCACATACCCTTCGATATTCAGGTCTCAATCTATGCCAACCTGCAGCCATGTCTCTGTAATGGCTATCAGATACTACTTACTTATTTCTATTTGAGCTATTAGCTCATCTGTTTTTTTTCAAATGCTACGTGCATTCAGATACAGAGCCTTAAGTTTTGTCCTTTTATTATTTTTGTAACCTCTAACCTTATCTATTGATTTACTCTTAGATTTGTACACTCTGTACTCTCTGTCCCTTCTTGTTATGGTTTGTTTATCAGTTCCCACATTAATACTGTCCTCTCTTACCTTGCCTCTATTCTTTGATATACCACATCTCACATTTGATCCCTTCCCCCCTCCAATTATTTTAAAACCCTCTCTACTTCCCTAGTTATGCAGTTTGCAAGAATACTGGTCCCAGAATGGTTCAGGTGTAGACTGTCCCAACCGTATAGGCTCCACTTTCCCCAGTACTGGTGCCAGTGTCCCACAACTGGAACTCACTTCTCCCACACCAGCCTTTGAGCCACGCATTCATCTTTCTAATCTTATTTGCCTTATGCTAATTTGCACACAGCTCAGGTAATAGCTCAGAGATTATTACCTTTGAGGCTCTGCTTCATAATTTGGTGCCTAGCTCCTCGTACAGACTATGCAGGGCCTCTTTCCTTGTCCTGCCTATGTCATTGGTACCTACATGGACCATGACAACTGGATCCTCCCCCTCCCACTCCAAGTTCCTCTCCAGCCCTGAGCAGATGTCCCGAACCCTGGCACCGGGCAGGAAACACAGCCGTCGAGACTCTTGCTCTTTGCTGCAAGGAATAATGTCAATCCCCTGGGACAGCCTCTCTGGAGAGTACTGCGGAGCCCCACTTGAGTGATCCAAGTATTGGGAACACATCTTCAGGATGCCAATGGTATGGCTATGATGGATCGTGTTGAGCTATGTGCCATGAGAACAATGCATGGGTGTCATGAGCCATTGTTCCACCAGGTACCCCTTATCACCCAGCAGCCTGCCCTGTAAGTGCCACAGCCCTTCAAATATGTGAGGCACATGGGAATGTCTCAGGATATATGAGTCATGGCAACTCCCAGGGTGCCGGGCACAAACGTGCATGATGTGCTTCTGATGGTCACACAGCAGCTGAACATTTAGGGAGTGGAACCCTTTCCTGTTAATGAACACCAGGGGCTGTTGCCATGGAGCTCTCAATGTCACACGTGTGTAATCGATCGCACTTCATTATGAAAGCAATGGCTCCTGAAGTCTCACGTTAAAGCACTCCAAATGTCAGCGGCTCCAATTGCACCTTCTCAATAAACTCTTCCTGAGTTCAATCAGCTCGGACTCCATTTCCATGTTGTCACTCTAAGCAGTGTGAGGCCTGTTGGGGTCCCTGAGTCCAGCCTTGAGCTCCTTCCACACTGCCTCAGCCCCCCACCAGCGAAGATTCTCTTCCAGTTTCCATTTTAAGTTATGTAATAACTTTGGGCTCTCAAGGTGGTGGTGCTGCATTTTTATTTTGAGACCAGCTTCGACCCTCCCCCTGTCAACGTTCGGGACCCTCCAACTTTCCTGGAACCTCACGATGTGCAGGTAGAGCTCTCTCCGGTTATTCTCCCCCCTCCCCCAGTAACCTTGGATCCCATTGTTGTTGTGGTGGACATTCCTGCCTCCCCTCTATGAACCCATGCCCCATGTAGACCTCCCTCCTCCCCATTTTGAGGCTGTGTGCATGGTCACATACAGAGGGGACTCCCCCCTTCCCCACCATCCCCCACCAAGATGAGAGTTTTGAATACCACCCCCCCTTTTATTATGTCTTCCCCATTTACAGTTGGCAGCTGCCTCCCAAGACCATAAGCATCCCAGCTGTAGCCTGGTACCAAGCCACAGACCCCCCATCGCCACCGACGGTGAGACTATCACCACACCCTGCACACCAAGCTGTGCTTGATCCCCATAGAGCACACAGACCTTGTCCCTCTCTGGAGGGGGAACACGATGTATATGCCATGTATAGCCCTGTGGATTGGCTCACAGAGCCCCAGAGCTGCCTTTAATCTCTCACCCTGACCTCTTGGCATCAGTCCAGGGGCTAAGACTGTCTTTCGCTCAGCTCCTCAGTGAATGACCACAAGTTCGTTTCCATTCCCCACACCCCCCACCACTCCATGAGTCTCAACAACCCATCCCTCTTCTGCCACACTTACCCCACTAACCACCTCCCCTTTTGTACTGTAGAGTCTGCGTTCATCCCCTCCCCTTCTTGCAAATCGGATCCCATCCACCCCCTGCTGTGTCTGCGTTCGATTGTATCAACTTGGGCTCCAGCTCTGCCACCCTCAGTCTTCCCTCTGCCTCCATCGTTTGCAACCACCCCCCCCGGCCCTCCCAAGTCCCGTTCACCCTCATGTCTCTGTCACCTCCCCCCCACCCCTGGTCGTCATGCTGGCCCCAGGACCTGCCTGAGACTCGCAGCAAACAATGCTGCCCTGCTGGATTAGTGCGGCAACCTCAGCTCAACACCCGATACAGTCACAGTGAACAACCCAGCTCAACACCCGATACAGTCACAGTGAACAACCCAGCTCAACACCCGATACAGTCACAGTGAACAGCCCAGCTCAACGCCCGAGACACTCACAGGGAACAGCCCAGCTCAACACCCGAGACGCTCACAGGGAACAACCCAGCTCAACACCCGAGACAGTCACAGTGAACAGCCCAGCTCAACGCCCGAGACACTCACAGGGAACAACCCAGCTCAACACCCGAGACAGTCACAGTGAACAGCCCAGCTCAACACCCGAGACGCTCACAGGGAACAACCCAGCTCAACACCCGAGACAGTCACAGTGAACAGCCCAGCTCAACACCCGAGACGCTCACAGGGAACAACCCAGCTCAACACCCGAGACACTCACAGGGAACAACCCAGCTCAACACCCGAGACAGTCACAGTGAACAGCCCAGCTCAACACCCGAGACGCTCACAGGGAACAACCCAGCTCAACACCCGAGACACTCACAGGGAACAACCCAGCTCAACACCCGATACAGTCACAGGGAACAACCCAGCTCAACACCCGAGACAGTCACAGTGAACAGCCCAGCTCAACGCCCGAGACACTCACAGGGATCAACCCAGCTCAACACCCGAGACAGTCACAGTGAACAGCCCAGCTCAACACCCGAGACAAACTCAGTGAACAGCCCAGCTCAACACCGGAGACAGTCACAGTGAACAGCCCAGCTCAACACCCGATACAGTCACAGTGAACAGCCCAGCTCAACACCTGAGACAAACACAGTGAACAGCCCAGCTCAACACCCGAGACAGTCACAGGGAACAACACAGCTCAACACCCGAGACAGTCACAGGGAACAACCCAGCTCAACATCCGACAGTCACAGTGAACAGCCCAGCTCAACACCCGATACAGTCACAGTGAACAGCCCAGCTCAACACCCGATACAGTCACAGTGAACAGCCCAGCTCAACACCCGAGACAGTCACAGGGAACAACCCAGCTCAACACCCGAGACAGTCACAGGGAACAACCCAGCTCAACACCCGAGACAGTCACAGGGAACAACCCAGCTCAACACCCGATACAGTCACAGGGAACAACCCAGCTCAACACCCGAGACAGTCACAGTGAACAGCCCAGCTCAACACCCGACAGTCACAGTGAACAACCCAGCTCAACACCCGAGACAATCACAGGGAACAACCCAGCTCAACACCCGATACAGTCACAGGGAACAGCCCAGCTCAACACCCGACAGTCACAGTGAACAACCCAGCTCAACACCCGCGACAGTCACAGGGAACAGCCCTGCTCAACACCCGAGACAGTCACAGTGAACAACCCAGCTCAACACCCGAGACAGTCACAGTGAACAACCCAGCTCAACGCCCGAGACAGTCACAGTGAACAACCCAGCTCAACACCCGAGACAACCACAGTGAACAACCCAGCTCAACACCCGAGACAGTCACAGTGAACAACCCAGCTCAACACCCGAGACAACCACAGTGAACAACCCAGCTCAACATCCGATACAGTCACAGGGAACAACCCAGCTCAACATCCGATACACTCACAGGGAACAACCCAGCTCAACATCCGATACAGTCACAGGGAACAACCCAGCTCAACATCCGATACAGTCACAGGGAACAACCCAGCTCAACATCCGATACAGTCACAGTGAACAACCCAGCTCAACATCCGATACAGTCACAGGGAACAACCCAGCTCAACACCCGAGACAGCCATGGGGAGCAGCACCACCATGCACCCCCAGTAGTGTGGGCTCATACTGATATCACCGAGAACCCAGAGCAGTGATGTTGCAGGATGGCTTTGAATGTTGCACTCACATCAAAGTTGTAAGTGAAGTTCGGGTGGACCAGCTGCACACCGCTTACATCCAGTCGTGATTTAGACCAGTCTAATTTCCCACTGGTGTGGCACATAACTGGGATGTGGAAGGTCATTCCGGTGAGTTGTTTTTGTTATGAGAGTTCATGACAAGATAATGCAGTTCCCTCCATGGATCAGCGGGAAACTGACCCACCATCATCCCACCGTGAAAGTGGAAAGGGGAAAATTCAAACTCGTTTTTCCACCAGCTGGGATCCGACTTCTGGCCTCACTCTGAATTTTCCACTCCACCCAGCCACGAATTTATCTCCCTCTCAATGGCAATAAACCCATGGCCCTGCCACCTTAATGAGGGTCCCAGGAGGATGAACGACAGGACACAAGGTCACATGGTAGCTCCCTCTGCTGCTAATCTGTCAAGTGGAGAACAATCCATAGAATAGACTCATAGCAATGGTTACAGAGCAGAAGGTGGCCATTTGGCACATCATGTCTGTGCTGCTTCTCTGCAACAGCCTTTCACATGGTGCCACTACTCTGCACCTTTTCCCTATAGCTTTGCAAAATTCTTCTTTAGATAATGATCCAATTCTCTTTTGAAAGTCACAATTGACTCTACCTCCACTACCCAACTACTCCCCGATTCCTCGACTACATCCCCGACCACCCCCCCAACACCCGATTACACCCCTGACCCTCCAACTACGCCCAGCCACCCAGCTACCCCCCCCAACCCAATCTGAGTAGCCCCGAACTGACCAGCTTTCCCAACCCGACACGATTACCCCGACCCACCTACCCACTCGTCCACCTACCCAACTACCCACCCTCCCCACCTGCCACCTCACCCACCCTACCCACTTAGCTCACTCACCTACCCACCCTACCCATTCATCCATTCATTCGCCTATTCACCAACATTTATCCATTCACCCATTCACTAATTTCACATTAGACATTTAAACTTAGCATATGGCAGTTAGTGCCATAAAAAAGGAGCATGTCCTGTCTCCACCTTCCCCCCCACTCCACCCACAGCACTGCCACTGCAACGGAGTGTCCAGATGGAGCCCGTGCTCTGCATTCCTGGTAAAGCCAGGTTCAGAAGACTCGGCAAGAAATGCGGAGCAGCTCCAGGGTGAGGCAAAGTCAAAAGGAATAGTAATCCGACGGTGATTGCTGCTCCATGGAAGATCCAGGCTATTAAATTGGTGTCCTCTGGTTCTTGATCCTTCCACCAACGGGAACAGTTTCTCCCTGTCCACTCCATCCAGACCCCTGATGATTTTGAATACCTCTTTCAAATCTCTCTCAACCCACTCTTCCCCAAGGAAAACAGCCCCAGCTTCTCCAATCTACTTATGCAGCTGAAGTTTCTCATCCCTGGAACTATTCTTGTGAATCTTCTCTGCACTGTCTTGAATGCCTCCACATCCTTCCTAAAGTGTGGTGCCTAGAACTAGACGCAATACTCCAGACAAGGCTGAGCCAGTGTTTTATACAAGTTTATCAGAATCTCTTTGCTTTTGTACTCGACGCCCTTATATCTAAAGCCCAGGATCTTCTAGGTTTTAGCAGCATTCTCAAACTACCCTGCCACCTTCAATGGTTTATGCATGTATACCCTCAGGTCCTTCTGCTCCTGCACCACCTTTAGAATTGTATCTTTTGTTTTATATGTCCTTTCTTGTTCTTGCTACCAAAATGAATCACTTCACACTTCTATGCATTGTACAAACATACATACAAGCTAGGTGCCGGACTAGGCCACTCGGTCCCTTGAGCCTGCGCTGCCATTTAATAAGATCATGGCTGATCTGATTGTAACCACAACTCCACATTCCCATTGTAAATTTCATCTGTCTCTCGTCCACCCAAGTCTCTTAACAAATTAAATCTCAATTCTTTAACGTTGTCAAAACCTGACAAAGACATTAATGCAATCAAAGCCGCAATTCAATTATTTTCTTAAGCATGAGTCAGTTATCTCCTTCCATCTCATTGCTCTATATCTGTTACATTCTCTTCTGTCATCAATTATTTATGAGTGATGTGACCAACAAAATTGACATCACAATGTTGTCCAGGTAACTGATGACATCATAATGCTGTTAAGGAAGGAAAGCACATCAGCGATTTTTGTCTCCTGAAACAGTATGAATTATTTTTTTTTAAATTATATATTTTTTATTTTCAAGTTTCTGCCCGAGGCACATTGTAAATTGCAGTGCAGTATTAGTCTGGATACTACACCGATCCAAATTATTGTTAGTAACTCATCAATGGTTGATGATTGATGAAGAAGCTAGTTTATTGAAGGAATGCTGTTTGGTGTATTCTGAAAAACAGTGGTTTAATATCAGATATCAAATCTCGAGGTCCTTGGGGGAAAAGCTACCTAGTAATCACTTGGCCATTGACATACACTGCATTTGCTGCAGAATATAACCTTATGACAATCGCTACTGATTCCTAAGTCATGCTTGCCTCTACATATTGGGATTGAATCATTTTCTTTTGCTGTGTTTGGCCTAATGTAGTCTATCGGCCCATTCGAATTTTGAGATCTTGTCTCTGTGCCTTGCCGTTTGGACTTGTATTTGTCATCCAAGAGACTTCTGTAGGAATGTCTCAATTTGTATTCTTGAATTGTATCTGTTTGTGTTTTCTTTAGTTTGTCTTCCTCAATTAGCTGTTTCACAGTGCCAGAGATATATGCAATATATGCAGGCCAGGCTTGGGGGTAAGGAATTAAGCTGATTGGTACCCCAATGTTCCCTGGACATGATCGCAGTTCTAGAAGGAAAAAAATAGTTTTAATAGGATATCTCTGTAAAGTGAAGAACAATTATGGCTTTGAGCTATACATAGCAAGACTTAGGCCACATTCAGGCTTGGACTAATATATGGCATTATAATATAATATATATTATCTACCCTAACAAGTGCCAGGAAATGACCATCTCAAAGAAGAGAAAGTCTAACCCCACCTTTCCCTAACCATTAATATTACTACCATCGCTGAGTCCCTCACCATCAACATCCTGGGGTTACCATTGACCAGGAACTTAATGGAACCAGCGATAAAAACATAGTGGCTACAAGAGCAGGTCAGGGGCTGGGAATTCTGTGGACAGTAACTCACCTCCTGACTCACCAAAGCCTGTCCACCATCTACAAGGCACAATTCAGGGAAATGATGTAATACTCTGCAGTTGCATGGATGACTGTGGCTGTAATAACACTCAAGAAGCTCAACACCCTCTGGGATAAAGTAGCCTGCCTGATTGACACCCGCTCCAGTATCTTAAACATTCACTCCCAACACCAACAGTGCAACATGACTGCAGTGTGTACCATCAACAAGTTACATGGCGGCAACTCACTAAGGCTTCTTCGACAGCACCTCCCAAACCTGCGACTTTTACCACTTCAAAGGATAGGTGCAGCAGGTGCATGGGAACAGCATCGCCTCCAAGTCACACAGCATCCTGACTTGGAAATATATCGCTGTTCTTTTATCATTACTGGGTCAAAACCCTAGATCTCACTACCCAACAGCACTGTGGGAGTGCTATCACCACATGGACTATAGTGGCTTAAGAAGGTTGCTTATCACCACCTTCTCAGGTAAAGAAAAGATGGACAATAAATGCTGGCCTAGCCAACAATGTTCACATCACATGAATGAATATATTAAAAAAAACTCATGTCATGTAGATTTTGTGTGCCTAACAGAACATTGTTAATATTCTGGAATCAGGAGAAGATATGAGGACTGTAGTTTGTTTTTAATATCTAACGTTTTCATATTCTACATGCATCTGGAGTCTGCTGCTGCCTTATAAAGGCTGAAGGCTGAATCCTAATCCCCAAAAATGGATTGGGTTGAGGTCAGGCAAAACGTTGAAAATTTTTTAAATCTCAAAACCAACCCCAATCCCCCGACACATGCCCACTTCCAGCTTTATCAAAGGCTGGATAAAGGGTAGTCAGCCAATCACACTCGAGCTACTACTCCTATGGCTTCAACAGAGTTAGAGACAGGCTTCTCATTCCTCTGCTTGGACTGTTCAAATGCTTATGTGTAGTGTCCTTTGGATTTTGGTGACCATGAGGGGCCCACCAAAGACTGCCACACCTGTACCTGTGCAGGGGCAGACTCAGTCATTGGGAGATAGCATGCGGGGCCCTGACAAAGAGGGAACCAGGGTGAAAGAGCACTTTGAGCAGAGGGCCCACTTTCAAGTTCCCTTTCTCCATCTTCTTTCATGGTCCACCCATACTTCTCTGCGACAGCTGGAGAGCACTTTTCTCCGCTTCGGTGAGGCACTGAATGGTCAAAGTGAGACTTTCGTCCATCCTACTCTGGAAAACTGAATGTGCAGGCTATTGGTCAGCGTGCATGTGCTTGCTGCCATGTCTGATGTTCCATGCCGGTGGCCACTCTTTCCATGGATGTGGATATCAGCATGGAGGCCTGAGACATCATGGCACTCATGCTCCTCCAATCTCTCTCCAATGGTGTGCAATGTTTCTGAAACGCTGACAGAACCTTACTCATTTTCTGCTGCTCCAGAATACTCCTCTTCATCAATGGCACTCAAAGCTCAGCATTGGCAACTAGCTGAGCCATGCTCTCCAGTGGGGCCTCTTCGCTGCTGTCCCTGACTCCAGCACTGCAGGCTCCTGTTCACTTGTGATGTGTGCCTCATCATGTGACAACCCAACTCTTGTTGTCGAGCCCGACTGAGGTATCTGTATCTGAGCGGCTGGAGGGTACACAGGAGTCATGTGATGGTGCTTCCTTAGAGTGACTAACCTCTTCTGAGGAATCTTTGTCCTGGTTGAGCATCATAACTCCTGAGTTGCTTGCAGGACCTGTGTAAGATGGAAGAAATAAATTAGAACTGACAGCACAAGAGAATTCTCAGGCATCATTGTGCAGATCATCATATTTTATTGCCTGCTGTCAGCAAGTCAGTATGGGTGCATGTTGAACGCTTTGTGGCTATGTGATACCTAATTCTGTCATCAGGTAACTGGGAGATCTCTATCTTTCCATCGCCAATGGTCATGCATGATTAGACTCTGCTTTTCTCCAGTGTGTTCTCCGCAATGCTCAGGGTCACGATGACTGGAGGGCCATCCCCAGTTCTCAATCTCCACCTGATGTTCTGGGCTCTCTTCTGAAAGGAGACAAAGGAGAGAGTTATAAGTATGAGAAACGGAATGTGTTGAGAGGGAAAAAGGAAACATTTGTGGAGGGTGTGTGAGGGATAGGTAGTGGCCGTTTAGATGGCGATGTGAAGTGATGCCTCAAAGGAGAAGACTAGCTGGACCCGCAAGTTGTGTTGAGGAGCGCATGAGAGTTCTGGGGAAGTCAGAGTGAGGGGGCTGGTATTTAAATACGGCCTGTCACTTATCTTTCCTGTCCTGAAGAGGTCATTGAACTTCCTGTGACACTGTATCCGGGATTGAGTACCACACTCCTGCTGCTCACCTCCTGTGCCACTTCCACTTGGTCTTCGGAGTTTCTTCCTTCTGCCCACTGAGAACAGAAGCCCTTCCTGAAGCTCCTTACAAACTGCAGCATGATTCCCTGTAGCACATCACAGAACTGTGGGGCAGCCTCACCAGGCCTCTATCGCTCAAGTAGCGAGCTCTCCGTTGACAGTTGTAAAATGGTTCCATTCTGAGCTTCGCACAATCCCTTGAAACAGTGAATCTTTGACAGTCATCAAGCCCACCTGCTTTATTTGGTTGGGAAACCGGGAAGTGGGTTGCTAATGCTATGACTTAGTTAAAGAGCCACCAAAAAAACCCGCTCTTTGAATTTATGGGCTCCCATCCCACTTCTGTTCTCCCCACTGTGAGCTGGTCTGCACATTAAAATTCCCCCTGGCCTCAGAAAAAGTATTGAGGAGAAAGCACAGGAAGCTTTAAACCAAACCATACTTGACTGAGCTGGGAGGCCAGAACCAGAATTTAGGGGCCTAAAGGGAAAAATATTTAAATTTACAACACTAACTTCTTTCACCTTAATGAGCACAAAGTTCACAATGAAATATACTGACCATTTTCTTTTGTTTTTTCAACAACGTAACTAATAGTTTATCTTTATTGAAAATGGATATATCAATCTGAGTACTTATGAACCACAACTTGACAGGCTTGGTTCAACATTATCTGTGTCAGCTTGTAAATCTCATTTATTATTTTCTAGCATTGACCCATTACCATTCAACTATTTCATTATTCATCTGGAAAAGAATGGGGTTTTGGTGTTTGGTAATGCTGAGCTTCTGAAAAAAAGGAACATTTTAAGCAGATTTTGCAGGCATAATGGGCTGAATTTTGCGTTTGTCGGGTGGGCGGGCGGTTGGGGAGCCGATCACCGCCGGTGAAACGGGTCGCGCTGCCATTTTGTGCGTGCGGGCCAATTAAGGCCCACCCAGCGCGTTTCAGGCTCCTGTGTTCAGCGGGAAATTCAAATTGGCGGCGGGCGTGTTCAGACCGCCGGTTCCAATGGAGAACCGACAGTCTGTATAAAGAATGGCCAGGCAGCCTCCTATGGGCTGTTCACCATGGCCAGCGACCGGGCACCAGAGGAGGTGAGGGCAGAGGAAGAGGAGGGGGGCAGTCTGCAGGGTAGGCCAGCGGGGGGTCACTGTGCCCCTCGGTTCCCCGATCCCTGCATTGCTGCCCTCCTGGAAGAGGTGTCACATCGTCGGGAGGCGTTGTTTCTGGAGGATGGGAGGAGGAGGGCCCCCCACGTGACCAGGCAGGCGTGACAGGAGGTGGCGGAGGCAGTAAGCTCTCAAGATGCTGTGTGGTGCACAGGAACCCAGGGCCACAAGCGCTTCAATAATTTGCTGCGCTCTGGAAGGGTGAGGACCATGTCAGCCTTGGCCATTTAACCCAGCAAGTAGCCTTAGTCTTTGAGCCCCCCACCCTCCCCCACCCACCCCCCACCCCCCACCCCCACACGTCTTAGTGTCGTTACTGCATTGGGCATTTGGCGCACACTGGGTGGGCAAACAGATAGTGACCATGCTTATATCAGCCTTAGTGGTTGAGGAGAAGATGGGTTCTCCCTGCAGCATATGTTGGTGTTTGTTGCATTTGAGTAGTCTGGGGGCAACCTGCAGGGGAGGCAGCTCGACACATACTCAGAACTCCAACACACGTCTTATTGATGGTGATGAGATGGTGGAAGGGGAGCCTCAAGGTGTCGTGGCCAAGAACCATCTGGTGGCCTCAGCGCCGCACCTAGTTGCGCCTCCTTGCCATGGGCGCTAAGACCCGTGTGTTAGTCAAAGTGATGGACACCGAATGTGTCCAAGGTGTCCGTTGGGGGAGGGGGTTGGGAGCAGCCGTACTATCTCCTGGGGACTGATCACCAGTCGTGTGGACAGGAGCCGCTGGAGGCCTCAGATGGGCCACTGTGGTTGGGGTGCGGTGTGCGCGTGCAGAGTACATGAGCGATCAGCCTCAATAAATCCTCTTCTCTGTTCTGCAGGCAAAAACTGAGAGCAATATGTGGGAGCGCCAGCGGACTGGTGGTGGGCACACCGTGCTGCAGCACCTCACCACGTATGAGGAACAGGCCATGGAGCTGGGGAGGAGGCAGGCGGCCAGGGCGGCAGGTGTCGGCGAGGCTGGGGTGCAGCGGCCAGGTATTTGAGGGCCACAGTCCCATCCACTCTGTCTCCCCACCATCCAAACCACTGATGATTGCTGCAATCGTTAATGCAGCAACACTGCTCATTCACAGACTGATACAGTCAGACGTGTGGGTCATACACCAAGCTCCCTCAGCCCCTTGAGGATGTGCGTCTCTAGCACCTTCCAAAGTCACCTTATCCCATTTCTGACCACTATCCCCATGGCCTAACATGCCATGGCATCGCTGCTGCACAGCTAAAGAGTTATTGCATCTTAGGAGGGTTTGTACCTCCACCACCCTTTCAGCCAGTGCGTCCCACATTACTCTGTCCAAAAGGTCCTCAGCACCTCACCTGTCAACCTCATGACATTCAACTTAAATAAATGCCACCACGTTAGTCATTCCTGCGCTAAGGGGAAATGTTGTCTTCTGTCCACCCGTTCTGTGTCCCTCATAATGGTATGAAGATCAATAATGTGACCTGTCATCTCCTCTGATCCACGGCAAATGTCGCAAGTGTTTGCAATGTTTCCTCATCACCGCAGCTCTCCAGGCCAGCATGCATCCAGGTCAGGAACCTCTGCACTCTCCCCACTCCAATGCCTTCCCTCCCATGAAGTGCAGGTCACAAGTGAACGCAGAAGTGTAGATGTGGCCTCGACAGCGTTTTCTGCACTTGCAACATGACCTCTCTTTTCCTACATTCTATTCCTCGGCTAATAAAGGCAAGTCTGGCTTTGACCTTGTTAAACGCCTTATGTTCCTGTTCTGCTACCTTAACGGGTCTGCCCAGCAAGGTCCCTGAAATCATCTTGACTTCCCACAGTCCTACAATTACTCATGTATTCCCGTACCTTGCTTGTCTTGCCCAAGTGCTTAACTGAACACTCATCCACACAACATTCCATGTGGCATTCCTTAGGCATTCTGAGCATCCTGTCTGTATGCGCCTGTAATGTTTGGGCCTCCTCTTGACTATTTACCACACCACCAATGTTCGTCTCCTTAGGGTCTTGAAGGATGAGCGACTTATGATGCTGGGTGGGGGGGAAAGTGATGAAAGGTGTTACTGACTGAACGCTAACTGATGCACTGTCCTTGTTGTTAATTTCAGCATCACCACCGCATGGCCACCAGGAACACATCCAGAGCCCCCCCTCCACACCTGAGGGCCAAGACTTGCAACTTCCATCAAGTCCTTTCAGCCAGCCAGGCACCAGCGCAGAGACAAACACTTCGGTGGGGATTATGACGTCGGCTAGTGTCCCGGGGCACAGTGGAGAGGGCACTTCACAATCGCTGGAGGAGATGGCACGGACAGAGAGTGCCGATGGCGCCAGCAGCCGGAGGACTGCAGGGGACCAGGCACATGCTGAGTCTGGCAGTGATGATGTGCTTCTGGAGATGTCACCAATGCAGCAGCTGCAGGACAAGCGGCCAGGTGTGCGGGAGCATCTGGCCGGGTTGCATGAGGGTGTGCTTCAGTTGGTCTTGTGATGGAGGAGTCCAGGCAGAGTGTCAGTGATGGCATGAACCTCAGGACAGAGCTTCAGGCTTCCTCCACTGAGAGATTGGCGACTCTTATGGAGAGGGGGTTCGATCGGATTGAGAATCTTCTGATTGGGTTACGCTCTGACCTGCAGCCCTCACAGCGGTACTGGCCACAGGTGGTCATTCCCAATGTGGGAGATGTTGTGGGCACCAAGTGTCGCCGCTCGGTTCCCATCCATCTGCGGTGAGCAGGGAGGTCCAATGTGACCTCACATCGGCGCAGCAGCTGCCTGTCGTCGCTGCGAGCTCCTCTCAGGGCGCTCCGGATGAGGGCAGCAGCTCCTCCGCCCCTCTGCCAGTGACCGTTGCATCTGCTGAGGCTGCAACAACTGGGGAGATGCCAGTTCTGGAACTGGCAGCTCCCTCCCAGGCAGGGCCTTCACAGGCTCCACAGGCCAGAGGACACCCGCCAAGGTCATCAAGGCCAGCAGGACAGCAGAGTCAGCAGGCTGGCTCAGATACCACTCCCAGCGAGGGGGCAGCACCAAGACGTAGCACCCGGAAACATAAACATAAGGCACCTTAGGCACACCACGGGTTTCTCACTGGTGATTTTGTGTTGGCCCAAGATTAGGGAATGTATCATTATGTACGTCAGAGTGACGTTTGTGCTTTATTTTGGTGGGAATAAAGTCCATATTTCTGACCATGGCTGAGGGTGTTTCCTTTGTGCTGCATTTGTCTTTTTCACAGACATATCATGAGTGTTTGAGTGGACATTGATGTTTCTGTACTAAGCCCTTAGTTGCAGCTGATCAGGTGGAAGGTGTAGCACCTAAGTGCCACGTGTGGAAGCGCCAGTCAATGCTGCTCCTGCTGATCCATCTGTGTGGAGCTAGCTGAAGGTTCGTTGGATTAAAGTGTCCCGGGTGTCCCTGCCTCCTTGGTGTAGTAGCCGGTCAGCGTGCTGCCCCTCATCATCGCCCTGTGCTTCCTCATCCTCTGAGCCACTGCTGGATTCATCATGTGCAGCCTCATCCAGGGCGTCAACGTCTTCATCGTCCACTGCATCTCCCCTTTCCAGGCTCTCTCCACCACAGCCCTTGTGGAGCCGTGGCTCCTATTGTACCGCTGCTCAGCTTCTGTTCTTGGATGGCGGAGAGGCGTCATGAGCCACCTTCTGAGGGGATAGCCCTTGTCACCCAGCAGCCATCCATCCAGCCGGGCTGGAGCACTGAAGAGCCCCGGCACCTGGGAGTGTCTGAGGATGTAGGCGTCGTGGGAGCTGCCTGGGTACCTTGCACAGACTTGGTGAATCAACATGATCACACACTATCTGCACGTTCATGGAGTGAAAGCCCTTCCTGTTGACAAAGGCACCGGGCTCACCTGCTGGCACCTTGATGGCCACATGTGTACAGTCTATAGCACCCTGGACACGGGGGAAGCCAGCAATGGCCGTGAAGCCTCTGTCTCACTCTGTCTGGCTGGCCTCACCCCAGTGGTAGTGGATGAAAGTCAATGCACGCCTGAACAGAGCATCTGTGACCTGCTTGACACAAGTGTGGACAGCTGATTGGGAGACACCGTAAAGATCACCCACCGAGCCCCGGAAGGAGCCAGATGCATAGAAGTTGAGGGCATCTGTGACCTTCAGAGCCGCTGGCATGGAGTGTCCACCCACACAGTTAGGGGAGATCTCAGGGCCAATCATCTGACAGATATAGTTCACTGTCTCCCTTGACAGTCAGAGCCTCCTTCGGCACTGCACCTCAGTCATATTGAGGTAGCTGCTTCGCCGCCTGTAAACCCTGGCAGCAGGATAGTGGCGTCTTCTGCGGCCCCTTCCACCTTGGACTACCTCTTGGCCCTGCACCCCTTGTGCCTGCGCCTGTCCTCCCAAAGGTGGCTCCCCTGGAGGCTGATTGTCTACTCCTGGCCTCCTCCTTATTCTATCCCTCCCTTCCTCCTCAGGGGAGCTGCCTCCAGTGGAGATGTCAGAACCCATACCCAGGCTAAATAGAGGCTTCCGGAAAGCTGCAGGCCCGATAAAGATTCCTGACTACAAAGTGCTGAGCTGAAGCTTCAAAGTACAGAGAAAGCTATTGGAAATCGATCTGAACTGCTACAGATCACACAGGCAAGTTTAAAACACTTTCTGCAATAAATACTTCAGATAAAACATGAACAACCCCTCTGAGCCCACACCCCGCCTGTGGATCAGGTTTGTTAAACAATCAGTTACCCGCCTGCCCGTTGGGCCCGTGCACCGAGGCGAAGATCACACGGGCTCCTCAAAACCGGCTTCAATTGCCGAGTTAAGGGCCTTAACAAGACCTTTAATTAATGGGGGGGGGGCGAGCGTCACACTTCATCGCCCGCCCGCCCACCTAAATATCACGAAGCCGCACGCTGACATCAGGACGCTCGCCCGACCTCAGCGCGTGACATTTTAAGCGCTGACGTGCGGGTTCCACCACCCACATGTCAACCATAAAATTCTGCCCAATGTTACAGAGGGCTGGATTTTATCAGACCCCTTGGGATGGGCTGAGAGGCAGGAGGTCTCATAAAAAGGCGGCAGAAGGTGTTGGGAAGGGAGTCCGACGTCTCCCTGCCACCACCGGAGATTACCAGCGGCACAGACCTCTGGCCAACTTATTGGCTTAGTTTGCTGCCCGATGAACGACCATTTCCCACTCCGCCAGCATTTTACCCAATGTCAGGAGGGGCTGCTGCTTTGTGCGCTGCTCAGGACCCTCCTGAGAACCCGCCGGGTAAGCCTTGGTGACCAGCTAGTGGGTTCTCAGGAGGGGCCCCCATTAATCCTGCTCCATGGCCCACGGATGGGCCCCCCACCCCCCTGGCAGAAATGGCTGCCCCCATGGCTGCAGGCCACTGCTGGCAGGTACACAGCCCAATCGCTGGGGCCTGAATGCCTAGCTCTCGCTTGGTTATAAAACAGCTTACCCTGCATTCGAGGGCGCTTCAGCAAGGAGGCACCCCCTTCTCTTCCTTCCTGCAGACTTGGCTGCGGACACCTCTATATCGGGCAGCAGTCCCAGCGGCAGCCTTTTTTTTTTGCAAAAATATACTTTATTCATAAAATATCTTCAATCACATTCCAAACCATTTCAAAAACACCATTACAAGGGTACAATCCAGGTTAAACTTTTACAAAATGTATCACCAGGTGCATCAGTACAAACAATATTACAATCATTTACAGCCTTTCATTTTGAGCTGTACAGCCCGAGTGGCTCTAAACAGTTCCCAGTCTCTCGGTGCGCTGTGGTAGAAAGGTCTTAGACAGCGACCCTTCCCCATTGCGCCTTTGCGGCAGCTGCCCCAAGCTTTAGTGCGTCCCTCAGCACGTAGTCCTGGACTTTGGATTGTGCCAGTCCGCAACAATCGGTCGGGGACAACTCTTTGTGCTGGAAGACCAACAAGTTTCGGGCAGACCAAAGCGCGTCTTTCACCGAGTTGATGATCCTCCAGCTGCAGTTGATGTTTGTCTCGGTGTGTGTCCCTGGGAACAGCCCGTAGAGCACAGAGTCCTGTGTCACAGAACTGCTCGGGATGAATCTCGACAG
Organism: Cetorhinus maximus; assembly: GCF_964194155.1. NCBI lineage: Eukaryota > Metazoa > Chordata > Chondrichthyes > Lamniformes > Cetorhinidae > Cetorhinus > Cetorhinus maximus. Next base: position 3,047,649 of record NC_135902.1, on the reverse strand, counting down.
CAACCACTGCATCTCTCTCCAGACTTTCTTTGCAAAGGCACAATCCACAAGGAGGTGAACAACGGTCTCTTCCCCACCACAGCCACCTCGAGGGCAACGTGCAGAGGGGGTGAGACTCCTGGCGTGTAGGAAGGATCTGACGGGGAGGGCCTTTCTCACCACCAGCCAAGCTACGTCTTGGTGCTTGTTGGAAAGTTCTGGCGATGAGGCATTCTGCCAAATGACTTTGACAGTCTGCTCGGGAAACCATCCCACAGGATCCACACTCTCCTTTTCCCTCAGGGCCTCTAGGACGTTACGTGCTGACCACTGCCTGATAGACTTGTGGTCAAAGGTGTTTTTCTGCATAAATTTTTCAACGAGGGACAGGTGGTACGGCACGGTCCAACTACTTGGAGCGTTCCGCGGCAGCGTGGCCAGACCCATCCTTCGCAACACCGGGGACAGGTAGAACCTCAGCACGTAGTGACACTTGGTGTTTGCGTACTGAGGGTCTACGCACCGCTTGATGCAGCCACACACAAAGGTGGCCATCAGTATGAGGGCGATGTTGGGCACGTTTTTTCCCCCTTTATCTAGAGGCTTGTACATCGCGTCCCTGCGGACACGATCCATTTTCGACCTCCAGATAAAGCGGAAGATGGCTCGAGTGATCGCCATCGCGCAGGAGTCTGGAATGGGCCAGACCTGCGCCACGTACAGCAACAGCGAGAGCGCCTCACACCTGATGACCAGGTTCTTACCCGCAATGGAGAGGGAGCGTCGCTCCCACATGCCCAGTTTCCTTTTCACCATAGCCACTCGCTCCTTCCAGTTTCTAACGCATGCCCTGGTCCCTCCGAACCATATCCCCAGCACCTTCAGGCCGTCAGCCCTGACAGTGAAGGGGACAAAGGATCGGTCAGCCCAGTTCCCAAAGAACATGGCCTCGCTCTTCCCACGATTTACCTTGGCTCCCGAGGCCAGTTCGAACTGGTCGCAGATGTGCATCAGTCTGCGCACCGACAGCGGATCCGAGCAGAAGACGGCGACGTCGTCCATGTACAGGGAGGCTTTTACCTGAGTGCCTCCACTGCCTGGGATCGTCACTCCTCTTATGCCCGGATCCTTCCTGATGGACTCGGCAAAGGGTTCTATGCAACACACGAAAAGAACAGGCGAGAGAGGACAGCCCTGCCTGACTCCAGATTTAATCGGAAAGCTATCTGTTTCCCACCCATTGATTGAGACTGCGCTACTGATGTTAGTGTAGAGCAGTTGGATCCAATTTCGAATTCCCTCCCCAAACCCCATTTTGGAGAGCACATCCACCATGTAGGTGTGCGATATTCTGTCAAAGGCCTTCTCCTGATCCAAGCTGATGAGGCAGGTATCCACACCCCTGTCCTGTACATAGGCAATCGTATCCCTGAGCAGCGCCAGGCTGTCAGAGATCTTCCTGCCTGGCACAGAGCAGGTCTGGTCAGGGTGAATCACCAATTCCAGAGCGGATTTGACCCGATTGGCGATGACCTTGGACAGAATCTTATAGTCCACATTCAACAGTGAAATGGGTCGCCAATTTCTAATTTCCTCCCTTTCCCCCTTGTGCTTGTAGATGAGGGTGATGATGCCTTTCCTCATGGATTCTGACATACTACCGGCCAGGAGCATACTCTCGTACACTTCTAGCAGGTCTGGGCCGATCAAGTCCCACAGAGCCGAATATAGCTCCGCCGGCAAGCCGTCGCTTCCGGGAGTTTTACTCTTCTCGAAGGACTCAAGGGCCTTAGTCAGTTCATCAGGAGTTAGCGGTTTGTCCAGGCCCTCCCACGTACTGTGGTCTAAGACCTCCGTGATAGAGGACAGGAAGGACTGGGAGGCCGTGCTGTCCGTGGGCTTCACGTCATACAATCCGGCATAAAAGGATTTGCTGATCCTCAAAATGTCGGACCGTGATGACTTTACTGAGCCGTCTTCTTCCTTCAGGCTGCTGATCACAGAGCTCTCTCTGTGTACCTTTTGGAAGAAGAAACGTGAGCACGTCTCATCCTGCTCCACGGAGCGGACTCTGGAACGGAAGATGATCTTGGAGGCCTCCGAGGCAAAGTGCGAGGCTTGCTGGCTCTTCACCTCTTGGAGCTCCTCCTTGACATCGACCCCCATCGACTGCAGCCGGAGCAGATTCTGCATGTTTTTCTGGAGTCGGGACATTTCCCTCTGTTCCTTTCTAGCTTTCTGGGTGCCTTTGAGGATGAAAAACCTCTTGATGTTTCCCTTGATCGCTTCCCACCAGTGTGTCAGGGACTCAAAGAGGGGTTTCACGGTTCTCCAACCTTTGTAATCCCTCTTGAGCTCCTCAATGTTCTCTGGGGTCAGCAGTTGCACATTTAGCTTCCATGCCCCCCTGCCCACCCTCAGGTCCTTCTCCAAGTGGCAGTCCGCCAGTAGGAGGCAGTGGTCAGAGAAGAACACCGGCTTGACGTCGGTGGATCTGACTGTGAATGCACGGGACACAAACAGGAAGTCTATCCTGGAACGAATGGACCCGTCTGGCCGCGACCAGGTGTATCTACGCTGCGCTCCGTCTGCAGGGTTGCTGAAGACGTCGTGCAGCTTGGCATCCTTAACTGTTTCCATCAGGGATCTGGACGTAGCGTCCAATCTGCTGCCGGCCCTGCTGGATCGTCCAGCCGCATCGATGATGCAGTTGAAGTCACCGCCCAGAATGACCGGCCTGGAGGTCGCCAGCAGCAGTGGGAGCTGCTGAAAAACCTCCAGCCGCTCAGCCCCTTGTGCCGGGCCATACACGTTAATTAACCGGAGTGGAGCGTTCTTGTACATTACGTCTGCTACGAGGAGTCGCCCGCCCACCACCTCCTTGACCTCGGAGACGGTGAAGTTGCCTCCCCGCAGCAGAATACCCAGGCCGGAGGAACGAGAGTCGTTTCCGCCCGACCAGATCGATGGCCCGTGGGACCACCATCGTGACCATTGCCTGTAGGAGCTGAGGTGCGGTATCGCACACTCCTGCAGAAACAACAGGTCAGCTTTGACCTTGGCTAGGTAGTCCAAGGTCGCAACACATCGCGTAGTAGATTTAATGCTACGCACATTTATGGATACAATCTTTAAACCCATTTTAAAGCATTTATTCTCCTACCAAACCCACTGTCTCTGAGAGTCCCAGACCTTTAGTCTGCTCCTTCATACCCGTAGTGAGCTCAAATTCCTTCACTTTGGATGGGCTGAGGTAGATCTCCTTGGCAGTGTTCTGCTCAGGTGGCATCTGGAGGTTCACGTAGAGAGCAGGTTTTGAGATGACCTTTGCTGGAGAAGCTTCTCCAAAACTCACCCCCTCTGGGGTGTTGCTGTTCCCGGCTTCCTGGAGCTGGGGTGCGATGATTGCCTCACTGCTCCCAGATTCCAGGGGCTGTGGTGCACTGGCCTCCTCAGGTTGCAGGCAAAGTTGGGGTGCGCTGGTCTCCTTGTTGTCTCCAATTTTCTGGAGCTCGGGTGTCTCGTCCTCCAACGCCCTGGAGCTTTGCCGCCTCTTCTGTCGGTGCCGCCCTGGCACTTCATCATCCGAAGAGCTGCTGCCCTTGTCATCCATGTCGGATGGCAGACGCCTCTTGCCGCTTCTCTGGGAAATGGCTTTGCTTCTTCTTTGCTCCTTCTTACTTTTGTTGTTCTTCACCGTCCGCCACTCCCCCTGCTGCTTTTCCACTGCTGCCTCCTCCTCCATTGATTCGCTGTCCTGAGGACTGGAAGGTTTAGGGGGTAGTGCTGTTGATTGGCTCTCTGTTGCCTCAATCTCTTTCTCCACCTTGTCTCTCTCTGTGTCCTCCTTTGTCCCGTTGAGCTCCCTGGGGGCCTTGGTGGTTGGAGTGACACGAAACATTCCTTCTGCTTCCCCCTCGTCGGCTTTGGCTGCCTGTGCGTAAGTACGGCAGCGTTTGGGGCAGGTCCTGTAGAGGTGACCTGCCTCGCCACACAGGTTGCAGCACTTGGCCTGTTTGCAGTCTTTTGTCTGGTGCCCTTCCTGTTTGCAGATCTTGCAGAGGGAGGCGCTGCAGTTGGCCGCCACATGACCAGCCTTGCCGCATGAGCGACAATGCTTGGGTTGCCCAGCGTAGACCAGATAGCCACGGTTTCCCCCGATAGCGAAACTGGAAGGAGGGTGGAAAATGGCTCCCTTACCATCGGTCTTTAGCGTGACCTTAAACAGGCGTTTGCCTGTCCAGATCCCCAAGTCATCTCGAATCTCGGTGCCGCTCCCCACCTTATCGAAGTACCTGGTGAGGAAGGTGACCACGTCGGCGACAGGGACGAAGGGGTTGTACACATGCACCATCACCACACGTTCCCGTTGCAACGGCAGAGAAAAGTGCGGCTCCGCCGTCAGGATCTTCATCTCCGGCAGGTCTCTCTTCTCCTCGAACACCCTCAGGAGCTGGACGCAGTCTGCCACCCGCTTGAACGTCACGTCGAAATAACCAGCTTTGCGGAAGTCCTGCAGGGTGTAGATCTCCGGAGCTTCGAAGCCGCACACCTTCAACAGGATCCTCCTGGCAAAGAAGTCCCGATCCATAGGTGATCCTCCTTCGCTGTCGTTCACCGTGACTCGGACGGTGATAGGTAACCCACGGTATGGATTTCGATTGGTTGTAGCCTTTCCATCCCGACCTTGCCTTGGCAGGACTATGGTGTCGCCCCTGCAACACTTGATCTTAGCCAAAAGGCCTGTGCAGGGCTGGCTTCTGCTTTCAATCCCAGTGGTAGGAATACTCACCTTTCCACAACATTCCAGTCAGAGTCAATGTTTATTTGGAAAAGAATATGCCTGACAGCTCCTTACTTGATAGAGTTTGAATCTGTATCAAGTAAAAACGTCCTAAGGAACAGGAAATCATCAACCTGCTGCATTTCAAAGCAGTAGTTTTTTTGTTTCGCAATGATTTTAATAACACTTTTGCAAATTACTATTCAAGCCATTACCTCATCTCACCTGTCATTGTTTCTTGTGTGACAGGCTTTCCAAGTACTTAATGGTGGTTTTATTCTCTAGCAGACTACACTATTGTTGTAGCAAGTGTCCAAGTGCAAATATTCATGGTGACTTATTACACCATCCAAAAGTTATGCTGATGACATCGCATGACTTAGGATCACTGGGGATTATGACACAAGTGCCTTGAATATAAAGCATTAAACAATTAACCCAGTGGTAGCAAGATACAGGAAAATTATTTAATATTTGACATTAAGAAGCCCACAGACAAATCAGCCTTTGTAACAAATTTCTTCCTAATAATAATTGATAATTATTTTAACCTAATCCACAATTTATGTTATTGTATTGCTATGGATTCAATTGTTTTTCTTCCTACATGTATATGACAATGGGTAGATTAAAAAACAGGCTATTGTTTTGTATATGTTCCTTCCACAAGTCACTAGATTTTTTTCCTGGCAGTGTCAGTAAATACGTAACTCTGAGACTCAAATCACAATCATCAACGTTTCTAATAATGTAAATTGCTTTTCTTGATGGGAAGTCAATGGGCAGAATTTTACATCCTGCGGGTGGGTGCCCGCCCGACCTGATAGGGCGTAAAAGCGGGCGAGATGATGTCAGCCGAGCGTCCCGACGTCATCGTGCACTCGCACAATATCTCTGATTTTTCATGGCCCATCCAACCTTACGGTTGGCGGACGGGCGAATCGACCGGGTGGCCTTGACATTTTTCATCAAACCTCATCCAAGGGCAGGATGAAATCTCCGTTAAGAAATATTTTTAAAAATACCTACGGACAGCACTTTTATAAGGTATATTTTCAGGTGCTTGTGTATTTTTATTTTGCAGTTTTTTTAAGCCTTTATTTAATCATTTGCAGGCCTGCAGCTCCCTGAGGCAGCTGTCTACCTTCAGGGAGCTCCCTTCCAGCGCTCACCCACACCCGCGGGGACGTCATCACCCACCCTCTTCCCGCCCCCACCCCAGCAGCGCTGAGCTTTTCAGCGCGCATTTCACCCTTGCTGGCCGTTAATTGGCCAGCTAGCGTGAAATCGCGTCGGGGGCCGACCACAGTCGGGGGTCCGTTTCCCAGCTGATCGTGCTGGCACAGCCAAGGGTAAAATTCAGGCCAATGGGAGTAGGAGGGACACATTCACATTGCTCGTACTGTAGGATGCCGTCTCACTATTTCTACACCACCAGTGGTATATAACAATCTTGCTTCAAAAACTGCAACACCATGTCAAATACAATGATAATTATTGCACGGCGATTTCTCAAGTAATCACTTTGTATTACGACCACAGTTCACTGTCATCTACACACATAGTGCACATATAAAGCCGAATAGCATTTGAGCTGCCCACAGACCATTGTGTGTACAGTTAAATTGTTTAATCTCCTTCTGGGGGTTTTCAGTTTAAAAAAAAAACTGCCAATAATCACACTTAAACACAGTCTTGTGTGTTTGAACTGATAAAACAAATCAAAGGGTATCTGAAAAGATAGTCTTATATTGGATGTCAAAGTAAAGATTTTGTAGAATTCACGTTTTAAAATTAACTTTCAATATATAGATAAATAGATGAAAATTAAGGATTTTTTAAAAAAAAACTTATCATTGTTATTTTCTACAAGTAATGGTCTGATAATTTACCATTCACACCAAAAAATCTTATTACTTCTTAATGATTTCTGAAAGAAGTTCAGTGTAAAGAATATATGACACATTTTGAAAATTTTGTCTATGCATTTATATCCCAATATTTATCTCCTGTATTTCTGCACAGGAAACCAAAAAGTTTCTTCAGCCATGAAAAGTAGTCAGGCTGTGTCACATACTCTTATTATTACAGGCAGAATTTGTGCACTGTAATCAATTAATAAATGCATTGGTAGTATAATTCGACCACTTTTTTATATTTATTCTCTTTCATGGGTGCAATTTCTTACTGTAAAGTAGCATTTTTACCTGATGCTACTGGTTAGTTTACAGATTGGGAAGTATTCATAGGGCGATCAAACTGTTCAATGAGGGAGATTTAATGCACATATTTAAAAAGTAATATTTACATTTGTATGGCATCTTTCGCAACTTGAGGATATCCCAAAGAGCTTCACAGCCAATTACGTCCTTTTTAAAGTGTAGTCACTGTTAGAATTTAATGTTACACACTCCCATCGAGCCAATAATTATCTACGCTGGGGAACCCTGTTTATTACAACGCGGGCATCCCAAGATACTTGCACTTGTGTTCAATCCATAAGCCACTCCCATATGTATGCTTACACTTAACTAAGTTCTTAAGCAAGACCTGTACATGAAGCAATCTGAGATAGTTGTTTGGTGGTACATTTCTGTGCTACCAAACAGTTATTTATATCAAAGTCTCTTTGTAATGTTATTTTCCTGTCTACACGACTGACAAACTGACAATCTTTTTGTCATCAACAAACTTGGATATGGCTCTCTCTTGTGTTATCTGACATTAAGAAGTACAGTGAATAATTGAAGCTCTAACACAGATCATTGTGGGACACCACTAATCCAGTTTCTTCAAATTGATGAGTGCAAGATGAAAAGCTTTGATCAATAATCTGAGATAGTATGGTATGGATGAATAATGCTGTATGCTTACATATAAAGCAGATTAAACTAATTTAACCTCTTGTGTGGCACCTGACTGAATTTTTTTTGAACATCCACGTACACTACATCCACTAATTCCCCCTTAGCTACCTGCTAGTTACAACCTTAACAGACTCTAAGGGATGAATATTCCCCCCGTCGGGGGGGAGGTTGAAGGGCGGGCGCGCACAGGCGATCTTCAGATCGGCGCCCCCGATTGGAGGCGTGGCGCCATTTTATGTGGGCGGGTCAATTAAGGCCCACCCAGCGTGACGTCCGCAGGGAAGCGCAATGCTCCCAAAATCGAGAGTGCGCTCTTTTGTGCATGCGCAGAATAGAGCGCACTCATCTCCCTGAGGCTAAGTGCAGCCTCAGGGAGATTGGCTCTAAATGTAAAAGACCTAAAATTAGACATATAAAATCTCCCTTACATGTCCCCTCATGTGACAATGCCACATGAGTTGGGACATGTCCGAAATTTTCAAAAAAACTATTAAAATTTGTTAAAAACTACATGAAACCTTATCCCGCCCTTAAGGTTGGACGGGCAGGTCCTTTAATTACATAATTGACTCTGTCAATGGCCTCAATTGGCCATTGACAGGTCGGCGGGCGCGCGGCTGATTTCACTGCATCCCCGCCTTCCTGAAAATTTAAATGGGGCGCGGTGACGTCGGGAGTTCCCCCCGATGTCACCGCTCACTGACACATAAAATCCTTCCCTAAGAGATCCATGTTGACTGTGCCCAATCACATTATGATGTTCCAAGTGCCGTGTTACCACTTCACCAGTAATAAGTGCTAGCATTTTCCCAAATGCTGATGCCAGGCTACCCGGCCTATAGCTCCCTTTTGGTCCCTTACTCTCCTTTAAGTAGCAGTGTTAGATTTGATACTTTCCAATCCACTAAGACTGTTCCAGAATTCAGGGAATTCTGTAAGAGCAAAACCAACACAAGCACTATTTGTGTAGCCATGTCTTTTAGAACTGTAGGATGCAGGTTTTTGTTGGCTTTTAGTCCCAATAATTTCTCCAGTACGTTTTTTTACTAATACTCATTTCTCTAAGTCCCTCAATTTCTCTAAACCTTTGGTTCCCCATTATTTCTTCTACCATGAGGACCAATAAAGTACTAATTAATGTCTCTGCAGTTTCTCTATTCCTGTTATATTTTCTCTTGTCTCTGCCTCTAAGACTCCAACTTCTACAGTATTCCCACTAATCTCTTCTTTTTTACATATCTATAGAAGCTTTTACCATGTGTTTATGTGCCTGTTAGTTTACCCTTGTATACTATTTTCTCTTTCTTTATCAATTTCTTTATTGTCCTTTCCTGAATTCTAAAATCTTCCCAATCCCCCAGATTACTACTTTTTTGGAAACATCATAAGCCTTTTCTTTTAATCTAATACTATTCCTAAATTTTCTTGTTAGCTACAGTCAGACCATTTTTCCCATGGCATTTTTTATTCCTTAAAGGAATTCAATCCAAATTATAAATTAATTCTTTAAGTATTTATCATTGCTTATCAACAGAGATATCATTTGATTTTGTTTCCCAATCCACCCAGCCAAACCTTTGTTCATACCTAAGCAGTTTGCTTTTTACAGATTTAAGACCCCAATTTCAGAATCAACTGAAGCCCTCTCAAACTCGATCTAAAATGCCATCACATTATGATCACTCTCCCCCAGACGCTCCTTTATTGAAAGGTCATTAATTAACCCTTTTCTCACTGCACAATACTAGATCTAAAACAGCCTGTTACCTAGTTGGTTCCTCACCCCCCTGATCCAGGTAGCTATCTTGAATGCATTCTGTGGACAAAACCTCCATATTGTTACTGCATGTTTGGCCTACCTAATCTATATGAAGATTAAAGTCCCCCATGATTACTGTTAGATGCATTTTTTGCTTTGTACTCTGTAGGGGGCCTATAAACTACTTTCACCAGTGCTTTCTACCCCTTAGTGGTTTTTAATTTCAGCTGAACCGATTGGTTTTCTGAGCTAAGATCCTTTTTTTTATACTTCCATTATTCCATCTTTTATTTCAGGGCTAACCCTCCTTTTCCATTTTTCCTTTCTAAAAGTCAAATATCCTGGAATATTTAGTTCCCCACCTTGAAAATTCTGCAATCGCATCTCCCTATGGCTATTGGATCAAACGTTTTTATTTATAACTGTGCCAATAATTAATCCATTTTGTTGTGAATGTTATAGACATTAAGGCTTTAGCTTTAACTTTTTTTTCCTATTTTTCCCTGATGTCACTTTAATCTATAATGCTCTAATATATCACCCAAGCTCTCAGTGCCTTACTGACCCACTCTGCTTATTTTTACCCAAATCGCTGCTCTGTTTTACATCCTTGACCTTCCCCTTTCTGCTTTTGAATTCACTTCCCTGAACCCTCCTACCCAACTCCTCTTCCTCAGCTTCCCAACCTCTTTAACACAGGCTTCCAGTTGGATATATTTACGAAATGCTCCCCCAACATGTTTTTTTTTTGGTAGGCTTCGTTTTATTTTTAAAACACAATTCCTGGTTTAAGACTGTAATAACTTAAGTCAGATACAATTTAAAATTCAGGTGTTTCTGCAACTAAAATACATAGGAACACAGACACTGAAGTCGGTCATTCAACCTCTTGGACTCTTTCTATTAGCAGGAGTGAACAAATCATCTTCTGTCTGGATACTCAGTACAGTTTCATCGCATCGAAACCCACATCCTGTTGTCTAAACTGTATTTTCATTCTATTCCCCCTCATTTCTACCAGTCTGAAAAATGCCTCACAGTCCTCTGCTAAGGCCTAACCTGCAACAATAATAAATGGTTTATTTAATAATATTTGCCAGTGAAAGAGAGAATGTGCCACAGGTGTTTGTTTGGAATGGGATTAAATCACTTGGCAGACCATTCACACAGCTTCCACTGACGTACTGTCTGGCTCATAACGTTTCAAGAGCATTTTGCAGTCTGGAATATGTTTTAATTGACACGAAATCTTCGTCTGAGAAATACATAAGAACAGCAAGTGGAATCCAAAACTCTGACTGTAGAAACTGCAGCCAATGTTCCAAATGAGTTGATGTCATTTTCCAGTTGAATTTCTATTCCCCTTTCCAACATGGCAAATTAATTGTATTATCAAATGTCTTCAGATTGAGAGTCTATTTCTACAGTTCCTTAGAACAGTGAAAAGAAAAATATACGCTCCTGATTGGTGTAAAGTGATGGATTCCAACATTTATATAATCAGGATCACTAATTTCCAACGTCTAAATAAGGCAACTTTGTTTGTATAAGAGTCCAGGATTTTTACTGGTGCTTAGAATGGCAAAGTGTGACCTTCAATCATTTAAAAAATCTTTTGAGTGACAGTGACTGAAAAAGACAATTTCCATTTTTATTACATGTAAAGCGTCTTGGGACATTTAACCTCATTATCGGCATAACATAAATGCAAGTTGTTGTTGGTTCTGAGATTTTTTTTTAAAGATATTTAGGAAATCAAATACTGCAATTCTGTCCAAATTTTCTCAAAATTGATATTGCCTTAACCTGGCCATATGTTTCTTCACTCAATCTTTTGCTGTGAACAGCAGACATTCAGAGGTTCAGCTAGGGATAGCTCCAGAACATGTAATGCTCCTCTGCCAAGATGAATCAGTCTTTCCCCTTCATTGAACATTGATTCATTCAGATGTGTAACATGTGTATACAATACCAGCAACTCATGTTTGTCAATGGAAATCATCAAATTGTTATTTGTAATCAAATGAGCTAACTCTGTCTTTAAGGAAAATTTATCGTTGTGTTAGCAAGAGAATATTTTGAGAAAACTTCCATATCTAATAGGCCAGATTGAATGCACGGAGTAAAATTGTACAAAATTCAGTATTTCAAAATGCTGAGGTGCACAACAAGGTTAAATGATTCCCTTACCTCACCAATAACTGATTTCAAATGTGCATCCTAAGGGATTCTTCAGTTTCCTGAAATTATGAGTCGAGTTTGTATGTAAACGAAGGTTAACTCCCAACCAAGATGAGTCATTGTTCTCTGAGAAAAGAACAGAGCAGCCCCTTGAGTGTAGGCTAACAAGAACAAAAGATACTCCAGCAGGGGTGTCAAAACAGCATCAAATAAAGCAGCCTCACAAAGACATCATTGTTCAGAGGTCTGTTAATGAGGCCAATTCCTTTAAGGAAGAGTTCAAGCTCTCTCTATGTGGAGGAAAATAGGTCCTAAGGGTAATTCAAGATTAATTACCTATGCCATTAAAGCGAGTGGAGGTAATGATTTCACCTGGAAAAACTCAGCAGGTCTGGCAGCATCGGTGGAGAAGAGCACAGTTGACATTTCGAGTCCTCGAGAAGGGTCATGAGGACTCAAAACGTCAACTGTGCTCTTCTCCACTGATGCTGCCAGACCTGCTGAGTTTTTCCAGGCATTTCTATTTCTGTTTTTGTTTTGGATTTCCAGCATCCGCAGTTCTTTGCTTTTATCTAATGATTTTACCCCCTGTTTATCTGTTTGGCTTCAAACGATATATCTCAAAATCTAATGGGTGGGTTTCAACATAACAGGTTACAGGGAGAAGGCAAGTGAATGGCACCCGGTGAATTGTTCACTTGGAGGGATGGTGCAGACTCGATGGGCTGAATGGCCTCCTCCTGCACTGTAACACTTCTGTGATTCTAAGATTCTTGACATCTTGGTAAACAGATAGGAAATGGCCCAAGGAAGGCCTGGGGCAGAATTTTCAGGTCATCGGGCGGGCATGGTGAGCGGGCACAGTGGGCGGGCACGGTGAGCAGGCACGGTGGGTGGGCATGGTGGGTGGGCACGGTGAGCAGGCACGGTGAGCGGGCATGGTGAGCGGGTATGGTGGGCGGGCATGGTGGGTGGGCACGGTGAGCGGGAATGGTGGGCGGGCATGGTGGGTGGGCACGGTGGGTGGGCACGGTGGGTGGGCACAGTGAGCGGGCATGGTGAGCAGGCACAGTGGGTGGGCACAGTGACGGGCACGGTGGGCGGGCACGGTGGGCGGGCACGGTGAGCGGGCAAAGTGAGCGGGCACGGTGGGCGGGCACGGTGAGCAGGCACGGTGGGTGGGCACGGTGGGTGGGCACGGTGGGCGGGCACAGTGTGCGGGCACGGTGGGCGGGCACGGTGGGCGGGCACGGTGGGTGGGCACGGTGAGTGGGCACGGTGGGTGTGCACGGTGGGCGGGCATGGTGGGTGGGGACAGTGAGTGGGCACGGTGAGCAGGCACGGTGGGTGGGCATGGTGGGCGGGCACGGTGAGCGGGCACGGTGAGTGGGCACGGTGGGCGGGCACGGTGAGCGGGCACAGGAGCAGCCGGGAAATGGCCTGCCAACCACGAGCAGCCCCCGACCACGATTTGACCCTGGGTGGCCAATTACCAGACAGCCAGGGTGAAAGGCTCAGCACTGCCAGAGTGGGGGTGGGGGTGGGGGTGGGGGTGGGAGAAGGGCAATTGCTGAAGTCAGTGCGGGCGTGGGGAGCACAATGAAAGCTCCCTGAAGGCAGAGATCTGCCCGAGGGACCTGAACAATTTAAAACCATCAAATAAACATTTCAAAATGCGGGAAAAAGATGTCCACACATTGGACTCACTCACCTAAACATATAGGTTATAAAAATTCTGCTCAAAGAGTTTTATTTTTTTAAATTAATATTGAAAACCTCATCCTGCCCTTGGATGAGGTTTCCTCAAAAATGCAAAGGCCACCTGGCTGATTCACCCGCCCACCAGCCATAAGGTTGGAAGGGCGCTGAAAAATTGGCGTCAATTGCTACTTTAATGGCCTTAATAGGCCTCTTAATTGTCGGCAGGCACAGTGCCAATCCCAGCGCCTGCCTGCTGACCGAAATATTCCGTGAGTGCGCGATGATGTTGGGACGCTTGCCTGACATAATTGCGCACTATTTTGAGCCCGACCAGGTCTGGCGCACGCCCGCGGGACTTAAAATTCAGACCCTGATTCGTTTCTGGTAAAAGATGTGGATTGGGATCCTGGAATTTTTTAAAAGGATCTGTTAACACCGGCATTTTTATTTTGAATATCGTGGGTTGTTTGATTTAGAATTTTGTTGTTGGTTTTACGATGTCACCGATTGTCTCAGCTGCTGTGGTGATCACAGCTGTCAAAGTGGGAGCAGAGTTTTTAGGGCAGATTGTTGGATGTGGATTAGCCTGAAACCTCCTTAGTAAGGTGAAAGCTCTTGATGAAAATATATATTTTTTCAGCTTTGTGGTTACAAAGCATCATCAACCAGACAGGGAAAAGCCTCAAGGGAGATCTGCACAATTGTAATAACCTTGAGTTAACACAGGTATACGCTCTACTAATTCTCATTGCTGTTGAAAATTTCTCTAAAAATATCTGTTGGCTGCTCTTCTTATTTTGACAAATTCTCTGGCTATCTGAAGATCACAAAAACAATAGGAAATAAATGGATGTTTTCTTGTTTTTTTTTAATACATTTTTAAGATTATTCAATTGTGATTCGTTGGTGATGTTTGGAGCATTTCTTCTGAATTGCGATGGATGTGCTGAATGCAAAATCTTTCTCCATAAGGCAATGATAAAATATTATAAGGCAATAATAAAAATTGTTTTACTTATCCAAGCACTGCATTTTCCATACTTCTGCTCCCAAAACAGGACAGTTCAGTGGCAAGTCCGTGAGTTGCTTGCGCCTGCCCAAAACATTTCCAGACAACTGGTGTTTCCAAACAATAGATTCCTGGGCTGGAGAGGTTACACTGTATTTCCCAATTTACATGAATTCAAGGCCTTGTGCTACAGTTTTCTGCAGCTCACAGCCAGGTCTAGTAATCTAGCTGTGCATAAGCTTGGAAAAAATTCTGGGTTGGGTAACTGCTTAGTCATTTGTTCTGGAAACAAAAGTTGATTGATGATCAAATTATTTGTGATTCAATATTTTGTTAGGTATAGCTGTGTGTTATCATGTAAAAAGAAAATGCTAAGCTGCAAGTTGTACGCCATGGTCATGACAAAGTGTTACTACTTGTGACCTTATTCCTAATCACTAAAAGCAAGTAGTTACTTCTCTCTTCTATGAGCTGAAGTAATAAAATGAGAAAACATGAGGTAAAGACTAATTTAGCCATATACAGAAGCAGGAAAATCAACAAATTGTCATTATGGATGTATATTTGTGTTGCATTTTATAAAGCACACTTACCTAAGTAAAGGAGGCCTGAGGACATAAGCTATAAAGGCATTGGATGATCAGTACTAGGTATCTGAATGTGTACACTGTAACTCTGCCTAGTATGCCACAGTGAGTGAAATAGCTGCATTTCTGCTTTTTAATAACTAGCATTCATTTTTTATGACAATTGTGCCTAGAGCCACCTAATTTCAGTTATATGGTAGGAGAAACGGTTATGTCAAGCATGAATGTGGGCTGTGCGTGAGAAGCCAGCACTGAACAAAGGATTGTATAGTAACCCCCACATCATGTAGGTAGTGTTACTGCGATGAGGGAATTAATTCAGCAAATTATCAACAAAAATAGTTTGCCAACTGTTGTCTGAAGTACCAATGAGAATTTTTCTTTCTGTTGCCTAACTGACAACACTTATCGTCAAAGTCCAGTGAATAAAGTACTTTTGAAAAGTTGTCTAAACTGTATCGTATTATGACTAAAAGTTGCTCCATCCACAGACAAAAGGAAGTATGTGCTACTTGGGAGAAACTTCATTCACTGCTAATACATAATGGAAACATAAGAACATAAGAATTAGGAACAGGAGTAGACCATTCAGCCCCTCAAGCCTGCTCCACCATTCAATAAGATCATGGCTGATCTTCTTGTGTTTTGATTTCCACATTCTCGTCTAACCCCGATAACCTTTGATTCCCTTGCCTAACAAGAATCTACCTACCTCTGCCTTAAAATATTCAATGACCCCACCTCCACCACCTTCTGAGGCAGAGTGTTCCAAACTCGCACAACCCTCTGAAAGAAAAAAATTTGTCTAATCTCTGTCCTAAAAGGGCGATCCCTAATTTTAAACAGTGCCTCCTAGTTCTGGACTCACCCACATCCTTTCCACGTCCACCTTGTCAAGACCATTCAGGATCTTGTATACTTCAATCAAATCACCCTTCGTTCTTCTAAACTCCAGTGGAAACAAGCCCAGTCTGTCCAACCTTTCCTCATAAGACAACCCACTCATTCCAGGCATCAATCTAGTGAACCTCCCCTAAACCATCTCCAATGCATTTACATGCTTCCTTAAACAATGCACACCATACTCGAGGTTGTGGTCTCACCAATGCCCTGTATAACTGAAGCATAACATCTTTACTTTTATGTTCAATACCTCCCATAATAAAGGATAGCATTCCATTAGCCTTCTTAATTACTTGCTATACTTGCATACTAACTTTTTGTGTCTCATGTACAAGAACACCTAGATCCCTCTGCACCTCAGAATTATGCAGCCGTTCTCCATTTAAGTAATACTCTGCTTTTTTATTCTTTCTGCCAAAGTGAACAACTTTCCCATCATTGATTTCAGGCATCCCTATTGATTTAAAAAAATATTTTTTATGGCAGAATAGAATGAATAATGCAAATGAAGCAATGGCCAAGTCTGTGTCCGCGACAAAATTCCATTAGAAACATGGCTACGACACATAAATAGTCAGTAAAGTCATCAACTCGTTTTTAGTATGGGAGAAGACTCGTTATGACATTAAGCCGTACATTTTGTAGCATGCCGCATTTCTGACAGATATTTTAGAGATTGGCTTTTGGCTAGAACTGAACTGTGATGATATCAGGCAGTGAACACTCAGTGCTTTCCAATGTTTCTTTGCCTGTCATTTTAGCTACATCTTGAACACCTCCATTAAATTAGAGGACAGAGGAACAAAATATGTTAAGCAGGTGTCCACAAGTGTCATTAACACCAATGTCTAACCACATATTTCTTAAAAATGCCCTTGTTTTTATTAGAAAATAAAATTAAAGAAATGCTGAGTAATATTGATGGAAAAGTGAAAAATGATGAGAAGGTTTTTTTTTTAAGTGGGCTTTGCTTTGAGTACGGTAAAGGTTGAGTTGTTTTATTTAATTGCCCAGTTTGCGTTGGGGTTAAATGTTTATTATATGGATAAGCATGTGGTCCTAGCCTGGCATTTGGGCTGCAGTGTATCAGGGATTTATCATACTGCTCATCAAGAGGCTAAGCTCATCTGATAGTGTGCAGTCAGCATATTAACACAAAGTGCTGGGAGTCCAGGTTGGGAGTTGGGAATTCCTCCACCAGCAATTCCTAAAGGGATACTGTCCGCCCTTAAGCATAATGGAACACTAGCCCTTTCTGTTCATAAAATTATGCTTTATTTGACATAGAACCATGCTTGGCTGGGTGAGTTCAATCAATAATGCATTTTGGAATCCTACCAAACAGTATAAATAGAGAGGTCTTCTGCTTTACACAGGAAATTTGATGAAATGCTTGGGCCTGGCAAATAATGCTTCAGTGGCCTGCCTGATACAGTTGTGGGTGAATGTGACATAGATTTTACTCAAGTGAGCGGAAACAGCCTACACATAAAAACAACTGTAATGTTGCCAGCTATGGAGGAAGCAGTACCCAGGCTGAAAAGGGGTTTCTAGGTCTGATTGCAGAAAGTGCAATGTTCAGTGATGACAAACTGTAGTTTGTGCTGGTTGGCAGGTTCCTTTAAACTGAGTCAAATCAGAAGCCCTGGTCCCGTTTACATAAGGACCAATATTCGGACACACCCAACTGGAGTACGTAAGGTCCAGTCTGAATTATCCGGCACATCTCTTCTAATCTTCCTTTGGCTCATCCAGAACCTCCAAGCAGAGAGATAGGCTTCTGCCTTCCTAACAGCACGGTGGGTATACCTACACCAGATGGACTGCAACAATTCAAGACAGTAACTCACCACCATCTTCTCAAGGGCAATTAGGAATGGACAACAAATGCTGGCCTAGCCAGTGAAGCCCACATCCCATGAAAGAAAAAATAATACTCAAAGCTGGATGCACAAGTAAGTTCCCTAATAGCTGTACAAACAATTGTTGACAAAAGATATGTAGCTAACAGGAAGGCTTGAACAATTTCAATAACTTCCTTTGGCGAACAAGATTAACCATCACTTGCTAACAGACACAGCAGGAACAGCAATGTACCTTTAACAATAACAATAAAAATTCCAATTGAGGCCATTGACAGGATAATTAAGATAATTAAAGGCCCTGCCCGTCCAACCTTAAGGCCGGCGGGCAGGCCAGGAGCCCCAGCGGGCTTCTGATACTACGGGAAACCTCATCCACTGGCGGGATGAGGTTTCATGTCCGTTTTTAAAAACTTTAATACATTTTATGTGATATTTATTAACACGTCCCATCTCGTGTGACATTGTCATATGAGGAGGACATGCTAATAATTTTTAATTTTTCTATTTTTAAAGTTTTTTGGACTGTCAGTAATCTCCCTGAGACAGGACTTTGCCTCAGGGAGCAGTGCGCACTTTGACAGCTGGGGATTCCCTCCCCCACCGCATAGCCCTTCCTGTCGGGCAGGCTGCTGGGTGGGCCTTAATTGGCCCGACCACTCAAAATGGCGGTGGGCCCCATTTCGGTGGTGGGGGTCAGCTGTCCGCCCTCCACCGAGCCGGTGGGACCCGCACGCCCACCAAGGGCAAAATTCTGCCCCATTAGATTATAAAGTTTGTGTCCGATTGTCAGTTTTGATTCATGATTCTGCCTACACTCATTAAGTGACCAATGAAAATGATTTGTGTGATCTTATTCAAATAAAAGTTTTTGCAACTCAATATTCTTTAACATAGTGAAATACTTCAGTGATTAAATAATAAAATTACTTGAAGTGAGTTCAGTGAATCCAAAAGGTATTGTAAATATGATTCAAAATTGGACCATTAGACCAATCTCCTTGTGGAAAATGATTGTAACACAACTATGAGATTGTTAGTAACCATTTTAAACGTTATTTCTACATTATAATGTTAGCCCAGATGTCCAGTTAGGTGTAGGTACTCTCCTGTGAGTGGCTATATTTAATAAATTTAACAACCTACAGCAGAACTTGAAGCAAAAAAATTGAAATGTTCAGAAGCGGTATTAAATTAAATCTACAACTCTAGTCTCCGTATGGGTAGAAATTATAAGTACAAAATGAACATCAGTGCTATTTGAACAAAATCTACAGCTGAGTAATAAAGAACAAATGGGGTCCCTTAAGAATCAGACAGGGGAGCGATTAAAAGAGCAGGGCAGACCTCGTAAATCATTTGTACATAAAACTTTCATAGAGTATGTGCATAACCTTGATAATGGTTACTTAAAACAACTCGAGAAAACAGGAGTCAGCAGAGAAATGTTCTGTTAAGAAACTGGAGGATGTAAAGGTTTCTAAAGCCAAAGACCTTGATGCATCGGAGAGCAGTGGAAAGAAAAGGAATGGAGTGGAAGTTGTAGTTTATGGATAGAGGTGTGGTGCTGGAGGATAGGAAGCCAACTGAAGTCATTCCAAGCTTGTAAAAAATGGCAGGCAGAACATTGTCCTGGGAATGCTCAGCTTATAATGGCAACCGATTTAAATTCTTGGTGTGTTTAATAATGATTTAACTTTAAACCTAAACTTAATAACTGATGAAATATTAAATTGAATACTTAATTTAGAAAGTTTGCAATTCATTCCCACTTCATTAAAAAGTAAACATCAAGGGCATTTGTAAGATTTGAAGTGTGTGGGGGGTTGGGCAGGGTGGGAGGGTTGTTGGGGGGAGGGAGGATGCATAAACCGTGTCAAAATATATACATTACCATCACACTCCCCTTTCATTCCCTACCATCCCCACTCTCCCATCCTGGTCATGCCTACACTCAAAGGTACTGTAAAAGACATGCACGGTTTAAGACAATGTAAAAGTGGTTCCTCTACTTTTAGGCAAGTCATCAATCTGCAAATATTGGCTCAAACAGGTGCATATGTCACTTCCCCAGGTTCAGAGTTCTTTAAGATGTGCCGTGGTGTTAGGCATGTGCTGGGTTTGGCATTAATAATCTCGCTGAGCAGACAGGAGTAGAAGTAGCTGTGGTGTCACAGTATTGGCAGCAGCAGCATTACTCAGACCTGGTAATAGTGAGGGAGGAGACCGAAGGAAACTACAAGGATGTAGAAAACAAGACAGAAACTGATGGAAACAAAGAAATGGTGCTGACCGAATTAGTGACAGTAATAAAGAGAATTGTTTTTAAAATGCAAAAAAGTGGAGAAAGATGAACTAGGCATTAAGCAGAGTAAAAAGTGAAAGAGAGAAAAGTGTAAAAGCAGCATGAGAGAAAAATAATTAAGTAAATAGCAGATAGCAATGGACAAAGAAGGAAACAAATAGGGCAGAATTTTTCCGTCGGTGAGCAGGGGGCGGGGCCCACTCGCCGATGTGTAAAATAATAGGGATGACGTTGGGCAGAACCCCCGATGTCACCGCGCCCCATTTAAATTTTCAGGAAGGCGGGGGCTCAGCAAAATCAGCTGTGGGCCCGACAACCTGTCACTGGCCAATTGAGGCCATTGACAGGATCAATGATACAATTAAAGGACCTGTCCGTCCAACCTTAAGGTTGGTGGGTTGGCCAGGAGCCCCGGCGGCAAATAGAGAAAACATTAAACCTCATCCAGCGACGGGATGAAGTTTCATGCAGGGATTTAAAAATTTTAATAAAGTTGTTGTGTAAATTATGAGCATGTCCCAACATATGTAACATTGTCACATGAGGGGATATGTAAGGGAATTTTTTTTTTCTTATTTTTAATATTTTTCAAAGTCCAGGCGATCTCCCTGAGGCAGCACTTAGCCCCAGGGAGATGTGGGCTCTTTCGTGCGCATGCGTGAAAGAGCGCACTCTCGCTTTTAGGGAATCCCCCCCCGCCCGCACAGGGAGCGCATAGCGCTTCCCGCCGGACGTCACGTTGGGCGGGTCTTAATTGGCCTCCCACGTAAAATGGCGGTGGGGCCCACTTCTCCAGCGGGAATCGGCTCCCCACCCGCCGGAGATTGGGTCGGGCCCGCCCGCCCGACAGGCAGAAAATTCTGCCCGTAATGTGGGAACAAATAAACTACAAGAGAAAGAATACTAAACAAAAGACAGAAATTAAATGGGGTTCACAAAGGTGAACTTCTCTCACTGATTGATTGTTACTGTGATTAGGACAGAGCCTTTAGAGGCAGACTTCACTTTCAATTGAGGCAGAAATCCTGTTAACTGTGTCCCTCTCCGCAGATGCTGTCAGACCTGCTGAGTTTTTCCAGATATTTTTGTTTTTGTTCACTTTCAATTGTTGCTTATCCAGCTTGTAGGAAAACAAGAAAAAGGAGTAAATAGGGCCTACAAAGACAGGCTTAATAGTAGCTATGTTAATTTAGATTGTTAGAGAGAGAATAAATGCAGAGACCACTATCTTCCAAAGGCAAAATAAAAATTATCCAAAGATTCCCTATAATATGTGCATTTTCCTGAATAGTCCATTATTTTATTGTCAATAACCAAATGAAATCTTTTGCCTTACACAGCTGATATCTAAATATGACATGCAGTTTTCAAATGATTGACTATGTTTAGCTCTCAGTTGGTAGCAAGGAACTGCTTGACCTGGCAGTGACGTCAGGAGGAGCTCAGATTCATATTGCACTGTTGATATCACTGCCTGCTGAGTTATCTGTTTGCAGCCCTGTATTGTGCTCAGTGTGTCCTGCAGTTGCTGCCGCTGGTTACATGAAAAGCAGGAGGCATAATGATTTTAAGAAGAATCGAGAATGAGAAAAGAACGTTGTCCCTGTCAGAGCTCAACCGACACTACATTAACTCTCCCATTGCTGCATCTTATCATATTATTAAAAAACACAACGGGCAGAATTTTTCACTCGATGATCAGGTGTACCCGACCCGAACGTGAGAAAAGTAGTGCACGATGATGTCGGGCGTGTCCCGACGTCACCGCGCACTGGCGCGATATTTCGGTTCGGCGTGCACGCGGCAGAGTCAGCAGCGCGCCTGCTGACAATTCAGAGAGATGTTAAACCCATTAATTCATTCATGAAATGAAATGTTCCCCTGCCCGTCCAACCTTACGGACGGACGGATGAAAAGGCCAAGAGGCCTTTGAATCTTTGAGGAAACCTCACCCACGGGCGAGATGAGGTTTCCGATGTTAATTAAAAATAAAATTAAAATGTTGAAATCTCATTTCTAACGGGTCCCGGCTTATGTGACAGAGTCACATGAGGGGACATGTTTACCTTAATTTGTAAATCTTTATTTTTTAATGTTAGAAGTCTTCAGGGACCTTTCTGTGAGCGCACCCGCATGCATGCGCTGACTTCCGCGCTCGCCCTCCTCCCCCCTCTCCCCACTCCGGCAGCGCTAATTGGCCAGCCAGCGTAAAATCGCGGTCCGGGCCCAATCCCGGGCAGCAGGTCAGTGTGTGGCCACTCCTAGGCCTGCCCGACGAGGGGAAAATTCTCCTCAATGTTTTTTTTCAGTAACAGCATTCTAGCTTTGCAACCTCAGTGGGGAGCCTTGCCCACCAGCTGTGTATATCCTAATTTTGGATCCTCATTGCATTTACTTCCTTGACTCTTGGATTGAATGGACAGAACATTATGTATGATGTGTGTTAAAAATTTCCAATATTTGCTGCCGGCAGCCTCACCTACTTGCTTCAAAGTTTAAAACATTTCCCTTTAGGGCAAAACATTCCTTGCAGTCAGATACAGGTTTTCTCTCTCTATATCCTTCACCAGTTGGTCCACTCCACAGTTAAGAAAAATACCCTTCCCTTCACTGCCCCGAGGTGACTGCAGATTGGGACATGGGAGTCATCAAATCTGGAGATGACCAAGGCATGGTTGAGGAATTTCGTGGTACATGTTGTGGGCAGACCAATCTCCTTAAGAAAGTATTAGGAGAATATTTTTAAGTTTGCAGCTAGCGATTTTCCAAGCATTATACATGAGGAAAGCGCAGCACAGCCTGGAACAGAGGTAAAGCAGCAAGTTTTTTCCCACAGCGCACAGCAGCTCATGACATGTGAACAGAAGCAGCCGCTGTTTGGTGATTGCGTTAAGTTGGCAGCCAGCCCTTTTCCGCGCAGACTATGAACAAGAGTGGGGTCACCACAAAATCCTTTGGAATCTTTTCACCGTTGCAAAATGCCTCTGTATATTTGGGGAAAGGAGTTTTTTTGTGAGTGACTGAATTTTGATTTTAAAACGGCTGAGCTATTCTACACACTATGTAATTTGTGTGCCTGTAAGTGAGCCTAACGTCTTCAAATATAGTATACCTGGCTATGAATGTGAATAAACCCAATGTTTAGAAAGTTCCAGAAAAGGAATTAAATGCTCCCTTGTTAAATTTACAGCTAAAAGCAGGGGATAAGAGTTTATATGGGACTACATTGCAGAAAATTGTGGATCGCACTTTGAAAGTATCGTTAATTGAATTTGGAGCAATTATAAGCAGCCAATCACGCCACTTTTACACTGATATATCTTTAGATCAGATCCATGAGGCAGCTCCCACTATTTATACTACTAAGTCTGACTCTCTCTCTTCCCAGATTGGGCAAGAAGCCCACAGAATCTATGGTCCTCCTGCCAGGATAACAGTGTCAATTTTTTTTTAAAATGAGCTCATCTCATCCAAGATGTTACTGCTGAAAAATGGAACAGTCCCATTTCAGGCACCCACTGTCAGTACCAAGCATTTCCATTTTAGGTGCATTACAACCAGATGCAGAGCAAGGTGCCTCCTCTGCCCAATATTGTACTTCAACCCCAATCTTAGAAGAGCATTCTCCACTGCACCAGCGCGACACTTCTCCCACTTACCGCACATCAATTTTAGGCTTGTTGGATTGAGAGAACCAGACAGAGCAAAGTTAGATGCAGTTTTGTGCTAGATGTCCATTCCCATGAGGAACTGGATTGACATTCCCAAGGCCAATTCACATACAGCTCTTACCACCCAACAAGCACCAAAGGCTTTTTATGCCACCTATTTGGATTGGATATGAACCCAAACCTTGAAAGGCCAATGTCAAATATGCTGCACCACTGGCTCCCCCTAGAGGTGCTAGACTGTAGGATTTTGTAGTGCAGGTTCTGGGGAATAATAAATGTTGGTCTAACTGAAAGGCACAGAAATGTGCGGCTAGAATGGAAAGTTCATTTTTACAAGTATGGTGGAATTAAAATTTGAGAATTTATTCCTGAGAACTATCCTTAATACAATGTTAAAGGATGTATGCCATTAGCATGAGTTTTCATCTTATTCTCATCTTTCTAAGGTGAATACAGATGCCTTGACATATGCTTCCCAGTGGCATTATGCTATGCATGCAGCAATCTAGACAGTTTGCAAAGTATTCATGCATTTCTTAACCTGACAAATCCCCTTGACCGTACACAACACGGATGCACATCATGTGGCTAACCCTTAAACAGTGCTGAACTAATTCTGGGAATTCCCATGAAGCCTCTCCCACCGGAATGTCATTAGAAGTTAAACAGAAACGCCATTTTCACGCATATAGAGATTTTCCGATAAACCTGCCCAGAATTACAATGTTGGATTGGGAGAAGCTGTGAGAAATTGCTGGTGACTTTGTCCAGCAAGATACTAGATGTTAGTGAGATGTTTAAAAATCATACAATCCTGTGGGGTTGAATTATTGCAGCAAGTCAATGAATGTTCCTCATTAAGATTTAACCCTTGTCATAGGGGTCAGATGCAGTGATATGTGATATATTTTGAATAATTATATTGTTACTTTGCTTCTCCCTCTCGGAGCTGCTTTATTCAGTATCACCCTAACCTGGTAAATGAGGCAAACTGACCAGAAATTCTTCAGTGAAGGTCACCTATGCTGTTTTTGATGTTCTTTTGGCAGGAGATGTATAGTTATTTGTTGTGAGACATATTAACCCTTTAAAGAGTTCGTCTTAAAGGACTGATCACATTGTGGTGGTCCTGCAAAATATTTTACTTTAGGGAGCATAATGATGTGAATGTTAGTACAGTTATGCTATCAGGTCATTTATATGTCTAGTGATGAAAAAATTGGTGTTTTTACACACATGGGGTGAAATTTAATCCAGCTCTTGTGAGTGAGTTTGGGGGCAGGAGGAGCTTTGATAGAATCAGGTGGGAAGGCAAGGGGCCAAGTGCCTGTCGCCTTCTCGACTCAGTCAGGGATGGTGAAGGCCAAGGGTGGCCCTCCCAGCCAGTCGAGGCCCTGAAGTGGCCTTCTCCATGCCTTCTGGTGATGCTGCTGAGACTGAAGAGCTGCCGGCAGCTCTCGAGGGCGGGATCTTCCCCCTTGAACGGACGGAAACCCCGATGGGCATGGAATTGCTTTGGGGCTCCTGGAAATGGCTGCGGCAGGATTCTCCCGGCTTTCAGGCCAGCACCGGAACCAGTGTTGCTGCCATTAAATTCAACCCACAGTATTGGCTGCAGCATGACTCACCTGAGCAGATAACAAGAGCAGGTTATTCCTGGAACTCAGCTTTCCTCAAAAAATGTTGCAAATTACTAAGACAGCATTCCACACTAACAATAGATACCTTAGAGCTAGAGGAGTCAAGTCTGCATCTCAAAATTTTATGGAAATCATAATTACTGTTTCTTCAAAATAATTTTTGGAGATAATCATACGAGTGAATTTGACCTGTGCCAATCTCACCTGTACCTGGTGTGTGGATATTACAAAGGTACAGACTATGTTCACTAACTTTCCTATACATAAATATGAATGGAAAATGAAACCAAACCTTATAAATTGTTGTCACTGAGGGCGTGATTGAAAAGTAGACAACGGAAACACCATGCTTTCTGTTTTTTGCCACTGATTATCCTGATTTATAAGGTGTTTTGGTTATATTATGTTTTGATTTGTAATATCCTGTAATAATCTACTAAATTATAATGTTTATCAACTTAGAAAAATATTCAAAGCAATTTAAGTACCTTCTTGCATTGAAAAAGACAGGTAAGATTAAATGATGGATCTCTTTCAAAAGTTGCTGGGTGAAAGGAATGGTAATTCAACTATTTGCCAAACTGTATTGATTCTGTGTTCTCAGGTCTTATGTGTAAAGTGTGTCTCACTGTAATCCTACAGTGGGCCTAACTATAACTGAGTGCAGGACAACTGGCAGCTGGGAACTAAGAGAGAACAGGCTTTTTATAGGTAGGACTTGTTTACTCATTTGAATACTGAGACAAATACTTGACATTAAGACAAACTGTGGGATTGAACTTTTCTGCCGCTTAATGCACAAAGGACCTTTTCATATATCTTTGCACTACCTTCCAGAGAAATAGCTTCATGAACAGAAAACTATTCAGACAGAAAGGCATTTTTCGGTAATGTATGCAGCAAAGAAAGGATTTTCTTAGCTGCATTAGCCCTGCACAGTACTGATCGACCCTAATGCAGCAAAGGGAGTTCAAAGCCAAAGCCAACAGAGGTTGCACACAAGCCCATGATAAACCACCCATCTAGCCAGATAAATCACATCAATCACCCTGCTGTGGCTCAGCGCACCCAGCCGTCAGCTGACCTCTGGATTTTGCACGAGTATGGGTGAAATTCAACTGCTTCTGCTTCATAAGCACATTCACTGCCAGCTTTGTTTCACTGAGCATATTCACATCGACAAAACCCTGCCCCAAGGCAGCACCAAAAACAAATCATCAAACCTATCTGTTGCTGTAAATACGAGCGCCTGCCAATGAATAAATAAAAAGCCAACCTTTGATTCTGAAAGCATTTCAGTTGAGATCAAAGATGGGATTCGACACATTAAGCTGCAATAGGCCAAATTTCTGAATTTTTAAAAATTCATTCTCAGGATGTGGGCTTCACTGGCTGGGCCAGCATTTATTGCCCTTCCCTAGTTGCCCTTGAGAAGGTGGTGGTGAGCTGCCTTCTTGAACTGCTGCAGTCCATGTGGTGTAGGTACACCCACAGTGCTGTTAGGAAGGGAGTTCCAGGATTTTTACCCAGCGACAGTGAAGGAACGGCGATATATTTCCAAGTCAGGATAGTGAGTGGCTTGGAGGGGAACCCCCAGGTGGTGGTGTTCCCATCTATCTGCTGACCTTGTCCTTCTAGGTGGTAGTGGTCATGGGTTTGGAAGGTGCTGTCGAAGGAGCCTTGGTGAATTCCTACAGTGCATCTTGTAGATGGTGCACACTACTGCCACTGGTGGAAGGAGTGAATGTTTGTGGATGGGGTGCCAATCAAGCGGACTGCTTTGTCCTGGATGGTGTTGAGCTTCTTGAGTGTTGTGGGAGTTGCACTCATCCAGGCAAGTGGAGAGTATTCCATCACATTCCTGACTTGTGCCTTGTAGATGGTGGACAGGATTTGGGGAGTCAGGAGGTGAATTACTCGTTGCACAATTCCTAGCCTCTGACCTTCTTTTGTAGCCACAATATTTATGTGGCTAGTCCAGTTCAGTTTCTGGTTAATGGTAACCCCCAGGATGTTGATAGTGGGGCATTCAGGGATGGTAATGCCATTGAACATCAAGGGGCAATGGTTGGATTCTCACTTGTTGGAGATGGTCATTGCCTGCCACTTGTGTGGTACGAATGTTACTTGCCAGCAGCTGAAGATGGTTGGGCCTAGGACACTACCCTGAGGAATTCCTGCAGCGATGTCCTGGAGCTGAGATGACTGACTGCCAACAATCACCACCATCTTCCTTTGTGCTAGGCATGACTCCAACCAATGGAGAGTTTTCCCCCTGATTCCCATTGACATCAGTTTTGCGAGGGCTCCTTGATGCTACACTTGGTCAAATGCTGCCTTGATGTCAAGGGCAGTCACTCTCACCTCACCTTAGGAGTTCAGCTCTTTTGTCCATGTTTGAACCATGGCTGTAACGAGATCAGGAGTTGAGTGATCCTGGTGGAATCCAAACTGGGCATCAGTGAGCAGGTTATTGCTAAGCAACTGCTACTTGATAGCACTGTTGATGACCCCTTCCATTACTTTACTAATGGTGGGGTGGTAATTGGCTGGGTTGGATTTGTCCTGCATTTTGTGTACAGGACATACCTGGGCAATTTTCCACATAGCTGGGTAGATGCCAGTGTTATAGCTGTACTGGAACAGCTTGGCTAGGGACACAGCAAGTTCTGGAGCACAAGTCTTCAGTACTATTGCCGGAATATTATCTGGGCCCATAGCCTTTGCCTCATTCAGTGCCTTCAGCCGTTTCTTGATATCACTTGGAGTGAATCGAATTGGCTGAAGACTGGCATCTGTGATGCTGGGAACCTCCGGAGGAGGACAAGATGGATCATCCACTTGGCACTTCTGGCTGAAGATTGTTCCAAATGCTCCAACCTTATCTTTTGCACTGATGTGCTGGGCTCCTCCATCATTGGGAATGGGGATATTTGTGGAGCCACCTCCTCCAGTGAATTGTTTAATTGTCCACCACCATTCACAACTAGATGTGGCAGGACTGCAGAGCTTAGATCTGATCTGTTGGTTATGGGATCACTTAGCTCTGTCTATCACTTGCTGCTAATGCTGTTTGGCATGCAAGTAGCCCTGTTTTATAACTTTACCAGCTTGACACCTCATTTTTAGGTATGCCTGACGCTGCTCCTGGCATGCCCTCCTGCACTCTTCATTGAACCAGGGTTGATCCCCTGTTTTGATGGTAATGGTAGATGTGCCAAGCCACAAGGTTACAGATTGTGTTTGAGTATAATTCTGCTGCTGCCCCACAGCACCTCATGGAGGCCCAGTCTTGAGTTGCTAGATCTGTTCGAAATCTATCCCATTTAGCATGGTGGTAGTGCCACACAACAATGGAGGGTATCCTCAATGTGGCTGTGTGGCAGTCACTCCTACCAATACTGTTGTGGACAGATGGTGATGGTGGAGTTTGGGACATTATCTGTAAGGTATGAGGAGGCTGCTTGACTAGGCTGTGAGACAGACAAGAGGACTTTGCAGGGTCAATACAGCTGTGATTGCCATTTCTGGTGCCTAGGTCAATGGCAGGTGGTCCATCTGGTTTCATTCCTTTTTTGTGTCTTTGTAGCAAGGCTTGGCTTGCTCGGCCATTTCTGTGGGCCTTTAAGGGTCAACCACAATGCTGGAGTTGGAGTCACATGTAGGCCAGACCAGGTAGGAATGACTGATTTCCTTCCTAAAGGGGCATTAGTGAAACCAAGTGGGTTTTTAACAACAATTGTTTTGTGTTTAATTCCAGATTTTTATTGGATTCAAATTCCACCATCTGCTGTGGCAGGATTTGAACCCAGGTCCTTGGAGCATCACCCTGGGTCTCTGGATTATTAGGCCAGCAACAATGCCACTACACCATCACCTCAGCCAACATCTTGTTAGTCAAAAACCCACAGATGAAGTTAACTAACTGACTGCAGGTATAATAAAATGATTCTGAGCAAAGTGTATCTTAGCTCATATCATTTTATCAGTTAGGATTAATTGTAAAAATGGAGCAGGACCACATGGTAGAGTCGGTTGAAAGGCTTTGCCTCTGGAAGCTTGGTTTGAGTCTATGCCAGAGCAATGGGATGAAGGATTGCTCTCTATCTCTCTCTCTCTCTCTGACAAATGTAAGGATTCTGTGGGAAATTAGTTTTTGGCCAGTCTCAGTAAAATTGGTACAAAATTGCACAACTCTAAATCAGCAGTTTCACTCAAAGAATTCGCAAATGTGAGAAAATGTTCCACTGCTGCAATGGATAAGAATGAAAGATGCATTACTGTTTACTGTTACAGTGTAGAGGGAGCTTTATTCTGCATCTAACACATGCATACCTGAACTAGAGCTGCTTTCTTTCAAATCACTCATCTTAACAAATACAAATGCACACACAGGACAAAATAGCAGCCAGAATATAACTTCAGAGGATATAAGTGCGCTTGAGTATTGATGTTGATTTAACATCTGGCAAAAAGCCTGCACATCCCTTACTCTAACCAAACATATGTGTTTGTGAACCATTTCTGTAAAATATTGTTTTAGATTCAATTGAGCATATATAATCTCTAAGATTTGAAACAGAACTTTTTTTCCTGCAACTATCCTATAAATTACTGTGAGTAATATTATCTTGTAAACAATGAATACATCAGATTCCTCTTTCTGCTAATGGAGACAATACCTCATTTAAAGTGAACATGTTAAGGTCTCCATTAAAATATTGGAGAGAGCGATTTGATACTAGCACTTTGAATTCACGTGGCAACATTACTTAAAGTAATTTTCAGGCTTTTATTATTCAAGTATTGTTGAGGTGAGGAAACAAAGGTCTCATTTCAGCTCTTTATATTTTAAGTTGTTTAAATATTTATACTGACATTTTTTCCTCCATTCCCACTATTTTGCTTGATGTTTTTCAGCTCATAATGGATATGGCGAAGGAGCACTACCATGGTCAGTTGCAGCCCTCAGCGGTGCCTCAGTGGCTATTTGATCTTATCTGCACTGGCAGGATTTTTAGGTTGGCGTGTGGGCGCGATCGGCAGGCCCATGACCAGCCGGGGAACGGACTGCTGCCCGCGATCGGACCAGAACCGCAGTTTCACGCTGGCTGGCCAATTAACGGCCTGCCAGGGTGAAGCACGGGCTGATATGATCAGCGCTGCCCGGGTTTGGGGCGGGAGGAGAGCGAACGCTGAGGTCAGCGCGGGCACGGGGGAGCACAGAATGAAAGCTCCCTGAAGGCAGAGAGCTGCCTCAAGGAGCTGAAGACTTCAAAAGTGTCAAATAAAGATTTTTAAACCTGGAAAAATGTGCCCCACGTAACACAAGCAGTCACCTGGGCATTGACGGTATAAATATTCTGTGCATCAATTTTTATTTGTTTTATTTAATAACAGGAACCTCATCCCACCCTTGGATGAGGTTTCCCGAAAAATGCAAAGGCCGCCCGGTCGATTTTCCCGCCCGCCCACCGGAACATCGAACACGAAAATTCCCCGTTAATTGTGCCGTTAATAACCCTCTTGATTGTTGGCGGGTGCGCTTCTGAGTTTAGCGCAGACCCGCCAGCCGAAATATCGCACGCGAGTGGACGATGACATCGGGACGCTCGCCTGACGTCATCACGCCCGGGCTACGCGCACACCTGCCCACTCAGCGAAAAATTCCGGCCTGTGAATGGACAGCGCTGTTAGATCATACTGGATATCAGGGCCAATCTCAAATTGACCCTTGGCCAGTGTCCATAGCGGGCAGGCAATGCTTGATAGTGAGCAGGAGAAGGGGCAGGAACCTTTACAATTCCACTACCTGTGAAAAAATCAAAACCAATTGTATTACGCACGGCTGGTCCAGGTGAGATCAACCAGTCAATCTGATGTCTGCATTCATTTCTTGTAAACAAAATCTTACTTCCTGCTATCACATTTTGGTGTGAGCTTTTTTACTTCATAAATTCCTATACCAACTTTGCATTAGAAACTAACTATGCAAGTTTGTTACACAATAAGGACATCTGTCTACCAGTGGAGGACACTGAAACTTGGGACAGCGGTTGCTGGAGGTTTTGCTCTGAGGCTGAGTTGGGAACAGGGTTCATATATCCTGGGCTCTTGTGCTGTGGGGCCTCGATGTTGCATCTCCTGCCTCTTCACCTTGACCAGAAAGAAACTCCTACATTAATTACATCTATTTCTCTGCTCCAAGGAGGTCTAGAATGTGACACTGGAGTTAGACATCCAGAACATCACATTGGGAAATTAGCTCGAAATCTCGTTCTCCCGACTTTCATGGCAGGCTAGTGGTGGCTCAGCATTCCCGCCAATGTACATTGGGAACTCCTTTTGCATCTAATGAATGCTCATTAAAACCCCCACAGACGGCAATCCCTGCCAACGGCAATTTGGACGGTTTTGTTTTACAATTCAACATAAGTGGCATGCACACGGCAAGGGTGACTTCCAGGGCTTATCGGCCATTCGACGCTGCCTGCATCATTCCCGAAGGCTGCTCTTGGGGGCTGAGAGATACCAACGCTGGGGGTGGGACGCATAGGCCGGGTGGGGGGGGCGTGGTGGAAAGCTGAAATTCAGGGCGGAAGGCACAAAGAGAGGCTGAAGGACAGCAAAGGGGGCTGGAGAGCAGGAAGGGGGGTAGAGGGAACGAAGTGGGGGGGGGTGGAGGGCATGAAGAGGGGGTGGAGGGCAGGGAGAGGGTGGAGGTATGAATAGGGGGTGAAGGGCAAGGAGGGGATGTGGATGGCATGGAGAGGGGGTTGGAAGGCAGCAAGCAGGAGTGGAAAGCATGAAAGGTGAAGTGAAGGGGGGGTTGGAAGGCTGCAAGGGGGCATGGAAGGCACATAGGTGGGGTAGTATCCAGGGAAGGGGGCAGAGTATTTTATAGGTTAGGGTCCATCGAGTCGATAGTGGAGTTCTCAGGGGAGAGCTGAGGGTGCTGATGGTAAGAGGGAAGGGTTGCAGTGAGAGGGGGAAGGGGATGCAGTTGGGTGGGAGGGTCAGGGTATTTATTTGCAAGGTGTAGTTCTCATCAGGACAGTCATGGAGGGCGACAAGAAAGGTGGCATGGATAACGGGAGTGGCAGTGTCAGGATGGGCATGGGTATGGTAATGGTTGTGGGCTCCAAGGGGAGGGAAGGCATGTGGAGGTGGATGGTGATGGGGTCCAGGGTAATGGGGGAGGGGGTGGGGGTGCTCAAAGGTTACAGAGGGGAGAATCAACCTCACATTGAGTGGATCAATGGTGATGGGGGGATGTTGGTGGATGATGGGGGAGGGTAAAAGGTGGTGGAATGGGCCTGGAAGGAGACATATACCATCTCTGCATCAATACGGCAATGCCCTTGATGTCCAGCTGTGATACATTGAGGTGGGAGGAGGGTCTTCTCAGCTGAATGGGGCTCAAGGTCAGCACGATTATCTGACTAAAGAGACACCCTTATAATCATGGGGGAACTAGGTGTGCGCTATGGGCAGTTGAAAGCCTTGTTCCATATTGAAGCCCACACAGCAACCGGTCTGGGCCAGAGGATTCCCCAGCATCGAGATCCCAGCAGGCTAGAGCCATCTGCCATTGGCTGCAGTCAGGGGTAGGGATGAAGGGAGAGAGGGAGGTGCAGGCCTACAAGGAGCACGGCTGGTGAATGACAACCAACTTGTGACTCCTAAACTCCATCCTCCCGGGAGAATGGTCATGCCTGACAAGGGCTCATGTGGTTAGTACTTCTATTATGACAAGGCAGAGGACTCTATTTAGGGTTCAAGGGCAGTGGAGGTAAGCAGACCCTTGTCAAACAGCAGTGTCTCCACGTGCAGGCATGTATGTATGTATGGGAGGAACATCCATTCTCGGTCCACCAAGATGTTCTTCAGCTGGAAGGGGTGGATTGTACACAACTATTAAAGCAACTAGCAGCAAGATAGAACCCAGGAGACTTCAAAACAGTGCAAGTGAACATACACTTCCAAGTGCCAGAACTATATACAATGATTGTACACCCATGCCGCCAGTATGTATTCAGAACGTCTTAATTTTTCTTACTCTACCATTACGTCTAGGTGCAGCTCCAACAACCACAGCAGAGGTGGAGGCAGCCTGCTGACTGCTATGCCCTGTTGTCTGAGATGACTTTGGTGGGCATCCTCTGGAGGTGTGAGGCCTAGAGGGCTTCGGCCTGCTAAGAGTCTCCTGCGGGTGCTTCCTCCTCAGCCTGACCAGCCGAAGTTGATGGGGTCACAGGCAGAGGGGATTTCGAGAGGCAGAACGCCGTTGGAGTGTCCTCAGTAGATGCCCCTGGGGTGTCTGTCAGACACTCCTCCTCCCTTTGAGTGCCTGAGGGATCCTCCCTGACTCCGTGGGGGGAAGGAGCACCTGGAGGAAGGTCAAGGTGCCCCATTCCCCTCTCGCCTAGCCACTCCCGAAATGCACCCATGCTAGAGCGATGCACCCAAGCTAGAGTGATGCACCCATGCTAGAGCGATGCACCCATGCTAGAGCGATGCACCCATACTAGAGCGATGCAGTACAGGTCCGAGCAGATATCCGACAGAGACTGCTAGACCTGGGTCTCCAAGGCCGCTGTCACCCTTCCCCTCTTCCCCTGGACACTTTGAGGTGCTCACATGCCGGAGCCATGACCTCAGAGAGCATGTGGACAGACTCCTCCATCTCTCGTGCCTCTGACAGCTCTGCCTGACTGATGTTCCCCTGCATCTCTTTGAACCTCCAGAAAATGCCCAGGGCCGATTGTAGAGGCTCATCATCTGACTCGGACCCTGCAGGAGCCTTTTCTCCAGCAGTCCTCCGAGTGCCAGAGACCTCAGCTCTCACTGCCTCCGCCTGCTGCTGTGAACACGTGTCAGCAAAGTGACCACCGGTGAGTGACCTCAAGCCTAGTCTAGAACTATGACCCACCGATGTGTCTCTCTGCACTGCTGGAGGGTGTCGGTAAATGCTCTGGAGGTTCTCCAGGTGTGAAAGGGCCTTCTTCTTCCACCAAGGTGACCTGGGGACTGAGGCTTTCTCCTCTGGAGGATATTAGCCTCCCCCTCTCCCTGCTGGTACCTGGAATGGTGCAAAGAGAGAATGAGTGACTGGTGACTCAGACATTACATGCATCACGCACACTCTTGTCCGAAATTGTCTTCGCTTCCTCGCTGGATTGCTAGGAGTGGCCAACCTCGCCATTGGCGCAGACACGGTCTCTGTGCCCCTCTGCCAGCTCCATAGCCCCTTGCTCAATTGTGTCCAGTTCCGCAGCTCCGGCACTCCTTTTCCCATCATTTCTCTCTCCGTCCTTCCGTAGGCTATCTTGTCCTGCATGAGGACAGGTGGATGGAGTGTTAGCATGTTGGATGAAAGAGCAGGTCAGAGGTTAGAAATTCTGCAGTGATTACCTCACCT
The DNA here is from genome assembly GCF_964194155.1 of Cetorhinus maximus. Classification (NCBI taxonomy): domain Eukaryota; kingdom Metazoa; phylum Chordata; class Chondrichthyes; order Lamniformes; family Cetorhinidae; genus Cetorhinus; species Cetorhinus maximus. Next base: position 3,012,981 of record NC_135902.1, on the reverse strand, counting down.
CCTGACTCCTCAAAGCCTGTCCACCATCTACAAAGCACAAGTCAGGAGTGTGATGAAACACTCTCCACCTGCCTGGATGAGTGCAGCTCCCACAGCAATGAAGAAGCTTAACACCATTCAGGACCCAGCAGCCCGCTTGATTGGCACCCCATCTATTACCTTAAACACTCACTCCCTCCACCACCGCTGCACAGTGGCAGCAGTGTGTACCATCTACAAGATGCACTGCAGAAACTCACCAAGACTGTTTTGATTGTGCCTTCTGAACCCATGACCTTTACCACCTAGAAGGACAGGGGAACATGGAAACACCACCAGCTGCAAGTTCCTCTCCCAGCCACACACCCTTACTTGGAGCTGCATTGCTGTCCCTTCACTGTCACTGGGTCAAAATCCTGGAACTCCCTCCCTAACAGCACTGTGGGTGTACCTACACCACTGCAGCGGTTCAAAAAGGCAGCTCGCCACCACCTTCTCAAGGGCAATTAGTGAGGGTCAATGAAAATGCTGTTAGCCAGAGACACCCACATCCCATCAAAGATGAAACAAAATCATTGCTGATGTGAGTTTGGTGAGTAGAAGGATCACTTACCCTAGTGGAGTGGATGAGATCATTCATCCATTTCCTACACTGTAAGGCTGTCCTCCTTTGGACCCATGGGCACTGACCACCCTGGTGACCTCCCCCCAGGCCGCTGTGGTCAAACAGGAGGGCTTCCTGCTCCCAGTCCTTGGAATGAGGACCTCCCACCTTTCCTCGATGGCCTGGAGGAGAATCTCAAGGGAGGCATCGCTGATTGATGGGGCTGGAGCCTGCTGCCTTCTACTCGATATTTTCCCGGCCCCTGAAGGTCCTGGCGCATTCACTGAATGGCTGTCTGAGCGCCTTTTGAATATGGCGCCCAGACATGGTGGCGGGACAGGTGACTTCCTGCCCACCCAGCCACGCAATGTGATGTGATCCTCACACTCTGTAATTAAACACCATCACCTTCTCAAGGGCAATTAGGGATAGACAATAAATGCTGGCCCTGCCCACATCCCAAGAATGAAAAAAAACTGCAATTCCCTGTCAGAGGAATCTTAAGTGTCTTCTCCTTCCCCTTATATTTTTTAAAGTTATGTCATGTGTCAATTAGTTCTTGGATTAAAAGCTGCTTGATGCCTTAGTGATTGGGAGGCTTGGTATCTGATCCGTTGGGCATTTGCCAAGCATTTGTCAGACAACTGGGCCTTGCATTCAAGCAAAGGGATCTATTTTCCATTGTTGCTTGACAGATCCAATCCAATCAGTGAACCCTTGGCCTCTTAAACAATAAAAATTCTCGTACAAATGGACTGTGGCTAAGTGATCAAATACATTGAGGAAGCTCACCAAAGCTGCTTCTGCGAGAAACCTGTCCAAATGCACAATATGTGAAAAACAAATTTGATTTGGCAACATCGATATGGCTATAGAATTCATGTAGTGTGCACTTCATGGCTTTACTGTATTTCCAGCTGCAAAGCCTCCTGGTCATGTCCAAACCAGCAGTTCTTTTCATTTATTTGCAATAAAACAAACAGGCAAATTGACAAATATTGGAGACATTTTATACTGTACTTCCCTTTTTCGCAAGATTCGAAATCCTGCATTAGCAACAGAATATAAACCCCGAGGTGTTTACGTTGTTCCATATAAGTAGTTAAAGAAGCCGGCAACAGAAGTGGCTCAGTGGATGGAAGTCGGTAATGCTGTTCAAGTGGGTGTAAATGGGTAAACGTGATTGTTAGCCTGTGAGTGTGTTTACATGGGAACTGACAATTTATTTTGTACACAGTGTGTCAAGCTGTTAAGAGTGGCTGTAACTGAAACAGTTTAGTGATAGACAGCGAAAGCTAAGTTTAGCATGCAACGCAAGTATGATTGCTGTCAGAATGTTGAAGTAGACAGCCAATGATGTGTGAGGTATGAATTGCAGTGCGACGAGGTAAACAGTGGGCGGAATTTCACAGCTTTGTCACAGCGCAGTCGGGGCCGGACCATGCGGTCAGTCGTCCAACAGTCCATGGACTTCAGCCAGGCCGGAAAGCCCGGCTGGCCGGAGGGGCTGTAAAACTCCGCCCAGTGTTTCTGGTTCGAATTCTAGAGAAAGCTACGAGGTGAGGTTGTCTCATCCCTCGCCCCACATGTACCGTGAGTCAGGCAAATCTCAAAAAGATGCATTTCTGTTCTTTATACATTTTATATCAAACTTAAATGCTTCATTGTAACTGAGATAATATGGTAAAGTGGACACTGTAGCTTTCTCCACAGCGCGCCTGTGATTTACACTTTAAACACAATCAGTATGTTTCTGTTCCTAGAGTTTATCCTGGCAGGCAGAACTTTCATTTTCTCCAAACAGATCCTTCACCATCGCTGCCAGTAATGATTACTGCGGGTGGCCAGACCCCAGAAACACTGCTTTCATATACAGATCATCCGTACATATATTACTACTGCCTTAAAGTCATAATAAAAAGAGATTGTTTAGCTGTTTAAATTACTTTGGTGTGTTTTTTTTAAAAAATGATATTTGCCTTTAACAATCCAGTTGTCTGTTTGAGTTCACAAATCAGATTCAGAATGTGGCTTTGGGCCTTTGCAGCTTCTGTTGTTTAACCCCTGGGGCAGCTCCAGTCACTAAGGCCATTGGGCTGAATTTTATGTACCCTCAGTGGTGAGCAGGTAGCCGGGCCGGAAGTCAGCCGGTTACCAACTCCACCCCCACCTTTGAAAGGTCCAATAATACGTGAATTGTCCAATTAATGGCGGCCGGGTGGGGAGCCAGCCAACAGCTTAGAGAGATGGTGGGCGGGCATCACGCCCAATCGATAAACAAAGGCAAGACATCCGGGCATAGAGGAGATGGGCTGTGACCTGGGAGGAGGTCACTGCCACTCGTTTAAAGGGACCCCTGGCTTGGGACTGTATCAGGTGCAACAATCTGGCCACATCAGAACATTGTGTGGGTGAATTTGAATTTATTTAAACTATTGCTAAAGGTAAGTGATTATTTACAAACAAACCGGATTGCTGACTAGCTTAATGGCTCTTGAAGATCAATTTCAAGATGGCGGGTGAGCTGCCGATTTCAGAGCCTGCATGCCCACCGCATTATTGTCAACCGATGCAATGATGCCAGGATCGTAACCCAACGTCATCACGTGAGCTATTATTCTTCTGCGAGACTACGGCAGTCCCACTTTTGCAATGTAAAATTCAGCCCATGTAGTGACCCTCTGGACTTGTTTGCTGCCCACCCTGCCCCAAGGCGTTGACTTTGGATGTGGGTCCCTTTAACAAAAAAAAACTGAAGCTTTTATTTTCATAGTGTGTTATCTTTACAAACTTTAAATAGGTGCAGCTTTTTCTGCTGCGCTTTTAACTGCTTAGTGTGACGTGATTTAAGACTGGGTGAAAGGGGAAAGGTTTAGGGGGAACATTAAGGGGAACTTCTTCACTCAGAGAGTGGTGAGAGTGTGGAACGAGCTACCATCTGACGTGGTAAATGCGGGCTCACTCTTAAGTTTTAAGAATAAATTAGATAAATACATGGATGGGAGAGGTCTGGAGGGTTATGGACTAGGTGCAGGTCAATGGGACTAGCGGAATAATATTTCGGCACAGACTAGAAGGGCCAAATGGCCTGTTTTCTGTGCTGTAGTGTTCTATGGTTCTATGGTTCTATGAATTTACTTTGAAGGAGCAAATTACATCAGCAGCACTTCCTTTTAAACATTAAGCAGCTAAACCAAGTTAAGAATAATTTCAATGTCCATATCTTTATTCCTGCCTTTCCGCTATGTTTTGAAGATGACATAATTGAGAAGCTTCTGAACCTAATAGTTCAGGAAGTAAAATGAATAGGGATATAACCATTCACCCTGGAGTGATTCACTCTGCCATGCTGATTCAAGTACTACGGTACTCTCCATCTTTCAGAATCATGCGGCCAGATATTTATGGGAATGGGGATGTGTTTGCAGTGGATATACGAGGAACTTGGAGGTCCTGTTGAATTTGATCATTATCATTTTGCTCCATGGCTTCAAAATAGATGGTGGGGCTTAGAACCGAGAAATTACATCTCAGGATTTCAACCAAAAAAAAAAATCCACATTTTATTTCAAAAATTTAAAGATTATAATAGTAAATATAATGTAAAAGTAAATTTTAGAGAAGATGGCAAGAAGTGAGAGCTAGCAAGAAAAAAAGGGGGAATTTTAACCCCAACATGGGGTGGTTTCTGTTCATTGTATATCAGTTGGGGGTTAATTGTACTCAGGTGATGGATATTACCCAGAACAAAATAAGAATACTGGTCCGAACTGGTCTTGTATACCCGAAGATGGAACACCAGTAAAATTCAGAAATAAGAGTACTAGTCTGAACTGGTTTTTCCTATGTGGGTAGGGAGTCACCTGAGTCAGATATAGGAGTAAACTGAAGCTGTGATTATTGATTGGAGGTGCACAATATGCAATGTGTGCGTCTGTAAATAAAAACTTGTAAGCACATAAAGACAGGCTCCAGTTCTATCCTTCTCTGCCTGACTGTCTGAATTGTAACCATTTAGATCGGGCGGTGTGTAAAAATGTAAAAAATCTGAAACCTGATCCCAACCCACCCACTTCCTGCTTTAATGGAGGCCAGATTAGGGTGAGCAGGAAGCAGATTCACCACTTAAATATTGTGGTTGTTGAAAGTCAATCATCTCGGCCACAGGAGTTTCTCAGGATAGCGTCCTGGACCCAACCATCTTCAGCGGCTTCATCAATGTCCTTCCCTCTCTCATAAGGTCAGAAGAGGGGATGTTTACTGACAAATGTACAATGTTCAACACTTTTTACGACTCCTCAGATACTGAAGCAACCCATGTCTCTTGACTCCCCAAAGCTTGTCCGCTACATGGAGAAGCAGAATAATCTAAATGGTACCATTTTGAGTGGGGTGCAAGAACAGAGGGACCGGGGATGCTTATTCACAAATCCTTGAAGGTGGCAGGGCAACTTCATACAGCAGTTTAAAAAGTGCATGGGATACTCAGCTTTGTAAATAGGGGCATCGAATACAAAAACAAGAAAATCACCCTAAACTTGTACAAACTAGCGGTTAGGCCTCAGCTGGAGCACTGTGTGCCATTCTGGGCACCCAGTATAAGGAAAGATGTCCAATTTTCCCAGTCATGCTCCTCATCAGCGGAGCTCACTGCTCTGGGAGGAGCTTCATGGAATCACCTCTTACATAACCTGCTGGATTTTTCATACTACTGGCCATATAAAGGATCTTAAATGTCACCTCCCCTTCTTTAATTTATTTCTTTATGTTGGCGATAAAGGAAGCATGTTAGAAAACTTACAGGAAGTAACTATCGCTTCTAACGAACTCGAATGCTTGCTCTTGAACCCAGGAGATGTTGGATCCCAGGCAAGGAGCTCACTTGTTTTGTATTGGCCAGTGCCAGTGGTGCCAGGAGTACCATCTTGCTGCCACTAATGAAAGGTCATCAATATAAAACAATTTAGATTTAATTTATATGCCTTAGATTCAAAGAAGATTGTGAGGGCGGTGCATATTGGGATCACCTGATCGTTTAAAATTACCCACAAGATTGGGAAATGTGGGAGAGGAGGTAACTGCAGATCAGTAAATTATTCTGTAGCTCCAGCTAGAAAAATACGGATAAATAATTAAACATATTAAACTGTCAGGAACCAAATTTTGTTTCTGGTTGAATGATTATTTTTGTTTCCAAAAGTCATGTTTTAAACATGAGTGTGGAAAACAAAGATTAGACTGTTGGAGCCCAAGAGATCGCCCACAACATTCAGATTCCAGCCCACTGATAGGGGATTTATTGCCACCAACACCCAACATTCGTTTCAATGCAGATATTTTTTCTGAAGCAAACCGAAGGAAGTGGGATGAAGGAAACATTGCTTTGTAAGATTTAAGCTTTTGTAAAGGAGAGTTTTCAAGGTTCAGAGCTAAGGAGAGATTAAAACAGTTAATATGAAAAATAATTCAAGATAAAAGTAAATCTTGAATGCTAGCAGAGTAAAGGTTAATCTCTCCTAATTAGTCACTGAGAGTCTGCCAAGTGTAATAAAGAAATCCTCCAGAATCCTTGCAGCTTATATTGTCCTTCTACAGAATAATTTTTGGCCTTTTTTGTGACGCCTGCACTACAATCACTTTTTTAAAAATGTGTAAACCATAAACAGAGAGAGAGCAGATTAGTGGCAATACAATACTGTACAAATGTAAAAGCAAGATGGGCAGGTAGATATTCCTTTTCAGTGCCAGGTTGTAGGATTTTGGCTGGACAGGAATGCTCATTGCAAAATCCAGCACACAATTTTTGTCCATTTGTTTTAATGGAAAAACAACAGTTGAGCAGCTTGTGTCCTATTTATGCAGTTACTGATTCCACGCAACACAAGTGTTACTCTCCAGCGCTGATGCAGAGGCTCCACCCACATGCGACACAAGTAAAACTTTCTTTTCTCAAGCAAGCATATCTTGTACATTTGATGTGTCTGAAAAGTGATGGCTACCTGACTCAAAAGTGAATTCCAAGCTGGAAATTGAAATGTTTGCTTCAAAACACTTCACCTGACTGACAGTTAGAGAGCTGTCTGATCTAATGAGATCTGTTACTCACATCTCTCCTGAAATGATAGGGCAGGCAAAAGTGTGGCTTTCAATTAGCAGATGTTAACATCAGGTTGGTGTCAGCTGTGGCTCAGTTCATAGCACCCTCGCCTTTGAATCAGAGGGTTGTGGGTTCATGTCCCACTCCCGGAAACCAAGAACTGTGAATGTACTCGAAAGAGTTACAATCTGTGACTGTTGATAACTCGAAAGAGTTACAAGGAAATTAAAAAGTTAGAGGATGTTAACCCATTGTAGCTTCAATGGTCAATGTTAACAACGTTTTATGAGCACCAGCACTTTCAGTGAAATTGCTGGGACTTCAAACACCAAACATAATGTCAAATACTGTGGGTGCTGGCAATCTGAAATACCTAGAGAAAACACTGGAAATACTCAGCCAAGAATGGATAATGAGGCTTGGCTGGGAGCTCAGAAATCCATTCACGTACTGAAACGCCTGGGGGGGAATTTCCTGCTTGCCGTGCAGGGGGCGGCATTTCGATATTTCGCTGGGCGGGCGCGCGATGAAGTTTGACGCGTGCCCGCCATTAATTAATGGGCTGGTTAAGGCCCTTAATTCGTCAATCGATGATGATTTTCAGGCTCCCGTGCGATCTTTGGGTTGGCGCATGGGCGCAATGGGCAGGCGGGTAAGAAACTTTTCAATGAACCTCATCCACGGGCGGGATAAGAGGGCTCAGTGGGGTTGTCAATCTGGTCTGTGAGTATTTATTGGAGAAAGTTTTTTAAACTTGCCTGTGTGATCTGTAGCAGTTCAGAATGAATTCCAGCAGCTTTCTGTGAACTTTGAACCTTCAGCTCAGCACTCTGCAGTCAGGGATCTTTATCGGGCCTGCAGCTTTCCGCAAGCCTCCATTTAGCCTGGGTATGGGATCTGACATGAGTATGGGTAGCCCCCCTGAGGAGGAAGGGAGGGATAGAATAAGGAGGAGGCCAGGAGTGTACAATCAGCCTCCAGGGGAGCCACCTTTGGGAGGACAGGCACAGGCACAAGGGGCGCACGGCCAAGAGGTAGTCCAAGGTGGAAGGGGCCGCAGAAGATGCCACTATCCTGCTGCCAGGGTTTACAGGGAGCGAAGCAGCTACCTCAATATGACTGAGGTGCAGTGCCGATGGAGGCTCCAACTCTCAAGGAATACAGTCAACTATATCTGTCAGATGATTGGCCCTGAGATCTCCCCTAACTGTGTGGGTGGACACCCCATGCCAGTGGCTCTGAAGGTCACAGCTACCCTCAACTTCTATACCTCTGGCTCCTTCCAGGGCTCAGTGGGTGACCTTTGCGGTGTCTCCCAATCAGCTGCCCACACTTGTGTCAAGCAGGTTACAGACGCTTTGTTCAGGCGTGCATTGACCTTCATCCACTTCCGCTGGGACCAGGCAAGCCAGACACAGCGAACCAGAGGCTTCACGGCCATTGCTGGATTCCCCCGTGTCCAGGGTGCTATAGACTGTACACATGTGGCCATCAAGGCGCCAGCAGGTGAGCCCGGTGCCTTCGTCAACAGGAAGGGCTTCCACTCCATGAACGTGCAGATAGTGTGTGATCACAGGATGCAGATTCTACAAGTCTGTGCAAGGTACCCAGGCAGCTCCCACGACACCTACATCCTCAGACACTCCCAGGTGCCGGGGCTCTTCAGTGCTCCAGCCCGGCTGGATGGATGGCTGCTGGGAGACAAGGGCTATCCCCTCAGAAGGTGGCTCATGACGCCTCTCCGCCATCCAAGAACAGAAGCTGAGCAGCGGTACAATAGGAGCCAGGGCACAACAAGTGCTGTGGTGGAGAGAACCATCGGTCTTCTCAAGATTAGCTTCCAATGCCTGGACCGCTCAGAGGGTGCACTCCAGTACCCCCCAGATCGTGTGTCGGTTGATAGTGGTTATATGCTGCGCTCTCCACAATCTTGCGCTGGAAAGGGGGCACACAGTGGACGATGAAGATGTGGCAGCGGCTGCACACGATGAGTCCAGCAGTGAGTCCGAGGATGAGCACCCACAGGGAAATGCTGAGGGGGTAGACGCTGACCCGGGACTACACCAGGGAGGCAGGGACACCCGGGAGGCTTTAATCCAACAAACCTTCAGCCAGCACAACACAAATGGATCAGCAGGACCAGCCTTGCCTGGCGCATCCATACTCGACACCTAAATCTGCCAGGTCATCAGCAGGAAATAAGGGCTTTGGACATAAATTTGAATGTCCAAACAAACACTCATGACATTTCTCTTAAACATACAAATGCAGAACAAAGGAGCCCCCTTAGCCCTGGTCACACATCTGGTTTTTATTTTAATCATCAGAAGTTCTCACAAATCCAAAACAAAACGTTAATCAAGCAGAAAAAATTTATAAGGACCTAACCTTGGGCCAAAAAAACACAAAAGCACCAGTGAGAAACCCGTGGTGTGCCTAAGGTGCCTTATGTTTCCGTTTCCGGGTGCTACGTCTTGGTGCTGCCCCCTCGCTGGGAGTGGTATCTGAGCCAGCCTGCTGACTCTGCTGTCCTGTTGGCATTGATGACCTTGGCAGGCGTCCTCTGGCCCGTGGAGCCTGTGCTGGCCCCGCCTGGGAGGGAGCTGCCAGTTCCACAGCTGGCATCTCCCCAGTCGTCGCAGCCTCATCGGAAGAAGTGGTCACTGGGAGAGGGGCGGAGGAGTTGCCACCCACATCCGGAGCGCCCTGAGAGGAGCCCACAGAGACGACAGGCAGCTGCTGCGCTGACGTGAGGTCACCTCGGACCTCCCTGCTCACTGTGGATGGATGTGCAATGAGCTGGGAAGCTTGATGCCCACACCATCTCCCACACTGGCACTGACCAGCTGAGGCCACTGGCACTGTGAGGGCTTGCAGGTCTGAGCGTAACCCCAGGAGAAGCTGATTGTTCTCCTGGAGGAGCCTCTCCATGAGAGTCGCCACTCTCTCCATGGAGGAAGCATGACGCTCTGACATGAGGCTCATTGCATCACTGATCCAATGATCCTCCACCACGGACACCAAGCGAAGCACAGCCTCATGTATCTCTTCTGTTTAAGAAGGTAAATGCCATATCTCTGGACCAATCATCTGACAAATATAGTTGACTGTCTCCCATGAAAGTCGGAGCCTCAGGGGGTCGGCTGAGCGGGTCAGGCTGTAGGATCAGCCACAGGAGCAGGGCCAGGCTGCAGGGTCAGCCCCAGGAGCAGGGCCAGGCTGCAGGGTCAGCCCCAGGAGCAGGGCCAGGCTGCAGGGTCAGCCCCAGGAGCAGGGCAGGCTGCAGGGTCAGCCCCAGGAGCAGGGCAGGCTGCAGGGTCAGCCCCAGGAGCAGGGCAGGCTGTGGGGTCAGCCCCAGGAGCAGGGCCAGGCTGCAGGGTCAGCCCCAGGAGCAGGGCCAGGCTGCAGGGTCAGCCCCAGGAGCAGGGCAGGCTGCAGGGTCAGCCCCAGGAGCAGGGCAGGCTGCAGGGTCAGCCCCAGGAGCAGGGCCAGGCTGCAGGGTCAGCCCCAGGAGCAGGGCAGGCTGCAGGGTCAGCCCCAGGAGCAGGGCCAGGCTGCAGGGTCAGCCCCAGGAGCAGGGCCAGGCTGCAGGGTCAGCCCCAGGAGCAGGGCAGGCTGTGGTGCGCCCTTGAACTGGCCATTGTCACCAGCCTACAGGAGGCTGCCAGTCCTTCTTTTAAACAGGCTGCTGGGTAGCCATTGCACCCAGCGGCCTGTGCACGCCCACCACAGCCCGCACACTCCCGCTATCCACGGGAATCGGCAAATACGCTGGGCGGGTCTTAATTGGCCCACCCGTGCAAATGGCGGCGCGGACCTGATTGCAGGCGCCAATCGGATCTGTGCCCGCCTATGGCTGCTCCAGCTCCGCCCGCCCGGCAGGCAGAAAATTCTGCCCCTGATCCCCAGAGAAATCATTGCCTGAATGACAGCTCTAGGTCTCTGATCTCTTCTGTCAATTGCACAATGTTTATTTACGCAAAATAAAGAGGTTTCAAGTGCTTGCAGTTTCAAATACTGATACTTTAAAGGGCCTGGATGATTGACAATAGTATTGGCCTATAGTTAAAAGAAGGCTTTTTTTAAGAAAGTGGAAAGTTATCAATGAATGACTTTTTTTAAAGCTTTTTGTACACATTGTACTGTTGCTACAGGGCTTATATGTTCTATACAGTGTACGGTGGGCAAATGGGCATGGAAGTTTCATATCATGGCATGGGGGGGCATGAGGGCCATGGAAAGTGAGTGGGGTCATACCTTGGTTTGGGGGCATGAGGAGGACCTTTTGAACTTAGCTTTCAAACTATGCAGTCTATGGTTCATGACATCTCTGAAGTGATGTGTACCACAAGTCCTTTAAAAGCTGACCCGACTCCATGAAAATTGTGGAGGACTAGGATGTGCTTATCCCCATAACGGAGCTGACCAGGTCAGGAGTGCAGGGTGTGAGCTCACGACCCAAACCAGCCCACACCCTGAGCAAAAAGCGGAACCACTGGGAATGGGGTCAGGAATCCTGGAAGCAGGTCCCAGCCGCCATTTTTATCCCTCCATGGAGTCTCCTGAACTGCATGAAAATCCAGCCCCCAGTCTCAAACTTTTGATGCTGCTCAATTTGTATCATTTTGCATAGTGGTGGGGGTGGGGGGGGCGACATCTCCATCAGTCATATTTATGTAGTTATTAGCAGAAACCATTGACCAGAGTTTTTTCCTTTCATTCTTGGGCAGAATGCATCACCTGAGAGGTGTATAGGGTGGAAAATCAGGTGGGGAGGATTTCACACCCATAATAATGTTCAAACAATTTTTCTGTCCATTTAAATGAATATAACATCAGGCAGCCTTCATTACAGATCAGTGGCTCAATGGATTCTGTTGAATTCCACCCAGGCAGTACTTTAGTGTCAATGTATATACAGTATCTCTATATCTTTTTGAATGTTTGTAAAAAGTGCTGGGTGAACAACAACCATGTTTATAACTCATCAGTATGGAAGGTCTAATTCTTTATAGTTTGTATGAACCTGGGCAGCAGTTCACCCAAAAAAATGTGGACAAATGGCATGTGTTTTTGCTGTACAAGGTTCTGGCCATCTTCCCCCACCTTCAGGTGCCATGCCCTAACAGGACCTTGGCAACCATGGGCTTCCATTGGATTGGTCCAGGATTCTGCCTGGCAAAGTACTGCAGTTGCCTTCTGCAATATGGCTGACTAGGAAACTCTCCCACTTTTACCATCTGCCATCAGACATATGGGAACGATTTACAGGCTGATAATCAACCCGTCTGGCCACGTTGTGAAGGCACCTTCTATAGCCAGAGGGTCCTGAAGTGGGACTTGAGCCTGGAACTTCTGGCCCAGATGTAGGGTGCTACCCACTACGCCACAAGACCTCGCTCTCTGGCTATCCTATGTAGCTCCAATGAGTAACTTGCCATGATCTGGGTTAATTGGTAGGCCAGCGCCATGCCAGATTAATGCAGCAGAGAATAGATGTGGGTTTCAGCTCACAGGAGGCTCAGCAAACTGATGGAAACTACCATCAAATGACATACATGAAAGGAGATGAGGCCCGACCTGTAACCCAGGGGTGAGTAAGTGACCGAGCCACTGATGTTTTTAACTTTTGCTAACAACAAATAGCGACACAACCAACTGGAATGCTTTTTAAAAACACAGCCATGCAACTATGACATTTTCTTTCAGGTTTTTTTTTGTCTTGCCTCAAGGATCTTATGGGTGGAATTTTCCAGTCCCGCTGGCCGCTGGGATCGCCTGGTCCCCGCTGAAAGTCAATGGGTTTATGGCTGAGCCTCTGAAACCCCCCATACCACAGCAAAGCCTGAGAATCTCGGCCATAAATATCTTCCCATCTTTGAAAGCTAAATCTCAGGAGATCAAGTTTTAGGCTATTTTATTGTATTTTTGTAACTCTACCTTATATCACTTAATCTAATAACTTGTCAATTTGTCAAACTCTACTTTATTAACCTATGTCTGACTTGGGCCGCAAACTTCGTTAAATTTTAAAAGATTTAAAGCTTGCTGCACAATTCTCCTTTTATCCCAATCTTCCCTGTTTCAGTTTCAGGGAGATGTCCATTGCTGTGAAGTCTTGTGAGAGTGGGTGGCAGTATACATACCCCTAGCAGTGGGCTGTAATATGAATTCTGTGGGTGACATCACGGGTTCAGACAGTCTGATCTTTGTTTTCTGTATTCCAATGTTTAAAATTGTCATTGGAACAAAAATAATCCAAGGTTGTGGTGAGATCGCTCTTAACTTTGCGATTGGATGTCAAAGTGACATTATAAACTCAAGTGTTTTATTGGAATTGTGAAGTTACACCATCCTTATAGAGGAAGATGGTTTGGTTGATTACCTTATTCAATCTTTGGTATATTGTATTTGAGGGAATGTCATTCTGTGGTTATAAGGCGAAATTAGAGAATGATCAAGATTTGGAGAATGAGGGGAAGAAAGGGCCAGAAAACCATTATCATTAAACACATCTGGAGTCCTAAAGTAGGAAAAGAAGTAAGAATACTTTTGTATCCTCAGCCTCTCCCCAGTCCAGCCAGAGTAGTTTGTTTCAAATATGTGCAATAATATCCCGTGTAAAGTTGTTTTCCACATTTAAAATATGCCTTCTCACTGGAACATTGCTTTTACTAGCCTCCATCACAGTTTCCTGGTACTTTTGCTTTCAATTAAAAGGGCAGATTGTTCAAATGTGGCTCAACATGTTTAGCCATTGTGTTTTTTTTAAATGTCTTCACAGATTCTGGGGAACCTGCATCAAAAATGAAAGTGAAATTATTAATGATAGCTAGCAGCGACATTAAAAAGAGAATTGTTTAGCTTCCTCTCCAAAAGACTGTACTTCAGTGCATGTTTTTGACATGCTGTGATCAGCTACCGCACACGGCAAACACATTTCCCAATGTGTCCATGACAGTGGAATTGAGCTTATTTGCAAGTTGAATGTGTCCGTGAACTTCCTATATTATTTCAACCTTTATGCCTTGATTCTAAATCCATATCCCAGATTCTTTGCCCTTTTGTTGAGGGGCAGGGAGAGGGGGCAATGCATTAATTGAAATTGAGGTGTGTTGAAAAAGTGCACAACAGCTCAACATATTATTAATGTGGTTTGAGCTAACGGTTTGGTAGCACTTTGCCTACCAAGAAGTAGTACACAGGAGCTGGAAAATTTATACAACCCCTTAGGGGGTATGCCTGGCATTGAATGTGCTTTGCAAATACAAGAGTATTGTAATTATATTGAGGCACCTCAGGGAGAGACAAGCTGCATGAAGGAAAGTTGAATTCGACTGCACTTTCAGTAATTTTTCAATTTGCAATGTTTTGCCCCCAGGCTGCGTGCTTGAAGTGGAATGCATATTGTAAATATCAAGAGAATTACAATTTTATAGAGGCACCTAAGAGTGGAACACACTGTATTGACCAATCGAATTTTATGGCACTTTCTGTAATTTTCAAGTTGAAATGTTTTGTCATGCACTTTTATAAATTTCGTTAATAAAGTATATTTTTGGGAAAAAAAATCCAAGCGTATCCATAATGTCGTGGGGTTTCAAACAGATTCTAGAAACTTCTTCACAAGACAGGATGAAATATCCGATGCTTACATATGCTAGGTGACTCTTGAGTATCGCTTAGACGACAGCTTAATAACTACAATGTCACAGACCTGAAAATATGTTGTCTATTTACCTTCTTGGCTTGGGAGTGATGGTTAAAAGACTAAGGGGGTGGGTGGGGGTGGGGGTGAGGGGTGGGGGTTGGCGGATGGTAGGTGGTGATAAATGACAAAAATAGTTTAGAATTATATCAATTTACTTCCAATTCATTTCCACGATATTTGTTATTTTAATCTCCTATAATGCATAATAACAGAAACTTGCGTTTAAATAGCACCTTCAACATAGCAAAATGTCACAGCAAAGAAAAATGGACACTGAACCAAAGAAGGAGATGTCAGCAAAGAGATAGATTTTAAGAGGCCTTAGAAGGGGAGAGGAAGAGGTGGAGGGAGTTCAGAGGTAGAATTCCGGAACATGGGGCCTAGGTGGATGAAGCTACAACAACAATTGCTGAGCTAAAGGGAGATGAAAGATACAAGATGCCACAGTCAGACGAACAGTTATTTCTGGGAGTGTTGTAGGACTGGAGGAGGTGATAGAAATCTATGGCCATTAATATTAAATTGGAGAATTGGAAGCCAATCTAAGCAAAGACAGCTATAATATCTGAGCAGTGCTTAGCCCAAGAGAGCAGATGGGCAGCTGAGCTTTGGATGAACTGAAGTTTATGGAAGGTGGAGGATGGGAGGTCAGCCAGGCCATTGGGGGTGACAAAGGCATGGATGAAGGATTCACCAGTTAATGGGCTGAGGCAGAGGTGGAGGTGGGCAATGTCCTTAAGATTGAAATCAACAGTCTTTTTGATGGTGAGGAAATGGGGTGGGGAACTCAGCTCGGGGTGAAGCTGGGAAAAATCCCAACTCTGCACTCCTGACCTGGGAATGAAAATCCAGGCCTTAATGTTTTTAGTTCAGTACATCTTTAGAATTCACAAACTCATCACACAAAATTATTAAACAGATTTGAATGTACTGTTTAGGTACAGATCAAGGGGGCCTTGTGACTTGGTAGGTAGCACCCCTTCCTGAGAGTCAGATGCCCTGAGCTCTAGTCCCACTCCAGGACTTGCTGGCCACAGAAGGAGCATTTGTGCCAATGTGTTTCAAACTAGTTGATAATCAACCTGCTAAACTTCCAACATTCCCGAAGGAAAAGAATGTGTGTGTGAAGGTATGAAACAAACAAGTTACAGCCAGTGTTTAACTGGATTGAGGTATATATATTATAATTTAGTTATTTTTCAATCTGGCAGAATATTTCTGGATTTAATGCCATAGAGTATGACTGATCAAGTTGTAAATAAATAATTACAAGTTGCTTTTATAAGCACTCTTAGCATTGAAAAGATATCCAAAGTGCTTTATAGATCAATGAGAAGTTTATGAAGACTGAGAACGAGAATAACTTTAATGGGGAAAGTACAGAAATCCTTAGTTGTTTTTTGAAAGCGCTAAGGGGCAGAGTTAGGCAAAGGGATTTTGGCGGGAAGTTCTAGAAGGCTGAAAGAGTGGTTTCCAATTGTGGAGCAAAGAAAATGGGGGCTAAGGAGTAAATCAGTGAGGTGAAACCATCAAGGCATTTAAAGTTTAGAATAAGGATCTTGAAGGTGATTCTTAGGGAACTCTTAGGGAGCCTTGGGAGGATTGAAGCAATGGAAATGTAGGGTTTAAAGCAGGCAAGATCAGTGGCATAAACACAGAAAATGCTGGAAATACACAGCATCCATGGAGAGAGAAACAGTTAACATTTCAGGTCGTGATCTTTCATCAGAATTGGAATTGGAACTGATGTTCTGATAGAAGGTCACAACCGGAAATGTTACCTTTATCTCTCTCCACATTTGCTGCCTGACCTGCTGAGTATTTCCAGCTTTTTTCAGTGTTCATTTCAGATTTCCAGCGTCTGCAGTATTTTATTTTTAGGATCAATGGTGTCCTGGAAGGAGTGCAGTTTGTGGAAGGTAGAAACAGGGGGTAACCGGGACAGCATTGGAAAGGCCAGGCTTTGAGGTACTGAAGGTATAAAAGTAATTAAGGTAATACAGATGCAGTAGTGGAAAAGTCAGGACAGACAATGTTGAGAAGGTGAAGAAACCGGACGTGGGGAAAGAAATTTGGCTTTGATTTAAGCAGCTTCCACACCATCTTTAATAAAAATGACTTAGGGAGGTTGCTGAGCTTATTAATACTAATAAGGCAGATCTTTTTTAAATGTTTTCTTCTGTACAGGCTGTACAGTTGCTTTGAAAACTAACCTCCAGTGGCTAATTGTGCTTTTCAGACAATGGAAAGACATTTAGACAAAGCATTACTCTTATCTTGTTAACACTTAAGAGTGGATAGATTTATTCCAGAGATTAATAGTTTTGAATAAATGGAAGTTTTGTTAATGATCAGAACATGACACTGTTTGCCTCCTCCACCTGCAGTGTCAGTTTAAATTCTGCTCAAAGATGCACTAGCTCCCTCTATGTGATATAAACTAAAGAGCTCTACCAGATCTGCAGTAGTCCCCTTTGAGAATATAAGTCAATGCTTTCTGGGTTTTAAACATAAAGTTGACCCAATAATATGAGTTTAAAGAAGCCAGCAGTTCCATCCTGGAATTCCTTCCATTCACCCACTTCACAAAGTCTCGGCTTTAATTTTGCTTCGGGTGATCTGCAAGACCAGCCAACTGTTGTTAAAGTAACACTCCAGGCTTGACATTGGAGTTGAGTGAAACAGGAAACACCACTAACATTAACAAGTCCCGCATTCAGCTTTATCACCAAACTTTAATGAGTGTGTTTAAAGTCTATCTACCCTACCCAACTAACAAGGTCAGATTGTCTTTTAGGTTTTGTACAAGTTCATTGATGTAAGAAAAATGGGACAGACTGTGATCCATTAAACATTGAGACATTTCATGGAAGTTCATATACAGAAAATGACATTAAACCCATTCAGTCATCACAAACTGTCAGTCCAAATGGTCCGGAGATCAGTTTAATTCTTTTCCCAAGGCATTTCAACCAATGATGACTTCAGGCAGATTAATTTGAGCAGGACAAGACTTCACACAGACATATTCTGGATGTTGTATACCTCAGAAGATGTTATTCTTGGCAGAATGAAGGAAAGTAATCTTTGACAATTATTGTACTCATTAAGAAGTCATACTTAGTTGATTTTGAGTTTGCAATGTGAAGTATTCCTTGATAAGCATTTGTAAAAGTTTTGATTTAAACATTGACTTTCTTTGTAAATTTGATAATCAAGGTTCCACTGTCCATTTAGCTTCAACCTTAAATTGTGCATTTCTGAAATTCAGTGTTGATGAGGATGAGGACTGTTTATGCTGAAAGGTGATGCAATATTTTATACAGTGATTACAAAAATGTTAGGTATGAAAAATGGCAGTCCAACCAAAGGTTGAATTCTCTAGTACGTGCTTTTTCCATTACACAATCAAATTGAATGTTAAATAATCCCAATGTTTCATTTTGGATCTTTGGAGATTGCATATCTTCCCTCCCTGTTTTGTTGGCAAGGCAACTTAACAAACATTCGGAAAGATGCTTTCTCTCCACTTCAGTGATGTTGCATTTCCACCCTGTATGGCATAGAAATAAATAATTTATATAGATAAAGCATCCTATTAAGTCCCCAGGAAATGCTCAAAACCAATGAGTTGCTTTTGAAGTACAGTCACTGGACATTATATAGGAAAACGTGGCAATTTATTTGTACACAAAATGATCTCATAAAACGCCAAGCAATGCCAGTGGCATTGGTTGAGGAAAGGATTTTGGCAAAATGCTGGGAGAACTTTCTTTTCTTCTTTGTTCAATGCCACATGTTAATTTACATCCATCTGAACAGGCAGATACTGTTAACATGCTGGTTTGACATCTTCTCCAGTAATGCAGCACTGTCCCCCTTCACTACTGAAGATTGCAGTGGCAATCTTGGTTATGTGCTCAAGGCCCTGAATGGGATTTGAACTCAAAGCATCCTGAATCTGAGGCATGATTGTGACTTACTGAGCAAAACTGACACTACTGGGTTAAGTAAATGGGCACAATATTATGCTACATACTGAGGGCCATGGAACACTCAATTGAAATTCCTGTAAGTTATTTCTCTGGAAACTCAAACCCATTTAATTTGATCCAGCCATCGGCATTCTGTTGCAACTTCAGCCGTGAGAAAACAGTAGATGGCGAATGCAATATCAAGCCCAAATTAACCCATCTGCTGGTTCAGTCAGAATGAACTATAATGGGTTTTACTTGGCCCAGTTTAGCAGTTTTGTAAACCAAAAACAATGCCAACCAGCTTGTTTTCATTTATAACGCCCGGAAAGTAGTGAAAGGTCCCAAGGTGCTTCACAGGATGATTATCAAGCTAAATTTGACACCAAGGGTGGAATCGTCCAGATTAGTACAAAGTGCGGTACGGGGCAGGAGAAAGGACGTGTTACCCGTCGGCGGCAATGGTGGGTATTGATGCCATATTGTCCCATTCCCGGCGCATCCTGCCTCATTAATAATGCATTCCCGGGAAACACATTGTATCACTGGACTCTGATTCACCCGCCCCATTGTCACCTCAGGCCTTCAGTAACCCAGGCGCCATATTTAAAGGGTGAGCTTGCACAGAGCCAGCAATAAGGGATCGGAAGCTGCTGCACGTTCATGGCTGCCAAAGGGAGGAAACAAGCTGCCCCCAAATTTAGTAACACCCCCACCCCCCCTCGGGCGCCTACTGGATGCAGTGGAAGCCCACCATCTAGTCCTCTAGCCCCACTCTGGGCAAAGACCAGAAAACAAGGGAGAGAATGTTGGGTGTGGATGGGTGCGCAGCCAATCGCCGCCCGCAATCAGCAGCACGCCGCCATTTTACATGGGTGGGCCAATTAAGGCCCGCCCAGCGTGACACACACCTGGAAGTGCTGAGTGCTCCCTGTGCGGGTGAGGGGGGAACAGGCTGAGTCAGGGCCTGCGCTCAAGTGCAGAAATGTCCCCGAGGCACAGACCTGCCTCAGGGAGATTAGTTTGATTTCTAAAAATTTAAATAAAGGAAAAAAAAATATTTAAGACACATCCCCCCATGTGACGGTGTCACATGAGCTGGGACATGTCTATGAATTTTATTAAAATATTTTTTTACAGTTTAAAAACCTTTATGAAACCTCATCCCGCCCGTCGATGAGGTTTGATGATAAATGTGAAGGCCGCCTGGGCTCTTCGCCTGCCCGACAACCTTGAGGTTGGACGGGCAGCTCCGTTAACTAGTTTAATTGATATTTAAATGGCCTTAATAGGCCTTTGACAGTTTGGCGGGCGCGCAGCTGACTCCGGTATGCGCCCGCCAAACTGAAGCTCTGAACAATGCACAGTGACATCGGGACACACGCCTGACGTCACCACGCGTCATTTTACACATCGGCAAGCGGAGCCCACCCCAGCTTGACAATTCGAAAATTGTGGCCAAGGTCGCCAATCCAGCATGGGAGGCGCCAACGTCCTGCAAAAGAGGACAGCCACCCAGTGCCACAAGAGGATGAATGATCTCCTCCATTCCGCCAGGGTAAGTCACTCTTCTCATCAGTCTCAACTCACACACTCACAAACCCATCACACACCCACAGGGCCCTCACTGCCAGTTCAAGTGACATCACCATTCACTCTCTCACACACACCTTCATCTGTCCTGCGGATTGTATCCTCATCCCATCCATGGCACTACTCACCACCCACACACATGCCAGGCATCCTTCTCCCCTGTCCTGGCAGGCGTCCTGCTTACACTCTCCCCATCTGTATTCATGCAGGACAAGCTGGCACACAACAAAAGGGAGAGGTCACAGACTGGTGGAGGAATGCCTGACATCAAGGGCCTCAAAGACTTTGAAACCAGAGCCATCCAGCTGGCCGGCGATGATCTGGACCGGTCCTGTGCTGACGGTGAGGTTGGCGCTGCTCTACCAAGTGAGGATCCAGCAGTGTAACATCCATCAGACAACCAGGCTGTGAGTGATGTGTCCTGTTTCACAGTCCCCTGCCAGGCACTAATTCTCTCTCCTTGCTTTCGCAGGCACATCTGGGAATCAGCCAAGGGGGTCCACAACCCAGGGCCTCAACTCAAGCCCCGAAGACATCTCAGAAGCATCTTATGACACCGAATTGAAGACCCATCACAGTGCTCACCCACACCCTCCACCAGAGCAGAGACACAAACTTCAGTTGGATCTAGTTCTAGAGTAGCTTTGGGGGTACAATCTGGTGAGCATATCGCACAGTCTGATCCACAACAGGCGGCAGCAGGGACTTCCCAGGTTCCCGGCACTCGGAGGGCTGCTAGAGGCCAGAAATCTGTTGAGTCTGAGTCAGATGACCAGCCTCTGGACTCAGTCATACTTCAGTTGCTGGAGCTGCAAAGACAGGCTTGGGAGCATCAGGAAGGGATGTCCGCTGCACTCCTTAGATTGCAAGGCATGGTGGAGGAGTCCATCTGCCTTCAGTCTGAGGTGATAGTTCCGGAATGCCAACGCACCGAGGTCAACACTGGTAGGATGACAGTCGCATGGAGACCTTGGTCCAGTACATTTGTCCTGAGGGGAGGTGGTGATGTTGTGGTATTGTCGCTGGACTAGTAATCCAGATACCCAGGGTAATGCTCTGGGGACCCAGGTTTGAATCCCAGCATGGCAGATGGTGGAATTTGAGTTCAATTAAAAGTCTAATGATGACCAGGAAACCATTGCCGATTGCTGTAAAAACCCATCTGGTTCACTAATGTCCTCTAGGGAAGGAAATCTGTCGCCCTTACCTGGTAACACCTACATGTGACTCCAGACCCACAGCAATGTGATTAATTCTTAAATGCCCTCTGAAATGGCCTAGTAAGCCACTCAGTTGTACCAAACTGCTACAAAGCCACAAAAAAGGATTGAAACTGGACGGACCACCCAGCATTAACCTAGGAAACGACAACAGCAATCGCAGCCCTGTCGACCCTGGGAAGTCCTCCTTACTAACATCTGGGGGCTAGTGCCAAAATTGGGAGAGCTGTCTTACAGACTAGTCAAGCAACAGCCTGACATAGTCATCCTCAGGGAATCATACCTTACAGGCTCCACCATCACCATCCCTGGGTATGTCCTGTCCCACCGGCAGGACAGACCCAGCAGAGGTGGGGGCACAGTGGTATAGTCGGGAGGGAGTTGCCCTGGGAGTCCTCAGCATTGACTTCGGATCCCATGAAGTCTCATGGCATCAGGTCAAACATGGGCAAAGAAACCTCCTGCTGATTACCAAGTACCACCCTCCCTCAGCTGATGAATCAGTGCTCCTCCATGTTGAACATCACTTGGAGGAACACTGAGGGTGGCAAGGACGCAGAATGTTCTCAGGGTAGGAGTCTTCAAAGTCCATCACCAAGAGTGGCTCAGTAGCACCACTACTGACCAAGCTGGCTGAGTCCTAAAGGACATAGCTGCTAGACTGGGTCTGCGGCAGGTGGCGAGGGAACCAACAAGAGGAAAAATTAAACTTTACCTCATCCTCACCAACCTGCCTGCCGCAGATGCATCTGTCCATGACAGTATCGGTAGGAGTGACCACCTCACAGTCATTGTGGAAATGAAGTCCCACCTTCACATTGAGGATACCCTCCATCGTGTTGTGTGGCACTATCACTGTGCTAAATGGGATAGATTTTGAACAGATCTAGCAACTCAAGACTGGGCATCCATGAGGCACTGTGGGCCATCAGCAGCAGCAGAATTGTATTCAAACACAATCTGTAACCTCATGGCCCGGCATATCCCCCACTCTACCATTACCATCAAGCCAGTGGATCAACCCTGGTTCAATGAAGAGTGCAGGAGGGCATGCCAGGAACAGCACCAGACATACCTAAAAATGAGGTGTCAAGCTGGTAAAGTTATAAAACAGGGCTACTTGCGTGCCAAACAGCATAAGCAGCAAGTGATAGACAGAGCTAAGCAATCCCACAACCAATGGATCAGATCTAAGCTCTGCAGTTCTGCCACATCCAGTCGTGAATGGTGATCGACAATTAAACAACTCACTGGAGGAGGTGGCTCCACAAATATCCCCATCCCCAATAATGGAGGAGCCCAGCACATCAATGCAAAAGATAAGACTGGAGCATTTGCCACAATCTTCAGCCAGAAGTGCGTAGTAGATGATCCATCTCCGCCTCCTCCGGAGGTCTCCAGCATCACAGATGCCAGTCTTCAGCCAATTCGATTCACTGCACGTGACATCAAGAAACGGCTGAAGGCACTGGATACTGCAAAGGCTCTGGGCCCTGACAATATTCTGGCAATAGTGCTGAAGACTTGTGCTCCAGAACTTGCCGTGCCCCTAGCCAAGCTGTTCCAGTACAGCTACAACACTGGCATCTATGTGACTATGTGGAAAATTGCCCAGGTATGTCCTGTACACAAAAAGCAGGACAAATCCAACCCGGCCAATTACCGCCCCATCAGTCTACTCTCAATCATCAGTATAGTAATGGAAGGGGTCATCAACAGTGCTATCAAGTGGCACTTGCTTAGCAATAACCTGCTCACTGACGCCCAGTTTGGGTTCCGCCAGGGCCACTCAGCTCCTGCCCTCGTTACAGCCTTGGTTCAAACATGGACAAAAGAGCTGAACTCCAGAGGTGAAGTGAGAGTGACTGTCCTTGACATCAAGGCCGCATTTGATTGGGTGTGGCATCAAGGAGCCCTAGCAAAACTGGAGTCATTGGGAATCAGAGGGAAAACTCTTCACTGGTTGGAGTCATACCTAGCACAAAGGAAGATGGTTGTGGTTGTTGGAGGTCAGTCATATCATTTCCAGGACATCACTGCAGGAATTCCTCAAGGTAGTGTCCTAGGCCCAACCATCTTCAGCTGCTTCATCAATGACCTTCGTTCCATAATAGGGTCAGATGTGGGGATGTTCGCTGATGATTGCACAATGTTCAGCACCATTCATGACTCCTCAGATACTGAAGCAGTCCATGTCCAAATGCAGCAAGACTTGGACAATATCCAGGCTTGGGCTGACAAGTGGCAAGTAACATTCGCGCCACACAAGTGTCAGGCAATGACCATCTCCAACAAGAGAGAATCCAACCATTGCCCCTTGATGTTCAATGGCATTACCATCACTGAATCCCCCACTATCAACACCCTGGGGGTTACCATTGACCAGAAACTGAACTGGACTAGTCAAATAAATGCTGTGGCTACAAGAGCAGGTCAGGGGCTAGGAATCGTGCGATGAGTAACTCACCTCCTGACTCCCCAAAGCCTGTCCACCATCTACAAGGCACAAGTCAAGAATGTGATAGTATACTTCCCAGTTGCCTGGAAGAATGTAGCTCCCACAACAGTCAAGAAGCTGGACACCATCCAGGAGAAAGCAGCCCACTTGATTAGCACCTCATCCACAAACATTCACTCCCTCCACCACTGACACACAGTAGCAGCAGTGTGTACCATCTCCAAGATGCACTGTAGGAATTCACCAAGGCTCCTTAGACAGGACCTTCCAAACTCATGACCACTGGCATTTGGAAGGACAAGGGCAGCAGATAAATGGGAACAACACCACCTGGAAATTCCCCTCCAAGTTACTCACCATCCTGACTTGGAAATATATCACCGTTCCTTCAGTGTCGCTGGGTCAAAATCCTGGAACTCCCTTCCTAACAGCACTGTGGGTGTATCTACACCACATGGACTGCAGCAGTTCAAGAAGGCAGCTCACTACCACCTTCTCAAGGGCAACTAGGGATGAACAATAAATACTGGCCCAGCCAGCGAAGCCCACATCCCGTGAATGAATTTTTAAAAAAAAACTGTTGCACCTGCTGAACTCCATCGCCGATGCCATAGTTGGTCTTCAACAGTGTCAACGCAAGAGGGGTGCAGGGCAGCTCAATTTCACTCCAGATTCCCCTTCTCCTCAAGGAGTCAACCAGGGGCCCTCAGGCACCTCTAGGGAGGAGGATCAGCAGATGCACACCCCAGGGCCACCCACTCAGGTAACTCCGGGAGAGTCCAGCCCACCCGAAACACCTCTTCCTGTGACCCCAGCAGCTCCAGCTCCACAGGCCACGGAAGGTGCCACTGCCACACAGCAGGACTCCGAAAGCAGGCCTGGGCCCTCCAGGACTTAGCCCTCAAGTGGACACCTGCCAAGGTCTTCACAGACAGGGCGTAGCAGACGACAGCTGCCTCTGTCTCCTCTGTGGATATCAGGGGGCACACCAAGTCATAGCAGCAGGATTAGGAGGGTTAAGAAGATGTAACTCTTTTGAGTCAAACGAAATAAACTAAATTAGCAAATCAGGGGGCAAATGAAAAAGCAGCCCCTTAAAGGGAAATTGCAAAAGCAAAAGACAGAATTTAAAGGAAGCTGAAACAAACATTAAACCAAAATGTGTTCAATGAGGTCAATAAGACACCCCAGTGTTAAGAAGATGTAACTCTTTTGGAGTTAAAACAATTAAACTAAATTAACAAAATAAGGGATAAATCAAGCACAGCCCCTAAGTCAGGTCAGCTGTAAAACCAAGGACAAAGTTTAAAGGAAAGTTAAGAAGATGTAACTCTTTTAGAGTCAACCAATTAAACTAAATTAACAAAATAAGGGATAAATCAAGCACAGCCCCTAAGTCAGGTCAGCTGTAAAACCAAGGACAAAGTTTAAAGGAAAATTAAGAAGATGTAGTTGCACCTTCTTAATGTTAATCACTTGTACATGATGTTCACTTTTGTAACTGAACTCCCGAGAATGTCTCTTTGCCTCTGTCTCCTTGTTATGATGAGTAGTGCTCGTGTCACTCGGATGTGAAACTTTGGTTTCTGCACAAGATAAAGGCAGGTGTCTCAGTCCAGGGCCTCTTCCCTGTGCTCTGTGCAGCCTTCAGACCAAAATGATGGTCCGGCCTCACACTTGCTGGACACATTAGTGATGCCTGCACCTCGATGGTGCTTATTGTCACTGTCAGAATGTCATGAGCAGGCATCACGGAGTTCCCTCATTCACTCTATATGGCCTCAGTACCTTTAAGGTGGGGCTGGTCCCTATCTTATCAGCATCCGTGACAGGTGACACTGTGCTCCTGAAGGACTCAGGTGCTGAAGGCAAATAAAGGATCAGGTGCGCTTAAAGTTTCACGGCTGCGTCTCTATGATATGACCCTGATCACAGAGCGCAAGCGAGCTGCCCTCAGCCAGACAGGAGTCATCTGCAGAAGCAGAGGCAATGTGAAGATCTATGGAATGTCCTCACTGCATCCTCCTGGAATCTAGCAACTATTGGGGCCTCCGCTGCGTCTCCATGACGTGAGCCTGAGCACTGAGGGTATGTGTGTTGCCATCAGCCACATAGGAGTCAAACATTCACAGATGCAAGGTGAGGATGTCAAGACTGTCCTCACTGCATCTCATCATCATTCTCCATGAATTTTATGGCTATGAGTGCCTCCCGAGTGTGCCTGCCCCTTCAAACCAGTGCGATGGCCTCATCCCTGACATTCTCGCCTCCAAGGACCTCATCATCGTCATCCCCTTCGACGTCCCCCTTATCGGAGGATACATGCAGCTCCTCCATCTCTTCCTCAGCCAGATCGTCCCCCTGTTGCAGCGCCAGGTTGTGTAGCACACAGCAAGCTACGGCAGCCTCTGGGGACTGTATTGCTGTGCCCCACTGGACCTGTCGAGGCACCGGAACCTCATTTTCAAAATGCCTATCGTTTGCTCCAGGTTGCTCCAGGTTGCTCCAGGTTGTTCCAGGTTGCGGTGTGAGTTTCGTTATAACTGTCTCTCTGCTGCAGTCTGAGGCCGTGACGCAGGCACCATCAGCCATGCCCCCAAAGAGCCAACCCTGCAGCCTCTCTGGACCCTGGAAGATGCCAGGGATCTGAGACCTGCTGGGGATGTAGGAGTCCTGGACACTCCCTGGGAATCATGCACAGACCTGCAGGGTGTGTTTGTGGTGGTCGCAGACCAGCTGGACATTCAGTGAGTGGAAGCCCTTGTGGTTGACATACTGGACCTCTTGTTACCAAGGAGATGAAGTGAGTGCAGCTGATGGCATCCTGCCCCTGTGGAAAACCAGAGGTCTGTGCAAATCCCAGCATTCTTGCTTCATAGCTATCCTGATCTGAGGCGAAAGTTGTGCTCCTGTGCGAAAATGGCGTCTGTGACCTCCTGGATATGTTTGTGGGTGGAGGCTTGTAGAGATCCCAGACAGGTCACCTGTGGAGCCCTGGAAGGAGCCGCTGGCACAAAAATTGGGCGCCATGGTCACTTTCACAGCCACTGGCAGTGTATGCCCTCCATGTCCCCTTAGCACCAAATCCTGCAGCTGGTGACATGCACAGCCTTCGGCAACACTGGTTCACAGTCGTCTGCAGGAATGACAAGCAACGTCTATAGACCCTGGGTCCAGCGAGGTGCCTACAAACAATGGCTCGCTGTGGATCTTCAGCTGCGTGAGGAGGTGGGCCTGCCGTCCCTTCATCGTGAGGGAGGTTCTCCCTTTGCTGAGCCAGGCGCCTCTGCCACTCTCTTCTTCTTCTCTGCTCCGTTAGCCATGAGACATCACGCCAAATCATGATCCTGATGTTCTCCTCCTGCAGGATCAAAGAGAGAGACATTTGGGTTAGTGTAGGTGTAGTAAGAACCTCTCTTGGTTAAGTCTGAAGGCCCCTTCATGTATGCAAGAAAGTGCTGGCCAACACTTGGATGGCCAGTGTGTAGTGCGCCCATTGGCTGTCCGAAACCCCACCCACCTCCGCCCCACTCCACTTGACCGATTGGCAGCAGCTTTGCCCACTGGACTGCAGGCTGTGCTCTCAGCTCAGGCACAGACATTCTCCTAACCCGCACTGCAAGGCTGCGCTGTTAGCTTGAACCATCAAGGATACTGGTCCACACCTTCATAAATACTGTTATAGAGTTGATTTTCCAGGCAACTTATCTTGGTGGAAACATTGAACTTTATTTACAGGACAGCAGCAGCTGCTGCACGTGTGCATCTAACTCCATAACTAAAGAATAACTCTCTCCTAGTGGTTCCTCACGCTGCTAACTCATTGGTTTACGCAGATCATGTGATCTTACATCACAGGATTATTCTTAAAGCTACAGTCCTACGTTTATCAAAACTATAATTACTACAAAGACATTGGAAGGGGCTGTGAGCACCTCCACCAGTGACTGCGCCATGGCCCCTTTCACAAGGGGATTGTGCAACTTGCCCAGTCGAACAATTGCTCTGCTGCCCCCTAAAACTCACATTAAATTGCGGTGTGTGCCCGAGGGGTGGAAGGTTCTGGAACATTTGGTGGCACATTCCTGCTTTTGTGTTGCTTGAATGGGCAGGAAAGCTTCAGAGGCCCCACTCTAAGCCTGTCGATGGAGCTGAACAGTCTCAGCTATGGAAGAACGCTCACTTTTGACAAGCTTTTCCAAGTGTGTGGCCGCTTCCCTCGCCCCCTCCCTTGCACTCTCCCTCGATGTCCTCCGGGCGATGCTCGCGAGCGCTGCGCTCACCTCTGAGTCCCCCTCGAACTCCACACCCCTCAGGTCGCCAGGTCCATGCCTTGGAAAGACAGTCGTGAAGCAGGCAGGCGTGGGCGGTGAATTTGATGTGGGGAAGATGGGGGCGCAGGGCTTATAATGAGATACAAATGTATTAAATTGACGTTCCCAACATGCAGCAGCAGGAAACGCAGCCCATCATTGTCAGGTGGAGCGGACGATCATAAACTGGTTTCACAACGGCATAAAGCTGGTTTTTGGCCTTCTCGCCATCTTGTCGTTCACACCCCCTGCCTGCCGGGACACCCAACGCCAACGGGGCCGGAACATTCCGGCCTGAGCCACAAGGAGTGATTTTTGAGCAAATAGAATAATGGAATGATAGAATGATAGAATGGTTACAACACAGAGGAGGCTATTTGGCCCATTGTGTTCATGCCAGCTCACTGTAAGATACTCAGCTATACTCCCTGACTTTCCCCCATAGCTCTGCAAATTTTTCTTTTCATTTAAGTTTGAATGTCCTTTTGAAAGCCACAGTTGAATCTGCCTCCAGCACACTCTCAGGCAGGGCGTTCCAGACCCTAACCACGCGCTGTGTAAAAAAAGTTTTCCGTCTGTCACTTCTGTTTCTTTTCTCATCAATCACCTTAAACCAGGGTTATCTGCTTCTCAACCGGTTTCTGCCTAACTACCCACCCAAACCCCTCATGATTTTGAACACCTCTATCAAATCTCCTCTCAACCTTCTCTAAGGAGAACAGGCCAATCTATCCACTTGAAGTCTCTCATCCCCGGAACCTTTCCCATAAGTCTTTTCTGCACCCTCTCCAATCCGTTCACATCCTTCCTAACGCGTGCTGCTCAGCATTGGACACAATGCTCCAGTTGAGGTCAAGCCAGTGTTTTAAAAAGATTCACTATAACTGCCTTGCTTTTGTCCTCTATGTTCTATTAACAAAGCCTTGAATCCCGTCTGCCTTAACCACCCTCTCAACCTGCCCTCCAATGATTTGTGTACATATACCGCCTGTTTCTGCTGCACCTGCACTCCCTTTAGAATCACACCTTTAGTTTATGTTGTCTTTCCTCATTCTTCCTATTTAAATGTATCACTTCACATTTCTCTGCATTTAAATTCATCTGTAATGTGACCACGCGCTATAAGATTTGGCCTCATCTGCAACCTCGTAAATAGGGCCTGGGTCATTTGCTCACTGTGCAAGCTTGATGCCAAAATAGGGCACATCAAATCCATCCTTGGGGGATAATGGCTCCACCAATCAGATCATTGGTCACTGTATATCGCACAAACCCATGAATGGGCCAAGGCAGGGCCTGGGAGAGAAATCATGGGCCCTGGTGCTCCTCCTGTTTCTGGGCCCCTTATCTTTACTCCACTCACACCCTTTAACCCTGCCCCTCACATCGTTCAGGTAGCTAGAATTGGGAAGCATAGTCACAGTGGGGTTGAAATGTTCCATATAGCTTCAGAAAAACTTCTTGGCATTTACACTCTATGCATCTATTTATAAAGTCCATCTAAAGCTAAGGTTTCGATATGATACACTTTGCAACCACAGTTTTGTCAGACAATGGCACACAACTTGGTCGTTCATGTTATGTAACCAACTCCACTTCTTTGAACCTGGCCCTATGTAATATCTGGACAGCAATATCCAAAAGACTTGAACTTCACAAGCACCTCAAACACAGTCCCATGTATATCCTATTGGCGCTTGACTCCTGGTTTCACTTCCAAGTTTAAAAATGGTAAAACCTTCCAATAAAATAGCACCAACCAATTGAACTGCAATCATGTGCTATTTCTATCCACACAAGTGGGCCTTGTTAACAGAAAGATTACACTTTGCATTGAGTAAGAAATAATTTCACATTTTAAATTGAAACTAATCATACTTACAAATGTGCAGCATGGTGCATATAATAGGAGAGCAAAGTATTGCAGATGCTGAATATCTCAAATATAAGCAGAAAACGCTGAAAATGCTCAGCAGGCCAGGCAACATCTGTGGAGAGAGAGAAACACAATCATTCAGGTCCACAATCTGCACTAGTTCTCACGAAGAGACACTGACCTCTGTCTCTCTCTGCACAGATGCCGCCAGACGTACTGAGCATTTCCAATACTTCCCGTTTCTATTTGTGCAAGAACCCCTTTACCCAGCCCTCCAAAAAGCAATCGGGCTCTTGTGAGCCTCTCATTCCCCTTCAGCGAGAAACCAGCAGCAACTGCCTGAGATCTGGTTTGGCACAACATTAAACATGAATTCCAAAAAAAAAGGTTAAGGAATGAAGAAAACATAAACAACTTGCTTAAACAAAAAATAAATCAATGTCAAAGCAATAAATTGATAATTCAGAAAAGAATAATTAATAAAAATGACCATTAAAACTACCAAGCAGCAAAGCTAAATAATAAAACCTTTTTTGCCTTTTTGCTTAAGAAGCAGAGCTAGAAAGAGACAGACTAGGCTCCAAGTCCTGGTCACTAGGGAGGGAGGGGCAGGGGGGGAACCTGGGCCAAGCTAAGGAGTTCCATTTAACTAACACCGGCCTTGCATTCGCCTCTTGTGGTGCACAGTATGAACAGGCCTCAGCGGAGTTCATATGAAAGTGGGAGTGGGAAGTGGGTGGCCTTTCAGCCTGGGTTTTCCACCTTTCCTGGCCAGGTGTGTGGATAGGTTTTCCGGAGGAAGGAGGAGGAGGAGGGGGTGTGTGTGTGTGTGTGTGTGTGCCTACGCGTGCGTGTCCAGCTCACTCAGGGTTCACACACATTCGCTCGCTCTCTCACACACTCACTCACTCTCACACACACACGCTCACTCTGTCACACACTCACTCACTCTCACACACACTCGCTCACTCTGTCACACACTCACTCACTCTCACACACACTCACACTCTCACACACATTCGCTCACTCTCACACATTCACTCACCCTCACACACACTCGCTCGCTCTCTCACACACTCACTCACTCTCACACACACTCACACTCTCACACACACTCGCTCACTCTCATACAAACTCGCTCACTCTCACACACACTCGCTCACTCTCACACACATTCGCTCACTCTCACACACACTCGCTCACTCTCATACAAACTCGCTCACTCTCACACACACTCGCACACTCTCACACACATTCACTCACTCTCACACACACTCGCTCACTCTCACACACATTCGCTCACTCTCACACACATTCGCTCACTCTCACACACATTCGCTCACTCTCACACACACTCGCTCACTCTGTCACACACTCACTCACTCTCACACACACTCGCTCACTCTCACACACACTCGCTCACTCTCACACACATTCACTCACTCTCACACACACTCGCTCACTCACACACATTCGCTCACTCTCACACACTCGCTCACTCTGTCACACACTCACTCACTCTCACACACATTCGCTTACTCTCACACACACTCACTCACTCTCACACACACTCGCTCACTCTCACACACACTCACTCACTCTCACACACATTCGCTCACTCTCACACACACTCACTCGGTCTCTCTCACACTCACTCACTCTCACACACACTGGGCACCTGGCCCGAACAGACATGAAATAGTGTGAGATGACGTTGAGTGAGCGTCCCAACATTATCCTACATGTGAGCAATCTTCAGCTCTGTGGGCGCGTGTGGCTGTCAGAACAATTAAAAGGCCATTAAGAAGGTAATTGTTTGCGATTTTACGTTGCCTGTGCGATTTCACACTCGTCACACAGGCAAAACAGGCAGGTGGGCAGCCCACTTTTAACAAAACCTCACCCAAGGGCGGGATAGAAAGGGTCAGCAGCTTCGCCATTGTGAAGAGTGAGTTTAGGAGATAGTTTGCTGCTGGCTGCTTATTTGAACTTGACAGCTTCATCTCAGTTCTGAGCTTCAGTCTTAGCATTTCTAGGCTTCATTTCAGGACTCATTGGTGTCTCCAAGGCCCCTGGAGAATTTTGACCGTGTGGACCCTTCCAGGTATCAGGCAGCCTTCTGTAACCCTGGTGATGGGGATTGTGGCCTCTGCTGGTGGCATTTCCTCTGAGGAGGAAGAGAGGGGCAGAAGGGAGAGGAGGCCAGGTGTCCCAGTGCAGCTTCCAGGGGAGGGACCTGTGGGAGGAGAGGCGCAGGCACAAGGGGCACAGGGCCAGCAGGGAGTCCAAGGCGGAAGGGGCCGCAGAAGACGCCACTATCCTGCTGCCAGGGTTTACAGGCAGCGATGCAGCTACCTCAATATGTCCGAGGTGCAGTGCCGAAGGAGGCTCTGTCTCTCCAGGGAGACAGTGACCTCCATTTGTCAGTTGGACCTGAGATCAGCTCCAACTGTATGGGGTGACACCCCATGCCAGTGGCTCTGAAGGTCACAGTGGCCCTCAACTTCTATGCTTCCAGCTCTTTCCAGGGCTCAGTGGGGGATCTGTGTGGAGTCTCCCAATCAGCTGTCCACAGTGGCATCAAACTGGTGACAGAAGCTCTGTTCAGGCGGGTAATGACATTCATTCATTTCCTTATGGATGAGACCAGTCAGGCACAGTGAGCCAGAGGCTTCGAAGCCATTGCTGGCTTCCCCCGTGTCTAGGGTGCTATAGACTGTACACATGTGGCCATCAAGGCGCCAGCAGGTGAGCCCGGTGCCTTCATCAACAGGAAGGGCTTCCACTCCATGAACGTGCAGATAGTGTGTGATCACAGGATGCTGATTCTACAAGTCTGTGCAAGGTACCCAGGCAGCTCCCACGACGCCTACATCCTCAGACACTCCCAGGTGCCGGGGCTCTTCAGTGCTCCAGCCCGGCTGGATGGATGGCTGCTGGGTGACAAGGGCTATCCGTTGAAAAAGTGGCTTATGATGCCTCTCCGCCATCCAAGAACAGAGGCAGGGCAACGTTATAATAAGAGTCATGCCTCTATAAGGACGGTGGTAGAGAGGACCATAGGTCTTCTGAAGATGCTCTTCCAATGCCTGGACCATTCGGAGGGAGCACTACAATACCCCCACAGGGCAGGTATCGCTGATAGTGGTTTATGCTGCGCTCTCCACAATCTAGCACTGGCAAGGAGGGACCCACTGGAGGAAGAGGATGTTGATGCAGCTGCACAGGCCACACAGGATGAATCCAGTAGTGAGTCAGAAGAGGAGCACGGTGAGGAGAACACTGAGGGCGTGGAGGCAAACCTTGGTAATCTTCAGGGAGGCAGGGACACCAGGGATGCCTTGATCCAACGCTCCTTCAGCTAGGCTGCCAAAGATCTGCTTCCACCTCATGCCAGGGCTGCCACTCCAGCCCGCATGTCTGAAATGACCCATTTATTTCTACCCAAAGTCCACTCAGTGCCTGTGCAAAAAGTTTAGAGCCACTCACAACCACCATTACACACTGGAGTACCCTACACCAAAAAAAAATGGGTGAAGCATACTCAGGCCATTAAGACAAAAGCAAAATTTATATCATTTTGACACTCACAGCAAATGAACATAAGCATATCTGGTGTTAATGGCTACACCAGTAAACATATTAAAAAACATGGCAGAACAGAAGATCACCCGTGAACAGGCCCTCTTGTGCTCTGGACGTTTTAAACTTACATTTACGAGTGCTGTGTCTTGGTGACCCCCCCACACCACCCATCCCATCCTCCTGGCATCGGCATTGGGGACAGCCTGCTCACTCTGCTGTCCTGCTGGTCTTGGTGATCTTGGCAGCTGCCCTCTAGCCCGTGGAGCCTGTGCTGGCCCCGCCTGGGTGGGAGTGGTCAGTGCCATGGCTGGCATCTCCCCAGTCATCGCAGCCTCATCAGATGCCGCGGTCACTGGCAGAGGGGCAGAGGAGCTGCTGCCATCATCCAGAGCGCCCTGAGAGGAGCCCGCAGAGATGACAAGCAGCTCGTGCGCCAATGTGAAGTCACTCTGGACCTCCTGCTCGCCATTGATGGACAGGCACCTAGCTGGGATACTGGGTGCTTCATCCATCTCCCACACTGACACTGACCACCTGAGCTCAGTGCCTGTGTGAGGGTTTGCAGGTCTGAGCACAACACCAGGAACCCCTGATCCTGTCCCTGGAGCTGCCTCTCCATGAGAGTCGCCACTCTGTCAATGGAGGGGGCAGTGCGCTCGGCCATGAGGGTCACCGCAGTGTTCATTCTCCACAGGGACTCCTCCATAACAGAGACCAAGGCACACATACCCTCATGATTCTCCGCCAGATCCTCCCGCACGTCCTGCTGGACATCCAGAACTTGCCACCTAATGGACGACTCCAAAGGCTCACCATCTGCCTTCAACTCTGCATTGTCCTGGTCTCCAGCAGTTCTCCGACTGCCGGTGCCCTGGGCACTCTCTGCCTCCGCCTGCACCTCAAGTGAGTGCGAAGTGCCCTCACCGCTGTGCACTGACATTCTAGCCACCGATCTAATGCCCACTGAGGTGCTGGTATCTGTGCTGGTGCCTGGTTCAGAGAGCGGGTCTGATGCAGGTGCAGCTGAAGCCAGGCGGTCCTCTGGTGTCAGGAGCGGCTCTTCAGGGTCCTGTGAATGAGTGTGTGCTGGGAATCTAAGGGAGAACAACGACATGTCATTAGTTTAAGTTATAACACTGTCACTGTGTATGCCAGGCACCCTGGTGAGACAATGGAGATCTACATCATGGTGCCATCATCTTTCAATGATCAATGGAGACTCCAGGTTTGAGGCTCCCATTAATGATGAGACTACACAAGAATGTTTGCACAATCCAACACTCTCATCTCTGCGCATTGCACTCTTACCTTCATCAGAGACCCCTGCCTCTCCACAACCGGCTGGCCGAGGTGGGTGGTGGCTCTCCAGCTCCAAAGCGTCCATTTCGAACTTTGTCTTGATTAGGAGGTGTTGGGAGGCCTCCACCTGTCCTTGACCTCTCAATGTTGTTATGACTCCTCTTCTCCTGAAAGGACAGAGGAGCATTGATTAGTCCACCCTCTACCTGCAGCGCCATTGCAGCCTGACCAACCCCAGCTGAGGAGCACCTTGCAGGGCACATCTGTGACATTCAGGCCAAGCAGCCAGGGCTCACCCCCTTGGCCGGTGCTAGTGTCAGTGACAGTTGGCACTCAGACTCTAACACCCCTGAACTCCATGGGGAAGGGCCAGCCCTTAACACATCTCCACACTGATCCATACCAACACCCTTGCCGAGCGCAGCAGGTTGTTGAACCTTTTGTGGCCCTGCACCCATGGGTGTCCCACAACGTCATGGCTGCTGACCTCGGCTGCCACCTCCTCCCAAGCTTTTTGGACAGGTAAGGTGGCCTCCTCCTGCCATCCCTGGATACGAGGGTGCCCCACCTGATACCGACCTCCTCCACGAGGACCGTGAAGCACTTGTCCAAGAAACAAGGGGGCTGAGTTCCCACCCAACCTGCCCCCCTGCCTGACATTTCCTGCCACTGGTGAGGCCATTGTTCCAGTCTCCAGACCGATTCTAAAGATCCTCCCCTGGCAGCATTCAGGGAGCTGCCTCTGCCAGTTTTAATCTACCCACTGGGTCGCCATTGGACCCGGTGCCTGACAGGCCCCCACCCCCACCTGGCCCCTCCAAACAATTCTGAAGGCACGTTTCACGCTGGGCAGACCTTAACTGGCCAGTCAGTGTGAAATCACGGTCAGGGGCCCGTTTCCCATCCACTCCCGCGCCCACCAATTGCACATGCCCAACAAGGGAAATATTCAGGCCACTCGCTCACACACACTCACTCAATATCAGCAGTGATTTCCCTCCCATGACCTTGTGGTGAGCGTAGCCTGTCAGCTGGAATGGTGCCTTGTGGAGATGGTGGTCAACTCGGAAGGGGAAGGGATATGGCTCAGGGCAGCCCAGGCCTGACCACCTCCTGACCACTTCTGTAAGCCCTGAAGCCTTCCTCCAGTCTAGTGCCTTGATGATGGTGTCTGTGGCCTACCTTGAGAAGAGCCTGGGAGGGTTAGGGCCCCAGGTGACGGACACCATCATTGACAATGTCGATGGACTGGACTGGGGAAAGACTTCATAGCACAGAGAAGACATTGGGAGGGAAGGGCCTTCAGAGGGAGTTTAAGTAAATGTACAGGCACTTAGCTTGCGCTCTAGCAGCCTCCAGGCTCCAGCCAGGGAAGAAAGCAGCAC
Organism: Cetorhinus maximus; assembly: GCF_964194155.1. Taxonomy (NCBI): domain Eukaryota; kingdom Metazoa; phylum Chordata; class Chondrichthyes; order Lamniformes; family Cetorhinidae; genus Cetorhinus; species Cetorhinus maximus. The sequence goes on along the minus strand of NC_135902.1, from coordinate 2,976,887 downwards.
ATGAGTCCGACAACATCCAAACAGAAGTCCATGAGGAGGTAGGCAAGAAAAGGAAGGACTCGGGAACCTGGCGCGCCCTGCTGTGCCAATGATTGCTGCTGTTCAGAACAACTGCAATCATTGGTCAAGCAGCCTGTCAATCAGAATGGTCTACATGCCAGATTGGCTGCTTTGGACACAGACTATCCGAAATGACAGGGTACTCGGCCAATGAGCCTAGGCTCCCATAGAGCACAGGCCCTGATGATTTACACCATCTTCACCTCATCTCCCGGGCGCTGGGCCTACAGCTGCCATTTCAGTCTTGAAAATTGCCCAGTCTACCTCAGATGACCCTGGAAGGTAAAGGTGTCTCAAAAATGTGACCAACAGGTGAAGCTACCCTTTTCTCCCAGCCTCTATGGAGTAGCAACATGAGTGATATTCAATTGTTGTTCCCTTTGAGGTTTGGTATTCTTGTGATTCTGCCCTGATGAGTGTGAAATGAAAAGCTTGGACAGCATGTCTCTTTTGTCAGCAATGCTCAAGTTCTGTACTTCCAAGCCACTATTTACAATGTGTACAATCAATGAACAAGAAAGATTTGTTCAATGATTTTCAATGAAGACATTACCTTCTTAAATACAGCTGTTGATTAACACAAGTCTGCCACTTTGGACTCTGTTAATATTTGTGTTAATTCTTGTGTAATCTCAATGTTTTTTGGTCTGAAATTGTGCCTGTTAAAGAAGACGCTATTCAGGTTTTTATTATGTGACATGAATGTTGCATTTTGGGTGCAAAATAGACAGGACACTGGGAATTCTGTAGCATCTACCCAACCCCAACAAAATTTTAAGTAGAATTTAAAGACTTCATTTACAGCATGATTACCATTTTTGTTTCTTTTTAATACATTAAAGGCATGAAATATGTAATGTCATACAAGTGTCCTGAAAAATTGCTCTTGTGTACACAGCATATTGACAACTCTGGGTTACAAAGTGATGACAGCTGATGAGCCAATGGTTGTGGTAGTGTTTGTGCAGATCCCCAGTGTCTCCATAAAGCATGTTTCATTTGAGATTGTCCAGCCAAAGGCACTTACACACAGGTAGGAAAGAAAAATCAGCAGCTAGTCTACCCTCCAGCGACATCAGCACAGCCTCAGTAGTTGGTTACAACAGCATTGTCGGTAGCCTGGAACAGTTCATTTTCCCCTTCTGTTTTGACCAAGGAAATGGCGGGTGGCACAAAGACATTTCAAAAAGGTGACAGCTGGAAAAAAATAAAGTTATCTTTTTTTTAAAACGGACGCACGATTAATCTGAAATCTAAATCCCTCAAGCGGCTTTGTTGAAAAGCAATACACAATTTACCGTAAACTAGCTTTCAGGTTGGCGCGTCCACAGAAGACAATTCAAGGGCCATATCTTTCGGCTTGGTATTTCTCATGGGCACAGAGATGGTTTAACAGTCACAGCCACAATTCACACATGATTTGTTTAATTGGTTGATAATTAAATAACGCAAGCAACCCATTCTCCAAAAAATTACAAGCCTGCGTCACCGAGGCTTCCACTCAGGAAGAATCTTCTTCAACATTCGGATATCTGATTCATTTAACAGTGGCTTTTCCCCCCTCACCATGTCCTCCAGGGATAGCTGGATAGGGATCTTAACAGCCTTTAACTCATTAATCTGCATGAATTTGTTCCGCCATAACTGAGTTTAATTTTTAATAAATTCAGGAAGCCTGCTCAAGATTTTTTTTAAAAAGGCATGTTTTTAAGGTTAAAAATTCACTTACTCAAAGTAATCATAAGAACAGGAATATGAAAGAAGCAGAAACGTCCAGTTCTATTTTGCCCCTGGTGATGCCAATAGAAACTAAACACTGGCATTGAAACAAAATATGATTCAGAATGATGTCACTTCAATTGATAGAGCACAGTTCTGCATTTCAATCAATATAATTTACATGATAAGAGCCAGGCAAGTAATACCATATCCTGTAGCAAAGTCACATTGGAACCAGCAGTCTCGACAAAGTCACTTTAGCGTCTCTTAGCAACAAAGAGGTGAAATTATTAATGAATGAATCTTTTTAATGTATTAATCAATACATCTGCTGTTTGAACTTTATGCAATGTACAACTCTCATTGAAGAAATGGGAAGGTGTTGGCCTAGAAATTCAGATATTAATTGCACAGAAGGAGCAAGGGACAATCACTGTCCCCCAATGGTGATCTGAAGGCTCCCCCCAACACTGGGTCGCAGTGGGCCTCAGTTCTATCAAGGCCGTGTGCTGCAGAGGATAACAAGCACCTCACCAGAAATATGATAGAAGATCAGGACGCACCTAGTGCCACAACAGCCCTCAAGTGAGTGAGATGTGGGATGGTGAATGAGGTGGGAGGGAGCGAATGGGGAATGGAATGTGGTGGAGCACAGGCATCAGGGGGTAGCAGTGGTGGTGACCAGGGTGGGTGGGGGTGGTGGGGGGAGATGGCGAATGTGGTGGCGGTGGGGGAAGAAACAGTAGCCAGTAGCCAGCCACATTCTTTTAATGTGTGAGCACTCCCCCTGGCTCCACATTCAAGCAGGTACATTTTTAAATTTGTTTTTGTTAGTTGAATCCTGTAGCAATGAAGGGCCACATAATAGGACAAGTGCCAACAGCTTCAGAGAAAACCAATCATGCAGTAGAGCCCTCAAACAGAAATAAGGCCCTTTGCATTTCAATTAAGGAGCCTGCCTGTTTCAGACATGGGCACTGCAAGCTGTATTTTTGGTTTTATCAATTTGGCAGATGGCACACTTCTGTCGCAGAGTGAACGAGCGCTCAGAATATTGGAGCCAAAAAAGAGGCCATAAAGCAGACATTGTGATCGTAATAGATTCTAGCCATCAATCAACTCCAATTGAAAAATGGCCATGGTTTGTAATTTTATTTCCTCAACATTTAGTTATAATCTGACTTTACTTGAACTGAACTAAATTGAAATATTTATCTTGTTCAATGGAAATATAAAATGATTATGAATTGTTAAAACTAGCAGCTGCGTTCATACCAGTTGACTCTATGAACACCTTTTCTTTAACTATTGGACCCAGTTCAATGTCCCAGATCTCAGAACATCACTACTTGCACAGAAAAATGTAGAAACTTTTTTTTATTCATTCATGGGACGTGGGCGTCACTGGCAGCATTTATTGTCCATTCTTAATTGCCCTTGTTCAGAGGGCATTTAAGAGTCAACCACATTGCTGTGGGTCTGGAGTCACTTATAAGCCAGACCAGGTAAGATGGAAGATTTCCTTCCCTAAAGGACATTAGTGAACCAGATGGGTTTTTATGACAATCGGCAATGGTTTCATGGTCATCATTAGTCTTTTAATTTTTATTGAATTCAAATTTCTCCACCAGCCGTGATGGGATTCTCAGGTCCCCGGGGCATTACCCTGGGTCTCTGGGTTACTAGTCCAGTGACTATACCACAACACCATCGCCTGAATTTTGTACTTGTCGGGTGCGCTTGATCAGCGGACCCGGAAGCGGACGCAATTTCCGCTTCTGGCCACAATCGAACACCGAATGCGGTTTCACGTTGACTGGCCAATTAAAGGCCGGCCAAGCATGAAACATGTCTGGACATTGGTGAGGCACTGGCTGCAGGGCCTGGAGCATGGTGGGCACCGGGTCCAATGGGGACCCAGCGGGGCATTTATTAACAGCAGAGGCAGCTCCCTGAAGGCAGGAGTTACCAGAACATGCTGGGCACGCAAGGTGGGAGGGCAATGCCAGTGACCACTCTGCCTTACCCCCCCACCACGGTTCTCAGGTGAGTGCCTGTGCACTCCAGTGGACGCAGAGTGCCAGGCAGGAGATTCCGATGCTGCGGGATGGCAAGAGGAGGCTACCACGCCAGAGAAAGAAGGCCTGGTCAGAAGTGGCTGACCTGTTCAGCGGGCATGACATAGTGTGTGACTCCTGGATCCAGTATCTCAAACGTTTTAATGATCTTTTGCACTTGGCAAGGGTAAGTACCGAGTTGGCATAGTACTTCATGGCGATGCCGTGAAGGGCAGCTGTCCCTCGTGGCACTCATGGGTGTAAGAATCAGATTGACAAAGGCACATATACCTGTGCTGGCCAGGGTTGGGAGATGTGGGCTTGGAGGCATAGAAGGGTGGGATGTGCAAATTTGACAGGCTCCTCAACTTGGTCCTCTGGGAGGGGGTGGTGGAGGTGAGGTGGTGGTGGTGGGGTGTAGGTGGCAGGCTTGTATGGGGCCTGGGACCTTTCAGTCTCCAACTGCTCCTGAGGGGAATGTGATGTGCTGCACTCAGTCTGTGCTACCATCTGTACAGACACGCTTAACCCCACTGAGGTGCCAGTATCTAGCGTGGTGCAAGGTACAGAGCAAGGATGTAACACCCCCAGCATCTGAGGGTTCCTCCTCCTCCAATAATGAGGCTTGGCTGAGAGCCCAGACATCCATTAGAGTACTAAAACATCTGAGCCCGCCCCACCGAAATTATTGTTTGATTGAAAGCTCAGGCTTTCTGATCTCTGCTGTTTGTTTACACAAGTTAAGTGGTTTCAAGGATTCGTGGTTTTTGTTTTTGATACTTTAAAGGGTCTGGATGATTGGCACTTTTACTAGCTAGTAATGAAGTTACTTTTTTACAACATGGGAGGAAGTTACTAATGAATTGCTTTTTTAAAAAGTTTATTTTACAAGGACCACTATACACTACAGGGTTCATTTGTTCTAGACAATGTATAATAGATCGATGGGCATGGAAATGCCATAGCTTGGCATGGGGGCATAATGACCCATAGTGGGTAGGTGGAAGGGCAGGGTTTGGCGTAAGATTCATGAGGGGCCATAAGGGGTGGGTGGAAGGGCAGAGCTTGACATAGGGGGCATGAGGAGGACCTTTTGAACTTACTTTTAAAAGGTCTCCTGGTGCAGACGAAGGTTCATGACTCCTCTGAGCGTCCATGAACCACAACTCTTTAAAAACCTGGCCTGGCTCCATGAAACCTGCGGAGGAAAAGGAGATAATTATCTCCGTGATAGAGCCGGCCAGGTCCAGAAACTGGATGCAGGCTTTTGACAGGAACCAGCCTGACCTTTTAAAGGCACTCCCGGAAATCAGGCAGCCTGGGAACGGAGTCGTGAATCCTAGAATCAGGACCCGCCCGCCATTTTTAAATGGCTCCCGAGTCATCGCGACTTGGTAAAGATCCAGGCTCTCCTCTTGATCTTCCTTTGTACCTTTCAAAACGCTTCTTAAAACCCACCTCTTTGACCAAGCTTTTGGTCACCTGACCTCTTTATGTGACTCAAACTATGTTTTATAAAGCTCCTGTGAAGCATCTTGGGATGTTTCATTATATTAAAGGTGCTATATAAATATAAGTCATTGCTGATGTCATGGAAGAGAGAGGAGTTCTGTAGCATTCAGTAAGAACATGTTGAAAAGGTAAGTTTTTTCCTCTTCTGCCTATTTCCATCTATTTTTCCCTTCCCTCCGTGTACTCCCACTCCTCATTGAGAAACGATTCCATGGGCACCAATGATGCAGCACTGCCTTACCTAAGCACCCTTTCTTTGTGCAAACATCAGTAATGGGCAGGAATTTCTTTAAGGTTTCTCCTACTCAGTCGTCGTAACTTTTTGCCAAGTGGAGCAGGAATCCCATTTATGCTTTGTTTCCATCGCATTTCCGACAAAGTTAGAGTGGGAGTGGCTCCAAGGAAATTCCTGACCAATGAGTGATCACATCACAAATCAGCCCAGTCCAGTATCCAATGAACATCTACATCTTTCCAGCAGAGGTCACTGGATAACAATCTAAAGTAGGATCCCTTCTCTAGCCTAGGGCACTGAGGCCAAACTGTAACACCTCTTTCACCATCTAGGCTGAAATCAGAACAGGGTAGGGAAATAATTGGACATAGGATTCCCCCTGTTCTATATGACTTGGTTGCTTTCTGGCTTAAAACAGCCACTAGTGTTTATAGGGAAACATTTCAAGGCCAGGAATCAGAATGAAGTGATCAAGGAGTCTTCTGCAGTCAGTTCAGAAAACACATCAATGTCAAGCCATTTTGCAAATTGTTATGACGAGGTTAGGAGAGGTGAACTGACTCCTCTCTTTGCCCCATTCCTAGGCTGGTTATAACAGAGTTTGAATTTAAAAAGATGATATTGCCAATTCAATATATACTTGACTGTGTGTAGCTCAGTATAAGAAATAAGCCAGCTATGTTCCTTAAGTTAACAGGTTAAAAAGTTGGTTTTATTGCTCAAACTCACCCAGGTGATGATGCAAGAAATTTTGAACAAAAATGTTTAAAATGAACAAACATATCCAACTACTCACTAATGTGAAAGCAATACACACACACAGTCCGCACACACGTGCATAAAAGAAGTAAAACTTTGCAGAGCATCATATTTTAAAGCTTGGCCAAGTAAAAAGTAAATTCAGGAAAAAAAAATATTCACAAAATGTCCAGATGCTTGTTTACAGCTGAAAGGTCATTTTCTACAGTAGCTGCTGGTACTTGGATTTTTTCACTGGAGCAGTCAGTCTGCAGTCATGGCTGGCTGATTCTCTTTTTTTTTCCTTGTAGACAGGGTGTTGATTCAGAATTGTTTTAAGAACTCACAATTTGCAGCAATGAGGTCTTCTGGTGGGCTTTTCGAATCACAAACAGCTTAGCTTTGATGAGAGAGGTTTCAGGGTAAGAGAGAGAGAGAGATGGGGTAAGGCTATTGTGCCTGTGGCAGCCTCTCTGGCTGTTAGTTCAAATCCAGTATATTTTTCAACCAAGAGCTGGGTCACGTGATCTCTCTGGTTTCAATCTGGGTTTATTTTAGCCACTGTCTCTGAGAGCTCCATAGGCTCTGTGTCTCCATAAAGCAGCTTGTGCCCTACACAAATGCAACATGGTAGCTGCTGTAGGCCAGTAGCCTTTGCTTAGCAAAAAGTGTCCCTTGCAAAAAGTTCAATATATTATGTTTATATGTCCAGCTGATGACATTATAAATTAATAATCTATATAACACATTTTCATAACAGAATATGTCATTTAGAAACAAGATTCACAGCCTTGGCTCAGAGAGAGGTTGATGAGAGACTGGATTTTCCAGAGTGTATGATACACGGGCCTTACTCTACACTGAGATTCTCCTTCCCCAACCCATTTAAAATAAACAAATCTCTACGTTTCTATCCGAAAAGGGTAAAATAAAATAAAAACATTTTTTTTTTTGAGAAAAAGCAAGTTTGGCAAAACATCACCTCAGGCCCATATTTTTGTAGGCTTTCAATTAATGCCAGATAAGTTCAAATCTCTGTGCAAGATGCCACATGCAGATTGTGGATTTGAATTAAAGTCAAACTAGCTAAACCAGGTGAAATTAATTTGGTGCCAATAAGAGAGAAGAACAAAATCACAAACATCCTTTCCAGCTGTGGCATAGACGGTAAATATATTCACCAATTCTTACACAATCTAAGTAGTAAGACTAACCCCATCTGTTCCAAATTCCCAATACAACTGTTAAGACACTGACTGCAGGCCTTGGATTTTGTCTCAGGCCTCTGATGAAGAGTCATGCGGACTTGAAACGTTAACTGTATTCCTCTCCACAGACCTGCTGAGTTTTTCCAGCTATTTTTGTTCCATAATCCCAGCCCACTTTCCAGGGTCAGTATCATTCAAGGAGCAAGGTAGGCTTGTAGCAGGGTCACTGCTGTCAAGGAGCAAGGTGTGTTGATCTTTCAGCTGCATGTCTGTTGCAGCACCAGAAGCTGAGGAGAGGGTGGCATTTGAAGGGCAGAGGTGCCCAAAGGCCTGAAGGTGAATATTAATTTACCTCTCAGACAAAGGAGAAGCTCACTGCTCAGCCCTCTCCCTCCAAAAAGGGCTACACTGGGCTCTCAGTTGCTACCTAGAGTCCACCATGTTGGGCAGTCCCTAGGATTGACAGCAGTGGCAGAGGAAGACAAGAAAATTGGAAGGGTCTTCAAATGCTGTTTCTTTATGTCTTAACATTGTATGTATAAGGGAGGTGCAAAGGGTGACTGGCTGCCTTCTTTGCCAGGATAAGGGTGGAAAAATTCTTGCTGATGCCTCGTTGCATGATTTCCTTTTATTTTCTGCCACAATGCTACCCCAAAGATGTTAGTAAATTTCCAGAATTGATGTGTAAATGCCAAATGAATTTCAACATAGTGTTATGATCAGTCCCCGGGCAAGACCCTCCAATTTGTTGTGATCCCGGATGAGATACCCCAACTTGTTAACCTCCCGAATGGGGCCCCACTTTTGTTCTGCTCCTGGGTGAGGAGGAATGAATTGGCTCCTTTTCTTTATTCAACCCCCTCGGTTGGTCGCAACAAGGTTTAATTTAAAAAAAGATTCCTTCCCTCGTGGATACCTTTGGGAACCAATTTAACCAGGCTTTCTTGAGTCAAAGAAAGAGTAAGTTTATTAGTTACTGAAAACCCGAGAAAAAATAATAAAAATGCAACAGACATACACACAGATCAGAAATGAGAAGTTGAGCCCAAAAATAAGAGTTTAAAAAGTTACACACATCAGTCTTTGGCTTATCCATGAGGAGTAGATGGCAAAACATTGCAGTTGTTAAGCTGGGTGATTCCAGTAGAACTGACTTTGGCAGTTGAGTAGTTGGTTTAGAGGCACTTGGTTCTGCAGGTTAGCTAAAGGAGTTGTCCTATTTCCTTTTTCTCTGTGGCTTTGCTGATTTGCCTCCAGGCACAGAGAGAGAAGAGGCTTTCACCTGTAAGCTGCAGGGGTGTCTAGGTGATGTTCTTCTGCTGTGACCTTCACAGCACATATTAGCACACCAGAACTAGAACACGCAGATCAGGATTGCAGCTGGCACTTTAACCCCTTTTCTTGTGTATTCCCGGAAGGGAAAAAACAAACATGTCTTTCGCCCAGAATCTGCTTTTTTTCAACTCAGACCATTTCCATATTCTGTGATATAACTAAAAAGGATATGGTTTCTGCTGAGATGTGGTAATCAGCCTCCATTGTCTCCGCAACCACAGGAGATTAAAGCTCAATCTTTTGCATTGCATCTCACCCTTTGTCTGAAGTAGGCTTTGACACCTTTTTTAGGTGTAACATTCCATGTTCTCTCTGGACTAGTCAGTCAAGTATAGTCCACATAGGAATTTTCCAGAAAGTGGTTACTTTACAATCTCAGCCAGCTTTTGCTTGTATGTCCTTTTTAAAAACACATGTCTTCCTTTAAAAAGTTCAATATGCCTGTAAGTAATTCAGGGCTGTGATCTGCTGTCATAACAATAAATAAGTGTGTGAGTTTCTGCATTTTGATAGGAGGAATAAGAGTCTAAATAGGGTGGAGGCACAAGTTTAGGCTTACAACTTCACTAGTCATTAAAAATAGCAGAACAAGATAATAATGCCATAAAAAGTGCAAACAAAGCATTGGGGTTCATTTCTAGGGGAATGTTCAAAAGCAAAGAAGTTATGATAAACTTATCTGGAACTTTGGTTAGACCACACTCACAGTACTGTGCATAGTTCTAATATCCATATTGCAAAAAAAATATAAAAAGACCAGAGAAAGTGCAAAAAAGATTTACTAGAAGGAGACACCAGAACTGAGAGTGAAACACTCTGGTTTTTTTCTCTAAGAACGATAGGACTGAGAGGTGCCCTGATAGTGGTCTTCACAGTTATGATGGGGTTTGACTGGATAGATGTAGAGAGGATGATTCTACCTGGAGTGAGTCCAAAATTAGGTGACATAAAAATGGGATAGTCACTATTAAATCCAACAAGTAATTCAGGAGAAACTTCTTACACAAAGAGGTGCTGAGAATGTGGAACTCACTTATCACATGATTAAGGCAAATTGCGTAAAAACAACCTGGCAGGAATAGTAGGGAATTTTAACTACCCCAATATTAACTGGGATAATTTTAGTGTGAAAGGAATGGAGGGAGCAGAATTCTTGAGTTGCAGTCAGAGGAACTTTTTTGACCAGTATTCCACAAGTCCAACAAGAGAGGGCACAGTTCCGGACTTAGTTTTAGGAAATGAAGCTGGGCAGGTGGAAGAGATGGCGGTGGGAGAGCATTTTGGTGATAGTGATCATAATTCAGTTAGTTTGACATAATTATGGCAAAGGACAAAGATAGAACAGGAGTTAAAGTTCTAAATTGGGGTAAGGCCAATTGCACTAAGCTGAGGAGTGATATCGCAAGAGTGGACTGGAAACAGCTGCTTGTAGGTAAATCAGTGACAGAGCAGTGGGAGGCATTGAAAGAGGAGATTCAAGGGGTTCAGTGTAAAAATATTCCCATAAGAAAAAGGGTGGGATGACCGAATTTAAGGCGGATAAGTAAAGGATAAGGGTAAATTTAAGATAAGGTACGATCAGGCAGAAAAGGAAAGCTTAAGTTAGGCACTGAGAACTCAGTACTACAGAAAACAGAGAGAAGGATAGAAAGCACAGGGGTAAAATCAAAAAGGAAATTATAAAAACAAAGAGACGGCATGAAAGAATATCGACAAGAAAAACCGAGAACCCAAAGATGCTTTATCGATACATTAAGAGGATAACTAAGGAAAAGAATAGGACCCATAAAGGACCAAATAGGTAACCTGTGTGGAGACGGAGGATATGGGTATGGTTCTTAATGAATACTTTGCATCCGTCTTCACAAAAGAGGGGGACAATGCAGATATTGTAATTAAGGAGGAGGAGTGTGGAATATAGGATGTGATAAACATAGGGAGACAGGAAGTATTAAGGGGATTAGAATCACAGAATCACAGAATCACACAGTGCAGAAGAGGCCCTTTGGCCCACGGAGTCAGCACAGACACGTGAGAAACACATCCTTGAAAGTGGATAAATCACCAGGGCCGGATGAAATGAACCCCAGGCTGTTAAAAGAAGTCAGGGAGGATATAGCGTATGCTCTGACCTTCGTTTTCCAATACTCACTGGATGCAAGTGTAGTGCCAGAGGATTGGAGGCCTGCTAACATTGTACCTTTGTTTAAAAATGGAACGAGGGATAGACCGAACAATTTGTCAGTCCGATCTCAGTAATGGGCAAATTATTGGAATCAATTCTGAGGGATAGGACAAACTGTCACTTAGAAAGGCACAGAGTAATTAAGGACAAACTAACTTGATTGAATTTATAAGGAGGTAACAAGGAGGATTGATGAGGATAGTGCAGTTGATGTGGTCTACATGTATCTTAGCAAGGCTTTTGACAAGGTCCCACATAGCAGACTGGTTAAAAAAAAGCCCATGGGATCTAGGGGAATCCAGTAAGCTGGATACAAAACTGGCTCAATGCCAGAGGGTAATGGTTGACGGGTGTTTCTGTGACTGAAAGGCTGTTTCCACTGGGGTTCTACAGGGCTCAGCGCTACTCCTCTGCTTATGTTAATATATTAATGATTTGGACTTTAATATGGGGCCATGATCAAGACATTTTACAGACGACACAAAAATTGGCCGTGAGGGTGATAGTGAGGAGCGAAGCTGTAGACTGCAGGAAGATATCAATAGACTGCTGATGTACTTGGAGAGGTCATACAAGGTAAAGGAATACACAATAAATGGGAGGATACTGAGAGGTGTAGAGGAAGTGAGGGACCTTGGAGTGAGTGCCCACAGATCCCTAAAGGTAGCAGGACAGCTTGATAAGGTGGTTAAGAAGGCATGTGGAATCCTTTCCTCTATCAGCCAAGGTATAGAATATAAGGTTATGGTTATAAATCATCAGTTATGCCGCAACTTGAGTACTGTGTGCAGTTCTGGGCACCTCATTCCAGAAAGGATGTAATCGCATTGGAGAGGGTACAGAGATTTACAAGGATGTTGCAAGGACTGGAAAATTGCAGCTATGAGGAAAGGTTGGATAGGCAGGGGTTGTTCTCCTTGGAACAGAGGAGGTTGAGGGGAGATTTGACTGAGATGTGCAAAATTGTGAGGAGCCTGGGTAGAGTGGATGGGAAGGACTATTTACCTTAATAGAGAGGTCAGGGACTACAGGGGCATAGAATTAAAGTGATTCATAGAAGGATTAGAGGGGAGATGTGGATTGTTTTTCATCTAAAGCGTTGTAGGGGGTCTGAAACTCACCGCCTGAGAGGGTAGTAGAGGCAGAAACTCTCAACTCATTTAAAATGTGTCTCAAAAGGCACCTGAAGTCCTGTACAAAAACAGAATTACCTGGAAAAACTCAGCAGGTCTGGCAGCATCGGCGGAGAAGAAATCAGTTAACGTTTCGAGCCTTCATGGCCCTTCGGCAGAACTGAAGCATAGTTAGAAGAAGGGAGAAATATAAATTGGTTTAAGGTGGGGGGGGGGGTGTGGTGGTGAGGGGAGAGAGAGACATTGAGGGTGTGGTGATTGTGGAGATGAGCAGATAATCAAAAGATGTCACACACAAAAGGGTCAAAGAGGTGTTTTGTCTGAGAAAAGTGCTAATTAAGAATGGAAGACAGGATATTCAAAGTACAGCTCTAGTGGGGGTGGGGTGGAAAGGCTAACAAGGTTTTAGTTTTAGATTTAAAAATAATGGAAATAGGTGGGGAAAGAAGAATCTATATAAATTATTGAAAAAAAGGGAGGGGGGAGAAACGGGGTGGGGATGGGGGGAGGGGGAGTTTAAGATCTAAAGTTGTTGAATTCAATATTCAGCCCGGAAGGCTGTAAAGGGCCTAGTCGGAAGATGAGGTGCTGTTCCTCCAGTTTGCGTTGGGCTTCACTGGAACAATGCAGCAAGCCAAGGACAGACATGTGGGCAAGAGAACAGGGTGGAGTGTTAAAATGGCAAGCGACAGGGAGGTTTGGGTCTTTCTTGTGGACAGACCGCAGGTGTTCCGCAAAACGGTCGCCCAGTTTGCGTTTGGTCTCTCCAATGTAGAGGAGACCGCATTGGGAGCAACGAATGCAGTAGACTAAGTTAGGGGAAATGCAAGTGAAATGCTGCTTCACTTGAAAGGAGTGTTTGGGCCCTTGGACAGTGAGGAGAGAGGAAGTGAAGGGGCAGGTGTTGCATCTTCTGCGTGGGCATGGGGAGGTGCCATAAGTGGGGGTTGGGGAGTAGAGGGTGATGGAGGAGTGGACCAGGGTGTCCCGGAGGGAACGATCCCTGCGGAATGCCGTCAGGGGGGGTGAAGGGAAGATGTGTTTGGTGGTGGCATCATGCTGGAGTTGGCGGAAATGGCGGAGGATGATCCTTTGAATGCGGAGGCTGGTGGGGTGATAAGTGAGGACAAGGGGGACCCTATCATGTTTCTGGGAAGGAGGAGAAGGCGTGAGGGAGGATGCGCGGGATATTCAAAGGATCATCCTCCGCCATTTCCGCCAACTCCAGCATGATGCCACCACCAAACACATCTTCCCTTCACCCCCCCTGACGGCATTCCGTAGGGATCGTTTCCTCCAGGACACCCTGGTCCACTCCTGGTTAATTGGTTTTTTAATGGCCTTAATAGGCTGTTGACAGTTTGGAGGGTGTGCAGCTGCCTCCGGCACACACCCACCAAAACTGTCAACGGCCTGTTAAGGCCATTAAAAAAGTAATTAAACTTTTTAGGAATGCTGCCCGTCCAATCTTAAGGTTGTCAGGCAGGCGAAGAGCCCAGGCGGCCTTCGCATTTTTCAGGAAACCTCATCCACGGGCGGGATAAGGTTTCCTGAAGGTTTTATAAAATAATTCAATAAATTTTCCAAACTTCACAAACATGTCTCAGCTCATGTGACACTGTCACATGAGGGGACATGTTTAAATAAATTTTTACTTTATTTATTAAAAGCTTTTATAATCCATTCAATCTCCCTGAGGCAGCTCCGTGCCTCAGGGATATTTCTGCACTCTCTCGCGCGCATGTGTGAAAGAGCGCGGGCCCTGACTCTCCCTCCTCCCCCCCCCTGCCCGCACAGGTAGTGCTGAGCGGGCCTTAATTGGCCCACCCTCGTAAAATGGCAGCGCGCAGCTGATCGTGGGCGGCGATCGGCTCCACGCCCGCTCCCACCCTGCCCGACCCCATGGGTCTGTACCCTTCGTTTCCATGCAGTGAGTTCCCAGTCTGTTGTTAGGAAGTGTGATCCTTCGAAAGGAGGATGATTGGCCAAAGCTCACACAGCATCCTGATCCAAGATTTTGGGGCCTGCTACGGGGTGAAATAGAGTAGCAGGCATCCTGTTTATTGTCAGGTGACATAAAATGGCACAGCTACAGGTGGAAGTTAAAAGGTCAGCTTTCTCTCGCAGTTGACCTTGGTGATGGTTTTCAATAGCAAAAAGAACAGCAGAACAAGTGATTATTAAAAACAGAAAAATAACAATTTTTGAGTTGGAACAAAAACATCAAATGTGCTGCTTGTCTTTAATGTTTCAACATAATCAGCAACACCTTAATTTTACTACATAAAATAACTTTAAAGTAAATGCCACTGCATTTCTCTATAATTATGTAGGATCACCAGTTGAAAGAAACACATTTAAAAATAGTTTTGTGATGATGGTTTGATTAATTGTTTCAAATGCCTGGTTTGCTTTTTTCTGAAATTGCGTTTATGGTTTTAAGCTTTGAAACAGGGATATTTTGCCTACAAAAATGAAGATGAGCCAAGCTCATGGTATTTTCCATCTGTCAGTACTTCCTGTGTCTTATTTTTTCAGCTGGTTTCCTGGCCTTATGGTATCTGTCCACCAAAATCAGCCTCGACAACAACTTTTTCTCTAATCATAATAGTTTTTAGATGCCTGCCATTGCTTCGCTGAAGGTTGACTGTTTAAAGTTCATTCAGTCTTTAACCTTGAACAGAAAAGTGCTTATTATTGGGTATGACATTGAATTTTTTGAACCTCCCAGACACAGGACTCACTGGAGGCTCATGTACAACTTGCAGACTAAATGCCTTTTTACTCGTGGGCTGCAGTCTGATTTTTAATATTTTGAATGTTTATCTAGAATACATTTCCAAATAGTTAACCAGGTTTTCGAGTGAAAAATAATGCAATCCCTCACACAATAGCCCATGAATGTCAACAATTTGGATTTGAAAGTGTCATCCAATTTCCCCATCCCTGCTTTAGAGTTATTGACCTGTACTGGTCAGTGTCACAGCTTGAGTATTGCAAACAACTAGTTAACTGAATCTCCCGTCTACACTCAAAAACAGAATTACCTGGAAAAACTCAGCAAGTCTGGCAGCATCGGCGGTAACTGATTTCTTCTCCGCCGATGCTGCCAGACTTGCTGAGTTTTTCCAGGTAATTCTGTTTTTGTTTTGGATTTCCAGCATCCGCAGTAGCTTTTAGCTTTTTGTTTTTATCTCCCGTCTACACTGCTGATCTTTCTATTATTCTTAGTACATAAAAGGATTTGGTTTAAACAACTACAGAGTGATTGTAAGTGTTAATGGTGATCTAAAACCATAATAGGAAAGGTAATATCTTCAGATTGTTAACCTCACACATTTGGATTGAACCAAAAGCAGGCGATGTTTCTCAACATTCCCATATAACTCCTGGCTGTTTGGCAGGGAACTCTTTGGGCAACTTTACAAGAATTCTTTTCAGATTTAAAAGTACATTATTTCCTGAACAGAGACTTTTCAGCTTATTACGATGGACCTGGTCCATGTATTTTTTTTTACATTTTTATCCATAAACTAGGATTTAATAAACAAATAAATTGTAGCTCCAGACATAACACCAGTGACGTGGCAGTGTTGTTCCATACACCCTCTGAGTAAAGA
The DNA here is from genome assembly GCF_964194155.1 of Cetorhinus maximus. NCBI lineage: Eukaryota > Metazoa > Chordata > Chondrichthyes > Lamniformes > Cetorhinidae > Cetorhinus > Cetorhinus maximus. Next base: position 2,961,085 of record NC_135902.1, on the reverse strand, counting down.
AGTTCCTCCTGAATTCCTTATTGGATTTATTAGTGACTCTCATATGTATATGTCCCCTAATTTTGGACTCACCCCAGGTAGAATTATCCTCTCTACGTCTACCCAATCAAACCCCATCACAATTTTAAAGACCGCTATCAGGTCACCTCTCTGTCTCTTCATTCGAGAAAATAACCTAATTGTTTCACTCTCAGTTCTGGTGTCACCTTTCGTGTTATCAAAGAATTGTCAAATGAGAGAACTCCTTCCTGTGAAGGTTCATAATATTTCAACAGTGACTCCGTAGTAATTATTTTAAAGCTACAATCTCTTTGTTCTAAGTTTGACATGTTGGCCTATGTTCACTAACTGCTGAATTGTACAGTAGAAGCTTAGCATTCACTCATTATGTCACTGGGTTAAAAAGGCTGTTTACCTTGTATTTCCTTTCCAACACAGAGCTTGGTGACTATAGTTAAGAACATAAATAGCAATCAGAAAGTAATTCAGCCTATCCAGTTTATCAGGTCATTTAGGTCCATGTTCCAGGTTTGAACAGACATTTTACTTTCTATTTTGCTAAATGAGAGGGCCCTCTTCCTCTCTTCACTCTGTATCAAGATTCTGTTCATTCCCTTTTTCAATGTCTCACATGGATCCCCATTCACTATTCTCAATGGCAGTGAATTCAGTAAACCTACAATTGCATGCATAAGACTCCTTAAGTTTTACTATATTCACGTGTCCAGGTCTAAAACACTTTTTATAATAATCCTTGCAAAAGCTTTGTTACTCGTCGCGGTAACCAGATCACTAAACCTTGAGGAAACTAATATATCATAAGGATAATACAATACATCAGGGTAAAAGCAAAATACTGCAGGTGCTGGAAATCTGAAACAAAAACAGAAATTGCTGGAAAAACTCAGCAGGTCTGACAGCGTCTGTGGCGAGAGAAAAACAAAGTTCATGTTTCGAGTCCGTATGACCCTTCTTCAGGACCTTTTTTGTAGGCTCAGTTCTTGTAATAGCTATCAATGACTCAGGACAATGTGACAAAATATACCCCAGACTGACGGATAAATGGAGAATATTTTACAGCAGGTGCTATTTCTGTTCCAGTACATATTGTTATGGTGTAAATTTTTGTATTTGAGTTTTATCAAAATTATAAAGCTTTTAATGGGCAGATAAATGAGAAATATAATTGAATCACTGTGAAATTGCCCCTCTTCTGTGATAAACTTGATACGAGGTCTATTGTAAGTCTGTTACCAACATCACAAGATGGATACGCATGAGGAAGCCATTTCACCCCATGTTCAAACATCCATCCTGAAAACCCCTATTGGTCATCTCACATCACAAAATTCAACTGTTTCTTAAATTTTGCCAGGGATTTTATTGCCACTATCCTATTTAGAGCTCTTTTCAATGTCTGGATCACTCTTTGCATGAAGAATTTGCTGACATCAGTTCTAAATTTACCTTTTATTACTTTAAACAAACAAGGCTGTTAGTCTTTGTTGATGTAGAGTAGCTAATTACCAGCTTTTGGAATAAAAACAAAGGGTTGTCACTGTTAGTAGATTGATGAAGTGGAAACAAATATATTGAACATGGATATCCTTTCAAGATCTCAACCCAGCTGGCTCCGTTAATAGGTACAAATGGGGTGTTGTGGACAGCAATAAAAGTTAGTGGATTCATGTGTACATGAATCATACACCACAAGACAATATAAAGGGAGAACAAGTGCAACTTTTGTTGCCAGTGCTGCTTTGTAAACTGGCAGCTAGGTCTGTTTTTATTAGGGTATGTTCAGGGCACCTTATCTGAGCACTTCTCTGAAACTGGCAGAAGCCATCCTCCACGTATGTTTCAGCAAGCTTAGAGTTCCTCATAAATGCAGTGGATTGATTCATGCAATTAACATCTCATCTAGAAACTGTTGCCAGTGATTTCAACAGGCAAACATTTAATGCCTTCCTATGACATTCCTTTCTTCACTATTTTAGGGACGGGGTTAACCATTGTAGAATAAGTGAATTAGTACCGGTGTTGAAACTGCAGAAAACAAAGTGCACTTTGACGGTATTATGCATCTGTCTGTTAAAATTGGCAGCTGTAATTTCTAGGTAATGCAATAGCCTCTCACTATAACACTGCTATGCTGTGATTGTTGCAATACTGTTAATGGCTCACACACTGAGATAAAACTCATCCAAAAGTTTGGATGATAATGGTACTTTCCCACACAGCGTTATTGATAGGATTTATGCACTTTGTTTCAAAAAGAATAATGTTACCTCAACTAAAGTGGGAAGTTACAAACCATTGTGTCTGCCTATGTGTTCTAACCCAGGGCAGGATCTAACTCAAGTCTCACACATAAGATTCTTGACCCATTTGAGTAGTTGAAGTGGTTTCCTATTGCCTCCCTTATTGTTTTTTTTTAATTGTCAAGAGTGTGTCTTCTCTAATGCGGGCTGCAGTCAAGGCTGAAGTTCTCCAGCTGCCATTTAGAACAGGGGAGGTATCCACATCCTGTCAATATATCAGTAATTACATTATCAAAGTCCAATAACAATCTTCTTGTTGACTGGCAATTACATTGTTAAAACAGGTGATGGGCATTGGCTCACCCATACATGGGTACAGCTGTAACATTCCAGTGTGGAAGGGATTGGGAGAGTCTGTTTTTCTGCAGAACTGTCTTGAGAATAAACCTGCCTGAGGTAAAAGATTAACTTTGGACTCATTCTTCCACAATAAGCACTTATTGGAATAACACATCTATCCGGTCCAATTACCCCATTGGATGTCAACCCAACATTCAAAGCCTCATCAACTCACCAGCAGTGTCTGGAGTGGAGCCTGAGCTGAACCTTCCTGACTCAGGGGTATCAACATTACCACTGAGCCAGTGGCCGTTCCCTCCAGGTGTAAGAAGCTCACTGTACATCAGCCCAGTATTTACAGGCCACATCCTAGTCTCCACTCACTGCAGGGCTTGAACTCATCACCTTCTGACTCAGGCACTTAAAGTTGTTTACAACAAAGTTGTTTACAACAATAAAACAGAAGAAAATTGTGTCCCAGGAGAGCTAGATCTTAAGGTATTAAACAGGATGTGGTAGTCAGCACAAAAGGAGTGATGAAACACAATTATAGGGATGATTTAAGTGGCATCTGTGTGACATCATTCTGAATCTAACCAGAGCCACTCAGAAAACCACAAGCCATTAAACATAAATTCAATCAGCCAGGCAGTATTCACTTTATTTTCACAATAATGTTGTTTGGCCAGTTGCAAAAGTACACTCTTCAGAAGACTTGCTAGAAAACAAAACATAAAGATGAGAGTTTTATATCCATTGTAATTCTCTGCTCACTGACGCACATTGGCTCCCAGTCCAGCAACACTTTGTTTTTAAAATTCTCATCCTTGTTATCAAATCTCCCCCATGGCTTTGCCCCTCCCCAGCTTTGTAACATTTTCCAACCCTACGACCCATCCACGATCTGTGTGCTCTCCCAAATCTGGTCTCTTGTGCGTCCCTGGTTTCCCAATTGCTCCTGAATCAAGGCCATGCCTTCAGCTGCCTTGCCCTAAGCTCTCAAATTCCCTCCCTCACCTTCTCTGTCACTCTATTTTCTCTTTTATCCTTTAAGATGCTCCTTAAAATCTATCTCTTTGACCAAGTTTCCCTCTTCTAAAGTATCATGTGGCTCACTGTGAAATTTTGTCTGAATAATGCTCCTATGAAATGCTTTGGGGCATTATGTTATATTAAAGGTACAAATGCAAGTTGTTGTTACCAGCTTTTACTGACAGGTGCAACACTGACCCAGAACTATTGAAGCCTGAATTTTCCGGTTGATGGGGAGGTGGGGGGGCCGGGGGTGGGTGGGGGGGGGCGCGGGGAGGAGCGGGAGTGGGCGTGGGCGGGCACGGACCTGATGGCCACCCGCGATCGGGTCCGTGACACCATTTTACATGCGTGGGCCAATTAAGGCCCACCCAGTGTATTTCTCGACTCCCAAGGATAGTGGGACTGGACGGGCAGCAGCGGGCGTGCACAGACCACCGGGTCCCATGGTGACCCAGCAGCCTGTTTAAATGAAGGCCTGGCAGCCTTTTCTAGGTTGCCCACAATGGCAAGTGCAAGGCCACCGCAGAAGGCTTCTGGTGAGCAGGCCAGGCCGGAGGGTAGGGCAGCAGACAGGCTAGGCCGGAGGGTAGGGCAGGGGTTCAGGCCAGGCCGGAGAGTAGGGCAGTGGGACAGGCCAGGCCGGAGGGTAGGGCAGCGGGACAGGCCAGGCCGGAGGGTAGGGCAGTGGGACAGGCCAGGCCGGAGGGTAGGGCAGGGAGGCCAGTGTGCCCCTCATTTTTCGGATGACTGTCTTGCTGCCCTCCTCGAGGAGGTGGCTGCACGTTGGGAGGTGCTGGTCCCCCAGGATGGGAGGAGGACGCCCCCCCCCCACATGACAAAACGTGCCTGGGTGGAGGTGGCAGAGGTGGTGAGCTCTTGCGACGCGGTGCGGCGCTTCAGTGACTTGTTGCGCGCTGGCAGGGTGAGTACCATGTTGGCATTGGGCATTGTCGGCTTACCCTCCTGCTGCACCCCCGCCCTCCCCCCTCAAGTCCGAGTGTAGTGAGTCCATTGAATCATTGACGGCCTGTGTCCTTTGCTGGATGGGCCAGCAGATATTGCCCATGTTGAGGCCAGAGTGAGAGGGTGATGAGGAGATGAGTTTTCCCCCGCAGTGCATGTTACACTGAGACTCACATGACTGTTTTGGGGGCAACCTGGAGGAGCTGCACCTGGGCACAGGGCTGGAACTCCAGGACATGTGAAAGTCAGGGTGATGAGATGCTGGGAGGGGAGCTTCAAGGTGGCGTTGGCACCAATCGATCTGCTGCTCTCTGTGCTCCACGTGCTTGTGCCTCCTTGCTATGGAAGGATATACCTTGTGGTGCCTAATGTGATGCAGGCAGCATGTGGCCAAGGGGGTGGTTGGGGAAGTGGGGAACAGACCTAGTATCTTTGTGTGAGTGTTTAGCAGCAGGGGGTGAGGAGACACTGGAGCCCTGATATGTCCCACTCTGGCTGGGGTGGGCCGTGCACGATCAGAGTCCATGTGCAATTTGCATCAGTCAATGTTCTTCTCTCTTTTTCAGGAGAAGAATGCTCATAACGTGGCAGAGTAAGTGTGCAAGGACTGGCAGCAGCCAGGCACAGATCGCCATTCTAAGCCGTTTTGAGCAGGAGGCCCTTGAACTGGAGAGGCGCCATACACCCAGGTCCAACAGTGTCGGTGATGCCATGGCCAGGTATTTATGCCCAACAGTGAGGTCACTATTGTCCTCCCAACAGCCATGGCACTGCTGAATGTTCAATGATTTAATTTTGCAACATGGCTTGACCATTGGTTATGGAATGGTGAGCGTTAATGATCCGAGGGACAGGGATGGACTTTGTCATTCTCTCCATGCTAAGCGATCTAATGTCCTTGTTCTTTCTTTCAGCATCAGCGGAGCAGGGCCGGGAGGAGGAGCAGCAGAGGCCCCTCTCACACCTGAGGGCCCTGAAGTCTCACCAGCGTCACACCATCTCTGCCAGGTAGGCACCAGCGCAGATACTGGCACCTCGGTGGGAATTGGAGCCTTGGCTAGTGTCCTGGGGCACAGCGGTGAGGGCACTTCACAGTCACTGGAGGAGCTGGCAGAGACAGAGAGTGCCCATGGCGCTAGCAGTCGGAGGACCGCAGGGGACCAGGCACATGCTCAGTCGGTGCCTGATGATGGGCCTCTGGAGTTGTCCGCGATGCAGCAGCTGCAGGAAATGCGGCCGGGTGTGCGAGAGCATCTGGGGGAGATACATGAGGCTATGGTTGGCTTGGTCTCCGTGGTGGAGGAGTCCACACGGACGCTCACCGATACAATGAGCCTCATGGCTGAGTGCCATGTGTCCTCCATGGAGAGAGTGGTGACTCTCGTGGAGAGGCTCCTCCAGGAGACCCATCAGGGCTTCCTGGGGATGTGCTCGGACCAGCAAACCCTCACATCAGCATTGACCTCAGCTGGTCAGTGCCAGTGTGGGAGATGGTCTGGGCACCAAGTTCCCCAGCTCAGTGCCCATCCGTCCACGGTGAGCAGGGAGGTCTGAAGCGACCTCACGTCGGCACAGCAGCTGCCTGTCATCTCTGTGGGCTCCTCTCAGGGCGCTCCGGATGTGGGTGGCAGCTCCTCCGTCCTTCTCCCAGTGACCATGGCATCTGGTGAGGCTGTGACGACTGGGGAGGTGCCAGCTGTGGAACTGGCAGCTCCCTCCCAGGCGGGGCCAGCACAGGCTCCACGGGCCAGAGGACGACCGCCAAGGTCATCAAGGCCAACAGGACAGCAGAGTCAGCAGGCTGGCTCAGATACCACTCCCAGCGAGGGGGCAGCACCAAGACGTAGCACCCGGAAACGTAAACATAAGGCACCTTAGGCACACCACGGGTTTCTCACTGGTGCTTTTGTGTTGGCCCGAGATGAGGTCCTTATGATTTTGTTTGATGTGTAACACACTTGTCTTTATTTTGTAATAAGCTGCTTTGTTTGACATGTTAAATTCAGACATGTCACCATGGCTCTTTTCTTCTGCAGGTGGATGGTTTCCAAAACTGTAATGAGTGTTTTGTGGGACATTCAGCTTCATTAACAGGGCCCTTAGTTACTGTTGTTAACCTGGCAGATTTTGCACTTAGGTGTCGAGTGTCGAGCCAACAGCCCAGGCTTATCCTGCTGATCCATCTATGTTGTGCTAGCTGAATGTTCATTGGATTAAAGTCCCCCGGGTGTCCCTGCCTCCCTGGAGAATGCCCGGGTCAGCATCTACCCCCTCAGCATTTCCCTGTGCTCATCCTCGGACTCACTGCCGGACTCATCGTGTGCAGCCGCAGACACTGTGTCTACATCTTCATCATCCTCAGCGTCCCCCCTTTCCAGCGACAGATTGTGGAGAGCGCAGCATGCAACCACCATCACCGACACACGATCTGGGGGGTACTGGAGTGTGCCCCCTGAGCAGTTCAGGCATCGGAAGTGCATCTTGAGAAGACCGATGGTTCTCTCCACCACAGCCCTTGTGGTGCCGTGGCTCCTATTGTACCACTGCTCAGCTTCTGTTCTTGGATGGCGGAGAGGCGTCATGAGCCACCTTCTGAGGGGATAGCCCTTGTCACCCAGCAGCCAACCATCCAGCCGGGCTGGAGCACTGAAAAGCCCCGGCACCTGGGAGTGTCTGAGGATGTAGGTGTCGTGGGAGCTGCCTGGGTACCTTGCACAGACTTGTAGAATCAGCATCCTGTGATCACACACTATCTGCACGTTCATGGAGTGGAAGCCCTTCCTGTTGACGAAGGCACCGGGCTCACCTGCTGGCGCCTTGATGGCCACATGTGTACAGTCTATAGCACCCTGGACATGGGGGAAGCCAGCAATGGCCGCGAAGCCTCTGGCTCACTGTGTCTGGCTAGCCTGGTCCCAACGGAAGTGGATGAAGGTCAATGCCCACCTGAACAGAGCGTCTGTAACCTGCTTGACACAAGTGTGGACAGCTGATTGGGAGACTCCGCAAAGATCACCCACCGAGCCCTGGAAGGAGCCAGAGGCATAGATGTTGAGGGCAGCTGTGACCTTTAGAGCCACTGGCATGGGGTGTCCATCCACACAGTTAGGGGAGATCTCAGGCCCAATCATCTGACAGATATAGTTGACGTCTCCCTTAAGAGACGGAGCCTCCTTCGGCACTGCACCTCAGACATATTGAGGTAGCTGCTTCGCCGCCTGTAAACCCTGGCAGCAGGATAGTGGCATCTTCTGCGGCCCCTTCCACCTTGGACTACCTCTTGACCCTGCGCCCCTTGTGACTGTGCCTGACCTCCCAAAGGTGGTTCCCCTGGAGGCTGAATGTGCACTCCTGGCCTCCTCCCCCTTCTCCCCCTCCCTTCCTCCTCAGAGGAGCTGCCTGCAGTGGGCAGATCAGATCCCATTCCCAGGCTAAGGGAAGGCTTCCTGAAACCTGCAGGCCCGGAAAAGATTCCTCACTGCACAGAGCTGACCTGAAGGTTAAGAGTCCAGAAAAAGCAGCTGGGATGCGTTCTGAAGTATTGCGGATCACACAGGCAAGTTTCAAAAATAAATACTTGACAGTGCACACTCGCGACCCCACTGAGCCCTCTTATCCCGCCCGTGGATGAGGTTAATACAAATGTCTCCTACCCGCCTGCCCGTTGCGCCGACCCGAAGATCGCACGGGTGCCGAAAAATCAGCGCCGGTTGAAGACTTAAGGGCCTTAAATGACCCGTTAATTAATGGTGGGCGCACGTCGGACTTCATCGCGCTCCCACCCAGCGAAATATCGCGGTGACATTGGGACGCTCGCCCGGTGTCACCACACGTCATTTTACGCGCAGACGTGCGGGACCCCCCCCCTGCACGGACAACGGGAACATTCTGCCCGTGATCATGTTTGCTCTATTTTCTGACCTTTCTCAGGGCCTCTTATAGCCAGGGTATTTCACTCTCTTGGATAACGAAGGACCAAGTACAAGTAGCTTGATAAGCCCAATTAAAATATGTTCTCATACCCAACGTGACTATGTAAATTTGTCACACTATTACTGTTACAACTGGAAGTAATTTTACTCTCTGACTACTGTAGAAATCAACAGTTTGTTAGGGCTTTACTGTTCATTGGGCAAAATGTCAATAAGAATAACCCCACTGTGCTTAACTGACATGCCAGGATCACAGTTTCATTCTGTACAGCTGCAACTGGCGAAATAACAAAGTGATTTGTGTATTGCAGGTTATGGAGTTAATATTGATATCCAGTCCATAATTCTGTCTTGAAGGTAGTAGTATGCGGAATTCAGACATACCAGATGGCCTGGTGCATTGAATACTGCATTCCTGTTACTGGAATATTTAAGGCAGCAGTGACTAAGCTCTGGAGATACTCGCGGCAGCTCACATGAAACTATTAAGAGTATCAACACAGCCTTCAGATTTCTCATTAAATACAGGGAGCACATCAGGGATTAGTAGTTCACAGAAAGTACACCACAAACTGTGCCAATCACACAACGTGGGCTACATTTTTAGTCCGGGGTCAGGAGCCTGAAGTTGGGACCAGGGTTTGGCAAATTAATGGGCGAGAAGCAGGCTCACCATCCGATGAAGGACAGCAGGTGGGAGGTGGGAGGGCCAACGGGAGGCCCTTCAGCACAGACACATGGGTGGACCCACTGGCTCAGGTGGCAGCTGGTGATTTGTGTTGCGAAAGGTGAGGGCACCTCCAACATGGAGGGACAACCCCCTCCACGGGGTTGATGGGACAGCCGGAGGCAGCAGCTGTGCCCCCCCACCCCCACCCCCGCCCCGTGGTTGTGACTGGTGAGGATGTGGGGGTGCCCCTGCAGGATAAAGTGCAGCAAACCCTGCCCTCCCCCAACCCCCCCCACCTTTCCTGACGTGAGAACACATGGGCTGCCTGGGTGGTCTGAGCCACTGGAAACCCCACCGCCTGTGGGCAGGTTGGTGTTCCGAACGTGACCCGGCCTCTCTAAACACAACTCAGGGCCGGGATCGTGGCCTGACAGCCAACAGCATGAAATCGTGAACTCACCTGTCTCCAACTCCTACCCTGACCCATTTAAAATTCTCCTCCCATATTTGTGAATTCTATTGGTCCTTAGTAACCACCAAAATGAATTTAATTTGATTAAATATGATATACACAAGAATGCTCAGTCTATCAAGGAATATTTTATTGATCTTGGGTGAAATAATCCCATTACCAAACTTTCATAACACTTACATATTGATGTTATGTTTTATTTGGTGGTTTCCACACAATTCCTTTTCTAGTTAATGACTGATATTCTAAGGCACGGTATATGTTTGCTTTCCAAAGTCTAATAGTTTGCAGCTGAAGCTTAGAGGGAGATTATAAATAGTTCAGGAAGAAAAATCAGACTTCTATAATTTTGTTATTTTCCTAGGATTTCTTCTGTTTTGATTTCCCCGATTAAGTTTTGTTTCTTGCTTGATCCTTTGTCGTTCCTCTTCCCTACTTCCATGGATGTCATCCTCCTGTCTTTCTTTCCCTAATTTCCCCCTTGTGAACCTGTCAGTTGACACTGTTTGCCACCTCCATCTGGTCCCTGGCCTCAATTCTTTCCTTTCCCTCATGTCATCCTCTCTCTCCGTTTACATGGTTTCATCTTTCCATCTTCTTCATCTGTTTTTACCCTCAATCTAACACAAATCACCTTGGTTTTATCCACCTGATGACATTCACATAATCATGACTGTGACAGATTTTTTACCACATGCAGTATCGCAAGAACCTTATGCTCCAGAGCCAATTGAACACAAATCATTGTTTATCTCAAATTAATTTTAAAATCTAGCAGAAAAGTGAGACTTCTCAAAATAGTGGCAGAGATGATCTAGAGATGCCAGTCGCAGTGTCTTACAAGTCAGGTTCCACACATACCCAGATGACACCTAGCTCTATCTCATTATTATCTCTCTCTACCCTTCCACTGCATATAGTTTGTCTTGCTGCTTGTCCTACATCCAGTACTTGATGAACAAATTATTCCTCCTTAAATATTGGGAAAACCAAAGTCGCTTCCTTTGGTCGGTCACAATTGCCCTTCCCTACTCACCGGTTCCACTTCTGGTCGCTGTGTGAGGCTGAAGGAGGCAATTCACAACTTTGTTGTTTGAGCCTGAGTTGAGATTCCAACCGCGTATCCTCTCCGTAGCAAAGACTCTGCCATACTCTCTCGACTCTGCTCCTTTCTCAGCCTATCTCCTGCTCAAACTGCCATCCATGCTTTTGTTATCTTCAGACTGGGCTATTCCAATGTTCTCCTGGCCAGCCTCTCATCCTGCCGCCCTCTGTTCAACTCGTGTTACTGAAAATATACATTAAGCCAAGGGAAAAGTGAATGTTTGGCACCTCAGAGAAAATTTACTGGACCCTATTGGTTCTCAACAACCACCAAGATTAATTTAATTTGGTTGTTTAGGTGTAATTTTTTTTATATACATTCATGGGATATGCACATTGCTGGCTAGGCCAGCGTTTATTGCCCATCCCTAATTGCCCTTGAGAAGGTGGTGGTGAGCTGCCTTCTTGAACCGCTGCAGTCCATTTGGTGTAGGTACACCCACAGTGCTGTTAGGGAGGGAGTTCCAGGATTTTGACCCAGTGACAGTGAAGGAACGGCGATATATTTCCAAGTCAGGATGGTGAGTGGCTTGGAGGGGAACTTCCAGGTGGTGGTGTTCCCATGTATCTGCTGGCCTTATCCTTCTAGGTGGTAGAGGTCGTGGGTTTGGAAGCTGCTGTCAATGGAGCCTGAGTGAGCTCCTGAGGTACATCTTGTAGATGGTACACACTGCTGCCACTGTGTGTCAGTGGTGGAAGGAGTGAATGTTTGTGGATGTGGTTCCAATCAAACAGGCTGCTTTGACCTGGATGGTGTCAAGCTTCTTAAGAGTTGTTGGAGCTGCACTCATCCAGGCAAGTGGGGAGTATTCTATCACACTCTTAACTTGTGCCTTGTAGATGGTGGACAGGCTTTGAGGAGTCAGGAAGTGAGTTACTCGTCGCACGATTCCTAGCTTCTGACCTGTTCTTGTAGCCACGGTATTTACATAGCTAGTCCAGTTCAGTTTCTGGTCAATGGTAACCCCCAGAATGTTGATAGTGGAGAATTCAGCAACGGTAATGCCATTGGCTCTCAAGGGGAGATGACTAGATTCTCTCTTTTTGTAGATGGTCATTGCCTGGCACTTGTGTGGCGTGAATGTTACTTGCCACTTGTTGGCCCAAACAGGTTATTGTCCAGGACTTGCTGCTTCAGTATCTGGGGAGTCGCGAATGGTGCTGAACATTGTGTAATCATCCACAAACATTCTCACTTCTGACCTTATGATGGAAGGAAGGTCATTGATGAAGCAGCTGAAGATGGTTGGGTCTAGGACACTACCCTGAGGAACTCCTGCAATGATGTCCCGGGGCTGAGATGATTGACCTCCAACAACAACCACAGTCACCTTCCTTTGTGCTAGGTTTGACTCCAACCAGTGGAGAATTTTTCCCCCGATTCCCCTTGACTCCAGTTTTGCTAGGGCTCCTTGATGCCACACTCGGTCAAATGCTGCCTTGATGTCAAGGGCAGTCACTCTCACCTCACCTCGGGAGTTCAGCTTTTCTGTCCATGTTTAGATGAAGGTTGAAATGAGGTCAGGAACTAAGCGGCCCTGGCAAAACCCAAACTGAGTGTCAGTGAGCAGGTTATTGCTGACCAACTGCCACTTGAAAGCCCTGTCAACTACACTTTCCATCATGTAGCTCTGAGCAAGAGAAGACTGATGGGGCGGTAATTGGCTGAGTTGCATTTGTCCTGTTTTTTGTGGACAGGACATACTTGGGCACTTTTCCACATTGCCAGGTAGATGCCAGTTTTGTAGCTGTACTGGAACAGTTTAACTAGGGGTGCAGCTAGTCTTCAGTACTATTGAGAGAATGTTGTCAGGGCTTGTAGCCTTTGCAGTTTCCAGTGCCTTCAGCCATTTCTTACATACAAACATACATATCAACATACGAATTATGAGCAGGGGTAGGCCACTCAACACCTTGCACCTGCTCCACCATTCAATAAGATCATGGCTGATCTGAATGTAACCTCAACCCCACTGTCCTGTCTACCCCCAATAACCTTTCACCCCCTTGTTAATCAAGAATCTATCTCGCTCTGCCTTAAAAATATTCAAAGACTCTGCTTCCACCGCCTTTTAAGGAAGAGAGTTCCAAAGACTCACAACCCTCTGAGAGAAAAAATTTCTCCTCATTTCTGTCTTAAATGAGCGACCCCTTATTTTTAAACAGTGACCTCCAGTTCTAGATTCTCCCACAAGAGCATCCACCCTGTCAAGACCCCTCAAGATCTTAAAGGTTTCAATTAAGTCACCTTTTAGTCTTCTAAATTCCAGTGGATCCAAGCAATGACCTGTCCAGACTTTCCTCATAAGACAATCCTCCCATTGCTGGTATTAGTCTAGTAAACCTTCTTTGAACTGCTTCTAACGCATTTACATCTTTCTTTAAATAAGGAGACCAGCACGGTACATAATACTCCAGATGTGGTCTCCCCAATGCCCTGTAAAACTGAAGCATAACCTCCCTACTTTTGTAATCAATTCCCCTCACAATGAATGATAACATTCTATTAGCTTTCCTAATTACTTGCTGTACCTGCATACTAACCTTTTGTGATTCATGCACTAGGACACCCAGATCCTTTTGAATCTCAGAGCCCTGCAATCTCTCACCATTGAGATAATAAGCTTCTTTTTTATTCTTCCTGCCAACATGAATGATTTCACATTTGCCCACATTATACTCTATTTGCCAGACCTTTGCCCACTCACTTAACCTATCTGTGTCACTATGTAGCCTCCATACGTCCTCATCACCGTTTACTTTCCTACATATCTTTGTGTCATCTTCAAATTTAGCCACCATTCCATCAGTCCCTTCATCCAAGTTATTTATATAAATTGTAAAAAGTTGAGGCCCCAGAACTGATCCCTGTGGCACACCACTTGTCATATCCTGCCAACCAGAAAAAGACCCATTTATGCCAACTCCATGCTCTCTGTTAGCTGGCCAACCTTCTATCCATGCCAATATGTTACCTCCTATGCCATGAGCTTTTATTTTCTGCAATAATCTTTGATATGGCACTTTATCAAATGCCTTCTGAAAATCCACTGGTTCCCCTTGATCCACAGCACCTGTGACTCCTTAATAACTCCAATAAATTGGTTAAACATGATTTCCCTTTCACAAAACCGTGTTATTTCTTGATATCACAAGGAGTGAATCAGATTGGCTGAAGACTGGCATCTGTGATGCTTGGGACCTCAGAAGGAGGCTGAGATGGATCATCCACTTGGTACTTCTGGCTAAAGATTGTTGCAAACACTTCAGCCTTGTCTTTTGCACTGATGTGCTGGGATCCCACATCATTGAGGATGGGAATATTTGTGGAGACTGCTCCTCTAATTAGTTGTTTAATTGTCCACCACCATTCACAACTGGATGTAGCAGGACTGCAGAGCTTAGATCTAATCCATTGGTTGTGGGATCGCTTAGCTCTGTTTATCACATGCTCCTCTGTTTGACATGCAAGTAGCCTGTGTTGTAGCCTCACCAGGCTGGGAGCTGATTTTTAGGTTGCTCCTGGCATGCCCTCCTGCACCCTTCATTGAACCAGGGTTGATCCCCCTGCTTGATGGTAATGTTAGAGCGGGGGATATGCCGGACCATAAGGTTCCAGATTGTGGCTGTATATAATTCTATTGTTAGTGATGGCCCACTGCACCTCATGGATGCCCAGTTTTGAGTTGCTAGATCTGTTCGAAATCTATCCCATTTAGCATGGTGGTAGTGCCATACAACATGATGGAGCTTATCTTCAAACAAGGACTGTGCAGTAGTCACTCTTACCAAAACTGTCATGGACACATACACCTGCGACAGGTAGATTGAAGAGGACACGGTCAAGTGGGTACTTCCCTCTTGTTGGTTCCCTTGACACCTGCTGAAGACCCAGTCTAGCAGCTATATCCTTTAGGACTCGGCCAGCTAGGTCAGTAGTGGTGCTACCGAGCCACTCCTGGTGTTGGGCATTGAAGTCCCCCACCCAGAGAACACTCTGTGCTCTTGCATTTTCTCCAAGTGGACATACCCAGGGATGATGATGGTGGTGCCTGGGACATTGTATGTAAGGTATGATTTCGTGAGTATGACTACGTCAGGCTACTGCTTGACTATGCTCTGTGACAGCTCTCCCAATTAAAGCAAGCCCCATTGTTGAAAAAATAATTTGCTGGACCATTTCAGAGTAAACAACATTGCTGTGGGGTCTGAAGTCACATGTAGGCCAGTGGATTTCCTTCTCTCAAGGCATTCGTGAACCAGATGGGTTTTTACAACAATGGTTTTATGGTCAGTATTAGACAAGCTTTTTAATCCCAGATGTATTAATTGAATTTAAATTCCACTGCCTATCATGGTGGGAGTTGAACCTGTGTCCCCACAGCATTAGCCTGGGCCCCTGGATTACTAGCTCAGTGACATTACCATTATGTCACCACCTCCCCTGACATACAAGAACATTCACACAATCCATTCATGAGACAGATCTTCACTCATTGATACTGGGTGAAGAATGTTTTATAATTCACGAAAATCAATTGCATTCATGATTTAAGTTCTCTCAGTTTGAAGCTTCTAAATCAATTGAAGTCATGACTGGTGGCAATAGAATTTCTCATCTCATTCATTTTTCTTCCACAATGTATTACACACTAATCCATTTACTTCAATGTCATCCCAGGTAGAGTGTGGGTTGATTGAACTGAATGACATTTACTTAGATCAGATTAAATTATCAATATTATTGCTTAAACCTCTCAATTTAATAACTTTGACCTTTTGGTGTAAAACTTGCAAAAACAAAGCAATAGCATACTTTCCTTTGTAGTTAATTATAGCTGACACAAGGTTACTAATAATGTTGGAATGCGGGATGAGGTTTCAGTTCAGCTCGTGTGCTCCCTGGTATGTAAATACTAATTATAGATCTATCAGCTGTGCTATTCCAGCTAATTGATCTCCGTGTAAAAGTGACATGAGTTGAAACCTTTGCAACCAGAGATTTTAACAAAGTGATTAATGATGTACATTGACCATAGTACAATGAATATTTTCTAAATGGCACAAATGGATTAACCTTCAGCAAGAGTATAACTACTCAGATCAAAGATCACATAGTTTTAATTTTGCAGAGCTAATGCTTGAAGAATATTCTGTACAAATGTTGACCACCAAACATTTGGCTGCTTGAAAAGTCAAAGAAACGCGTAGGTCTGGTTTATGCCCTGTAAACCAGAATTCCTCATTAAGTGCAAGTAGAACTAAGTAAATAAGTCTCAGATAAGATTTTCAGGATGGGTTATCCTGAACTTCCCCACAGTTATCAAACTTGAACCCAGATTGGAAATGGTGAATTTGAGGTGGAAGAATCTACAGAGTTGAGGAAGTCTTGGTGAACAGGAGAAATTGTTTTTTCCACAATAAGTAGCTGATGATCTCAATTTCTAGACAACACGTACCCTATAGCTCATAATTCAGCAGAAACGGGTAGCTTCCAAAAGACCAAAAGGATCATTTGAGAAATGAATTTGTGACACTAATGCAGTGGCAGGCAATCTCTGGGGCTAGCATTATAACATATTGGGACTCAGGCAGGCGGGTACTGCGCAGGGCAGCGCGGTCCTGAGGCCAAAGGTTGAGCGCTGCCGAATCAGAGACTAGCGGGTCACGCCCCCTTTTTTTAGGCCAATGGCTGTGGTCAATTGGGTAGGTTTAAAGATCCAGCAGGGAAGCAGATGGGTTTGTCAGGTAAATGGTTAAAGTTTGTGGGCAGGGGCGGGGGTCGGACAGCTGGGGTTTTGGGGCAGAGCTCGAACAGCCAGGATTGGGTGGGGGTCCGACAGCAAGGGGGCGCAGTGGGGGTTCAGATTGCCGGGGCAAGGGGTCAGACGACCGGGGGTCAGAGAGCCAGGAAGGTGAGATGGGGTCAGTCAGCCAGTGGGAGGTGCCAGACGGTTTGGGGAGGGGAGCAGATGATTTAGGGGGAGGGTCAGATGATTGAGGGAGGGGAGCTTGACTTACAGGCAGTCGGGGATGTGTCGGACAATCGGCAGAGTTGGGTTGTGTCGGGTCGGGTCTGGTGGGGTAGGCAGAAGTTGGGGGGAGTCATGGGTGGGGAGTCCATGGGTGGGTAGTCAGGAGGGTGGGAGGAGTCCTCTAGGAGGTTTGGTGGTTGGGGGAGATCTCCGTGAGGGTGGGGGTGTGTCCAGTGGGGCAGTCTTGTGGGATGTGGGGGGAGCGAGTCCCATGGGTAGGTGGTGAAGTTGTTGGGGGGGGTGGTAAGGGAGAAATCCTGTGGGGGCTCCACCATGGGGAGAGCCATATGGTGGGGGAATAGTTGGGGAGGGTGGGGGAGTCCTCTGGGAGGTGTAGTTGGTGGGGGAGGCGTTGGGGAGTCCCTTGGGGACCCGGGAAGTGTTGGGGCAGGTCCCATGGGGGGGTCAATGTGGGTCATGTACAATGGTTACCCAGAAGCTAGAAGTGGTTTAATTCTTCTAACTTTTTCTGGGTAGCTGTTGATGTAAGACAGTTGAAACCATCCGAAATTCACAATCTAAATCGCATTTTCGGACGGTTCCCAGTGCAGGGGCAATGGTCCACCAGGAGTTTGCACTTCACAGGCAATTGCCGTGCAAACCTTACCTGTGAACTGATGGTGGGGGTGGGTTCCCCAGGGTACCTTTGGGATAACCCCCCCCCAGTTACTTTGTCCTGGTGCTCGGAAGTTGTTGATATCCAATACAGTCAGATTTCATTGTAACCCACTCTTCTCAAACATGTAATGACAGAGTTTTTTTCAAGTCAGGAACACAGTTCAAAACCCAATAAAGTGAATTATATGATTATGCATTTTGTTGGTTCCCATTAGTTCACAGTAATTATGTCAGTCTGTAGTTTTAATAAGATAACACCCTTAAACGTAAGATATTTCCTCTGGAATTTTCATCCATCTATATAAGTTATGATGAAGATCTGTTTTTGCCACTTCAGTAATTAAACAATAAAAGTATTTAAAGGGCTCTTAAATTATTGAACTCCAATTGCCTTCAAAGCACGGTGCACCAGTTAATGAGCACAAAATTGGCATTACTGATTACCCAAAAATAAGAAAATAACAACTCAAACAAATGGAAAGGTTAATATTATCTTGAACGCAATGAAACTATTTCTAATTGCAGCGTTCTATAAGTGAAAGTGTTGAGGAATCCAATTTCCCTGACTTCCCTAGAATGCATTCCAGTGACCCCACATACCAAGCACATGAACCCTCAAGGAACTTATTGCAAAGGCATTTCACAAACTCATTGTAATTTGACACGGGTGCATAAAACAGGTCTGTGTAAATACGTTAACTTGAATATATAGCACATGCACGCACATGGACTAAATACCAATTGTTCATTCTTTATTATTTTTGAAACCTGCAATTGACTCCCAACATCGTACTTAGTGTCACATTTGCATCCAAAATTACAAGGATGGCAATCTTTTACAGATGCTGGGTTAGATTTTGCTGCTAGGTCACAGGACCCGACGTTGGGACCAGAAGTGAATGCCACTTCTGTTTGGACAGGGATTGGCTGGCTGCACATGGTCTTCTAGCCAATGGCCAATTAACAGTGGGGAGACGCGAAGGCTGACCAATGAGAGTGTGGAGCAGGATGCCATGCGGCCGAGGCAGCTGCTGGCACCATAGTTAAACGGCTGCAATGTAATGGTGACTGCCTACCTGGAGAGCTGGGAAATTTAAGGAAAGCTGCAGCCAGAATGGCAGAAGGAAGACCCCTGACTGGCCACATGGTTCATTCCCTCTCAGCTGTCCTCCAGGCTGCAAGGGCAAGGCGGGAGGCCCTCTTCCCCAGGCATGCCTGACCAAGCAAATCTGGACGAAGTTCACAGAGGAGGTCAGCAGCCATGTGGTCACCCCCCCTAGAATCCGGTTACTGCACTGCAAGCACATCAGTGACCCCCTTTCAGTCTGCCAAGGTGAGTAACCCAAACCTCTCCCTTTGGGGCTTGCACCTGACAATGTGAGACAGTATATTTGGTGGAGAAGGAGTGACCACCCAGTCAGTGGCAAAGGGGTCAGGCAGTTGTATATGATGTCAGAAGTATGGCTGCACCCTGGGGTAGGTGTCACTCTGTCATTCCTGAATCCCACAAAGTCCCTTGGGAGTGGCCACATGCAGGAGGCATTCATGTGCCCCCATCATGGATCGCTGGACTGCAGCCAGTATAGGCCTTGTTCTTGTCTCCAAGGGGAAATGAACAGTGTCCATCTTTGGGCTTGCAAGGGGAAGACAGTCCATAACCCACGAGCAAGCCAAGACAGGTGGCAGCATATCATTTCAGTCCTTTCTCCCTGACGGAGGAGGAGGGAGGCTTTAGAACTGGCACGTCAGCCTAAAGGCTGACAGGTGCTCAGGCCCAAGAGAATGAGTGGATGCGTGCAGAAGCACAAGGGTTTATCTAGCTCACATGGGGTAAAGTGCTCATGTCCCCACTACTGGACACAAGTAGGGATAGTAAAATGCCACAATGGGAAGCCCATAACCCTTCCATCTATCTGTTCTCTCATGCAGGTCAGGGTCAGGCTGAAAAAGAGAGAGCTGGGGAGACCACGGGACAGCCCAGGCACCTCTGAGAAAGAAGGAGAACACACCGTTACATCATTCGCCTGCAACCTCCACCAGTGCAGGTACTCTCACCTCAGGGGATCCATTCGCGCTTAGATTCAGGCGCACAAGCACAGCGCAGATGGAGCTGATGGAAGCAGCGAAGGCCGAAACCATTGGCAGTGGAAGGACTGCCAGAATTCAGGGCAATGCTGAGCCCAGGGGCTGGTAAAGATCTGGAGGAGATTCAGGAATGTATTTGCACCCACACCCAGACAACGGAGCAGTCCATCCATCGAGAGATTGACAACCCTCATGGAGAGCCAGATGCAGCAGACCACTCAGTGGAAGCTGGAGATACACATGGATATGCGTACCATTGCCTCATCCATCAGCTCAATCCAGCAATGGCAAGGTGAGACTGGAGGGTTGGTGGGGGGGCGGCGTTGGGTGGCGAGGTGGGGGCAAGGCGTCTGGAGTCCTTGCCAGGCCCTTGTCCTTCTCAAGTCAGCAGGGAGGCACAAGTGCTCCTTATAAGGCAAGAGGAGAGGCTGACTTCTACATCTGGGGAATCCTCTCCTGGTCTTCGTGGTGTGGACAGCTACTCCTAAGCCCCTCTGCCAGTCACACCAGTGCCTCAAGTTTCCCCGACAACAGAGGATGCTCCTACACCTATGCAGGAATGCCTCAACATGCCAGGACCTGCCAAGCCTCAGGCAGCCAGAGGACGGCCTCCAAGGTCATCCCAAGCCATAGGGCAGCAAGGTCATCAGCCGGCCTCCACCGAAGCTACAAGTGCGGTGAGAGCATCATGTAGGAGCATGTGTAAGAAATTTAAGAACACTTAGCTGCACTTGGAGCTCATGGGTGAAGAGAGAATCTAAGTGTTAAGAAAAAGCAAAATACTGCGGATGCTGGAAATCTGAAAAAGAAACAGAAAATGCTGGAAAAACTCAGCAGGTCTGACAGCGTCTGTGGAGAGAGAAACAGGGTTAACGTTTCGTGTCCGTGTGATTCTTCTTAATCGAAGGCCAGGATTTTACGGTCCTGCCTACTCCTAGAAGATGCCGCAAGCCATTTAAATCTTCATTCAGCTCAGCGGGAATATAATACCCGGCCGGGTGGGAGGGGCTGTAAAATCCTGGCCTAAGTGTTGAGCCTTGTGTTGCTATGCCACTCAGTGAAGGATTAACGTATTTCATTCTACATCCTCTTGCAATTCTTGCTGCTCCCTCAAGGCACTGGTTGCGAGGTTCCATGTCACGTTCAGCCAATTCTTCGTGCTTGCTGGTGTCCAGTGTGCACCTGGGCACAGGACAGCGGAACTCAAAATGAAGGAGGTGACAGCAGGACCTGCAGGAGTGCTTTACAGGCGTAGTTCCGAGAGATGGTAAGGGTCATATGAAACGTCCATGTTTTAGTTCCTTCTGAGCCTCCCTTGCAGATTTTTCATTGTGCCATTTCAGCGCTCTCTGTGGTCCTTCATCCTACATCACCTGGTCAGAAGCCTCCTCCATATCGTCATCAGAGGAGGAAGGAGCACAATCCACAATATCCTCACTGTCCCACACCTCCCTGCTTCCACCAGGTTGTGCAGTGCACAGTAAACCACAACAGTACAAGAGACCCTCACTGGGGCATACTGAAGAGCTCCATCAGGTCAGTTAAGGCACCTGAATCGCACCTTCACAGAAGCCCCATGGCCTGCTTGATGGTCATCCGGGTTGCTCCATGGTCGGTATTGTACCTCTCCCTTGCATCCATGTGTGGGTTCCTCCCAGGTGTTAGTAGCCATGTCCTCAGTGAGCAGCTCTTGTCTCCTATTATCCATCTGTGAAGGTTAGAAAGGAGCCAGCAAAACTGTGGCACCTGGGCTTGCCGAAGCATGTAGGCATCATGCCTGCTTCCCAGGAACTGTGCACACACCTGAAGGGTCCTTCTGTGGTGGTCGCAGACCAATTGTTCACTGAGCAAAAGAAAGCCCTTCCTAGAACCATAGAAGACTACAGCACAGAAAACAGGCCATTCGGCCCTTCTAGTCTGTGCTGAAATATTATTCCGCTAGTCCCATTGACCTGCACCTAGTCCATAACCCTCCAGACCTCTCCCATCCATGTATCTAGCTAATTTATTCTTAAAACCTAAGAGTGAGCCCGCATTTACCACGTCAGATGGTAGATCGTTCCACACTCTCACCACTCTCTGAGTGAAGAAGTTCCCCCTGAACCTTTCCCCTTTCACCCTAAAGCCATGTCCTCTCGTGTTTATCTCTGTTAGTGAAGGCTGCTGACTAGCCTGTGGGAGCCTTAATGGTTACATGTGTGCAGTCGCTCACACTCTGCACTGGCTCCCGAACCCAATGGTTCTCTCAGCTTGGCTGTCTGGATCATTGCAGAGATACACATACTCACTGGCCCTCTTGAAAAGGGCATTGGTCACCACCTTGATGCATGGATGTGCCAAATTCTAATAGGTCCCACACATATCTCCAGTGGATCCTTTGACAGATCTGGAGATGTAGAAGTTCAGAGCCACAGTGACCTTCAGCGTCACTTGCTCGCGGGGGACCATCAACTCCCACAGGGCTGATCTCATTCTTTGGTATGGCACGCTGATCAGTGACAGCCTCCCTGTAGAGGCACAGTCTTCAAAGACACTGCTGTTTGGACATTTGCAGATAGTTGAGGCTCAGATGGTAGACCCCCTGTGGAAGGAATGGGAAAACAGTGTGATTTGTGAACAGAGTGCTTCATGAACTGAATGCTAAATTGGAAATCTGGTGCAAGTGGAATCTCTCTGGTAAGTATTTCTCACATTGCAATTTATTTTTACAGTCAGGCTCTGACTTAGAAATTTCAACAACAAGCTGGTTCAGATACCTAGTTAACAGAAACTGCCCAGCAGTTGCAGTTAACTGTCAATCAACTGAACATGCCTGCCTGAATAAGTGTTGATTACTGTAGCAGGGAGCTGACCTACCATTTGTAATTTGGGTGTGAGTCATAAGCTCTGTATAAAACTAGACGGGGTTTGCAAGTGGGACCTCACTGGTAAGTATTTCTCAAGTTCTCATTTAGATTAACAATCAATCCAATTTGTCCTACGCCTTTCAAGCTACATTATCCAAGTATTCGGCTGAGAGAATCGACATTGAAACAGCTGAATAGTCGGAATACTTATCTAGTAGATGCTGACTAAACTCTCCAGAAAACTTATTGTTTGTCCTTTCAAATGTAATTTAATTTTTAACATTATGATTAGTCTTTATTACAGCCAATTAACATCTCTGGCACTGAAAATTAACTTTTATAAGTGTGGAATGATTCCTTCAGATTTTAATTATTATTGGAGTCAAAGTTCCATGCAGTGTTGGAAATCCTGAATTGCAGGTTCTCCATGTCTTTCTGACCAACCCACTTCCTGTTGGTCAGGTAATGAAAAGCTTCATGCCCCTCCCCTTGTGAATCATCAAAGATTGATCAGTCTGATTGATTAAGGAGATACACAGTTGCTTGTCCAGTTCACACAGGGCCCATATCGCCTGTAGCGAATGCCCTGCTGTTTGGAATATCTAAGAACTACAATCTCCAAAAGCAACTGTTGGCAACTGTAAGTGCAATGGACAGAGAGCCAAGTTCATTCGCCACTGAAATTCAGGCCAATAAAATAAGTGAGGCATTATTAGAAACAGAGAATCTCTTTGCTGTGTATGATCTTAATATGAGAAGCTAATTGTAATCAGTCGCATTCTGACACTGACCAACTCAAAATAGAGGCTTAACTGTTTTCTATAGAACACACTTTTCTTTACACTGATCTGAAAAGTGCACGTTTTAAAAATACTCTCAAACTTTTCTCTGAAAACAGAAGTGATTGTAATGTATGCAAAACTATAAATCTGCTCCCATGTGTCCCAGAGTCTGCCACATCCCAGCATATCGAGCAGCCAGAAATCTGGAAGAATTTAACACCGAACAGACTCAGACACAAAGTATGTTATTCAAAATAAACACTAGAACTTCTCTCATCATCCAGGAATGTAAAAATGGCAATTAATCTAGAACTAGAACATTTGCCGATTCTGAATAAAAGTCAAAGAGTGACTTAGGACTCTAATGCTGTGTGAGTTTTTTTTTTAATTTGCAGAGTTACA
The DNA here is from genome assembly GCF_964194155.1 of Cetorhinus maximus. NCBI lineage: Eukaryota > Metazoa > Chordata > Chondrichthyes > Lamniformes > Cetorhinidae > Cetorhinus > Cetorhinus maximus. The sequence continues at coordinate 2,937,541 of NC_135902.1, read as the reverse complement.
GTAATTTACAAACTGCTCGACTACCAACCTTTAATACTTTATGGCCAATTGCAGGGTAGTTTCCACTGCAGTTGGATTGATTATAAAAACAAATGTAGTTGCGCAAATTTCCACATGCACAGTTTTAAAAGTTGCTGTTCTCACGCCTCCCTCAAGACTTGGCTATTTAAGGCAGTGAGCCAAACTAGGAAGATACTAGATTTGATCTCCATACTGTGCTGTGTTAGTTGATCTCTGCCAATGTGGAAGTAGACGTACAACAATTGGCCTGTCCTCCCACCCCCACCTCCCCACCCCCCTCACACCCGCCACCTTCCATCGATGAGCCAGGATTTTCACATCTGATTTCCCTCCAGTAACTTGCTCTGAAAGTGCTCGTACAGGAGAGTGCCAAACACCCGTTCAACCACACCTAACCTTGAGGGAAAATAAAAGTGAGAACTCTCCTGCTGATAGAATTAGGTTTGCCAGTGACTGAATAAAATCTGCGTCGGTCAGTGATTGCAAACACTTACACTTTGCAAAGTGGAACATGACACCTGATTTACCCGTCTCCTTTGGTGGGGAATACTGTGACAGAAAGGGAGGTTTTTTAAATACATTTTGCGTCTTGCATCTGCATGGATTTCCAGTTGTGTAACACTTTCTGCAGCTGTAATACTTTAGCCATCATAAACTGACTATTTAACATACTAATATATGCAGATTGACACAACAGATATATTAGAATCACACACCACCATATGGTCAATTATAATGCCACTCGCAGCTATTTTTTCACAGACATTCTAGAGGCAGCAGCAAATGCCAGCCTGACACAAGCAGGCTTTGGAAAATGGCACATAAATTATGTTGTGACGTGCGAAGTAGAATTTTCTACTTTTATTTGTTTTGTTTCTGCGGTGTGCAACAGTGATTGGTGGTGACACAAAGGTGGAAATGAGTCTAGAGGATTACAGCAGAAGGTGCTTTAAAACTTTCACCTCTTTTCTTTACTGCCTGCAATGCTTACATTCCTGTTCGTCCTTGGAGACCTTTTAAAACAGGCAAAAGAGACAGTGGGGAAATGAGGGGAACTTTTTTTTAATGCAGTGAGTTGCTATGGACTGGAACGCATTGCCTGAAAAAGTTATTCATAACTTTGAATAAATTGAATAATTACTTGAAGGTGAAGTTATTGCAGGACTCTGGGGAAAGGGGAGAGGATCTTTCAAAGAGGAGGTAGGAAGGACCGAATGGCCTCCTTTGCTGCAAAATTCTATGGTTTCCTTTTGCAATATTCCTCTAACTATGCTACTTGAAGGCTTTTAATGATAGGGAACCCAGGCTGGTCATGCAACACTAAAAGTATCTGACAAATACTCACTGGTAGTCATAGTCCAAATGGACAGACCAAGTTCCTCACACCTACACTTGACACAGGAGCACTGTTTTAGAAAACTGCATTTCACAAGGAAAGCTACATGCTGAATTCTGATCTCCAACTCACTTCCACCATGACAGCTGCATTGCCAGGACACATAAATGTTATCACCAACCCTGGGTCTTTGTCCAACAGGGCTTTTTAGACTGCCTCTGGCTAATACATAGATACTTCAGACAGGCCACAGGGGCATTATTTCTGGTAGTTTTCCCAATGCACCAAGAATTTTAAAGTGTTTCAGTGAATGTGGTGCAATGTGTTTGAGAGATGTGGCTGTCATGGTTGAATAGCTGACAGCATTCTTCCATAGGCTGCCCTTCAAAGTGTTCATCTGAATCCTCTGTAATGGACACCCTGTCCATTCTGCCCCTCCAATGAGTTGGTGTCAGTGTTATCCTTGCCCACTGACCTGACCGTAGCTCAATCATGTCCAGTGCCTTACAATGCACAGATCCCACCTCAAATCTATCCTGTAAGATAAACCCAGTGTCAGTATCTGAGCTGGTGGCTGCAAGTATTAAATCAAGTGATGGTGTTGTGCTTTGTCCTCTTTCTCTTGTTGGTGTTGCTCCACTGGCTGGTCAAATTGCACCTCTTGCATATCAGTGGAACAGTATCAATGCGTCATTCTTCTCTGTTTCCCAGGTTAGTTTGCACAACTGACAGCACTTTCCCCAGCCCCAATGCACCACCCATTTAGGAATAGGGAAAAACACTTTGGACCAGTATTCTTATTTCCCAGTTTTTACTGGGCATTCCATTTTAAGGTATACAAGACCAGTTCAGACCAGTATTCTTATTTCCCAGTTTTTACTGATTTTTTTTTCATTCTGGGGTGCAGGCTTGTTTTAAATCTTACTAGGAATGTATGATTTGGGGCCTCCTGCTGAATGGTTCAACCAATGAACAGCGCAGTTAGTGCTGGCTGCATTCAGTTAAACAGGTGGCACAAGGTTGCCTGCATTATACAGAATGGGCAGAGGTTAATCACACATTGCTATCCCCGTGCCCATTTCAAGGGCTATCCAATTTAGTCCCCAATGTCATTTGAACTGCTTTGGTACTGTTGAAGTGTCATTTTTAATCTTTCTTAAAATGAAAAGTTAATCAATATTTAAACAGCTCTGGGCAAAGTTGTAACCACCCTAATGCAGAGCTCATTATCACTAGCAAGAGAGTAATCCAGAACAGACACGCTAACATTGTTCTTCTCACCCCGAGTCTGATATGCCTATGCCCCGAAACAGAACAGGCGGACACCACAGCACTTGAATTTGATTAGTTTGAATAAATATGGGATGAGCCAAATGGAGATCACTTTTGAACCTGTAACTAAATGTGATACAAACTATTTTATTACTGCATGATATTGCGATGCACATAGTATATGGTAATGAAAACAAAATATATTCAGTCAGGCGAACACTCTTTTAGAGTAGAATATAAGAATTCCAGATGAAGTGATGGAAATAATTTTTGTTCATCACCCACTAGTGTTGACATATTCTAATCCATCAACAATAAAACTTTATTCAGCAATGCGTAGTCCGAGTGCTCATGTGTCAGGTGATATGTGCTTTTGTTCTTGAAGGTAGCACAGACTGATTTTGAAGCCCACACTGAATAATGTGATGCAGACAGCAATGATTTACAGTTTGCAAGAGTTCATCTGCTAGAAATCAAAGGAAGTGAAGAAGGAAAGAGGAATTGCAGTCCTATGAAAGACTACATAAATATTTTATTGAATTTTAATGTACACAGATTTAGTGCTACATTTAAGCTAGGAAGTGCATATGATGTACTTGCATAATTTTACAACCCCAATTCTTTAACTGGCTTCTAAGGTTAAGTTAATGGGCGTGTAATACAATAATGAATTGGAAACTATCTGAAATCTCAACAGTTCTGTCAAATATCTTCTGCTGAATATAATAATTCTAGGCAACATGATGCAAGCATCACTGTCACAAAGCTTATTTCTGCAGCCTATACATTGTTCCTAATGTGACAAAAAAACTGCTCAGTGAAGGTTTAAATCCAATTGTGTCATTTGAAAATCAGATTCTTCCCATTAAATCAACTGCTAAATAGGTCCACTTGTAGAGGGGTCCAAAGCTAGGCGCTCGTCCACATAAAATAACCATTAATAAATCCAATAAAGCATTCAGTAAAAACTTCTTAGCACGGAGAATGTTTAGAACATGGAACTCACTAGCATTGCTAGCGATGGTATGGTGGTATTGTCACTGGACTAGTATTCCAGGGACCCAGGGTAATGCTCTGGGGAGCTGGATTTGAATCCCACCATAGCAGATGGTGAAATTTGAATTCAATAAAAAAAAATCTGGAATTAAAAGTCTGATGATGACCATGAAACCCTTGTTGTAAAAACCCATCTGGTTCACTAATGCCCTTTGGGGAAGGCTAAGCAAGTTAAGTGCGGAATGGAGAAAGGTATAGGATATACTGGTAGAATTAGATGAAGTAGTGGATGGAGACTCGTGTTGAGCATAAAATTGACATGTACCAATTTGGTCAAATGGCCGGTTATTGTGCCGTACATTCTATGTAATTAACTGCATTGTAACCTTAACAAAAACAAATAGGTGCAGATGCTAGAAATCTGAGACAAGAAGAGAAAGTGCTGGACTCACTCAGCAGGTCAACAGCATCTATGAAATGGACAGACAAGTTAATGTTTCCAGTGTAAGAAAGGTCTGCACCTGAATTACACATCAGGTTTTATTGCGCATGCCAGTGAATGATGAAAGAATAAACACTTCCCTTGAAATGGCAAATCACTGTTTATAATGGTCAACTCCAGCATGACGGAACATTAGGACTGTGCAAGAAATCATCCAATATTCTTTGGTCTAGTGGCAAGGTCTAAAAGTCAGGCACCATCCATCAGGACTTTGACACTAATGAGGAGAGGCTGGTGTGTGCAAGAATGTAAAAGTAAGATCAAATAGTGTACATGCAAGTAAAGTAAGGTAATAGAAAGTCACTTAACCTAGGTGAAGCTTGACAACCAGTCAACTCTAATGAACAAAAAACTACCGTGAAAAGTTGTAATAAATACTGAACAGTTCTAAAAAAAAACTAGTAGAAAGAATGGAAGTGAAAAGCAGTAAGGAAATAACTCCCGCTCAGGGGACATAGAAGGTGAAATGTTTAGATGAAAGCTGGTTTCTTTTATCATCTGAAAGGGTAATTGTTTTGTGCGTTTCCTTCTTTCTGTCCACATAATAACATTGGCTGAACTTTAAACACAAAACATCTGTCCCTGTAAAGGGTGTTGATAAGGTATTATTATTTATAAGGTATTTTATAAGGTATTTTCTTCTTCATGGTGCCCAAAGAAAATTCACTGGATAGACACGCAATACATTAAACCACAAATTAACATGTTTTAGGAATATATTTCAAGAGCATACCCTCGGGCGATTTGTAGGAGAGAAATTGTGTCTTTATGAAGAAGCAGTTATTCATAACTTCATGATGAACTCTGACTTCTGTTGCGATCCTCGTATAAGGTAACAAATCATTCAGTAAAATGCAAGTTTGTACATACCACACCAATTCTCCAAAATTGAGCCTTTTAATAATAAATGGTCTTTTCATTTATGGTTGCTGTAATTTAGGAAAATTACAGCAACCTGGCTCATCTTTCAAGTGTCAAATTGATAGGTAAATCCAACCATGGTCTAGTGGCCCATCAAATCAAAGCATCAGTAACTGAGTGTGGTTGAGAACGCATGCATCAATATCTACACCTGCGCAGATGAATTTCACCCAAGAACTAATTGTTTTCAGCTTAACAGGATGCTTAGATTCAGCTGCACAGACACTTTGTCAAAAGTTCCTTTTAGGGAAGCATATTTCTGCTAATAAATGTCCAGACAGCATTGTTCCTAGATCTGAGTTCAAAGACATCTCTAATGAGGCAGAAACCGGGAATGACATGTAAAACCTGAGTTTTAGACCTCCATGCTAAGAAAAACAGGTACCCAGATAGAAGCTACTCAATGAAAGTGCCCTGTGATCCTGAGGAGGTGAATAAATAAATCCTGAATGTGTAGCAGCCCACTAGAAAGGACACTTTACTAGCAGAACAAAATGAATGATCAAATAATCCCAAGTGAGATAGCAAAAATGTATATACCACAGGTTGTGACATATTTTGATGGGTCTGTTGACCTGTGGAGTGATCTCTGAAAATTGAGTGGAAGTCAAGCAGCCATTCACTGAAGTGGAAGCTGATGTGTGAACAGGGGGATATGATTTCATGATGATGTTTGAAAATCACTGAGAAACCTGTTAGCCAGAAAGTTGAAGTGAAAGGGAGCTCACCCAATCAAATATGCTCAAGATTCTGGCATTGGATTATTTCCTAATTGAGAGAATATTTAGGACAATCTATTCAAAAACTCACAATGAAGAAAGGATATGTCTTTTAGGCATAATGGTCAAGATTTTACAATAGAAATCATGGTTAGACCATTATATACCATTGTTCCATGTGTAGATCAGACAGCAATTTCTGGCTAATACATGCTCAGTTAAATAGGAAATCAGGAAGTTGCTGTCTGAGTTTCAGTGATGCATCAGAAGCTCCTCTACCTCAGTATCTCACTGAGGGATTCACCATTGAAACGCATGGTATGGTGTGAAATTGCTGTACTTACATGATAGATACCCATTTAACATACCAGAAAATGTTTGAATTATCCATCCTGATCCAGTAAATTTTTAATGGCATGATGAGTTTTTTCAAACTACATCTCGGGTGCTAAAAATTAACTTTTTCAAGTGTGGAATTTCATTCCTTCAATTTTTATTTATTGATGGAGATTTTAAAAAAAGATTTATATTTTTTTTTCTGCTTTTTCTTTCTGTCTTTTGTACTTTTCTTAATCTAATCTTTTTTCCCCTTTCATTGCTTTCTGTTGGCATTGGCATTGAATTAATATTCATAATTGACACATCCTGGCTTAGATACTTAATGGCTCAGAAAGGGTTCTTCAATCTGATTGGTCCAGGGAACATGCAGTTGCTATCCCTGTTCACACAGATCTGAGGTTCCCTGCTGTGGCAAAATGGATTTCCAAATCACTACTAGTTCCAGGCATGTTTTCCACTACTGAAATTAAACTGAGCTGGTCTGATACTTACCAACTCATAGCCTGAAGGAACAATGCCCTTCAGATCAGCTTAACTCAAAGTTAGCATATCAAGTGGAACTTGATCTTGAAAATAATTGCAACATAATAATTATGATACTGGACTGGAAACCTAGGCCTGGATTTTCGTTTGCAAGTCGGGTGCTCAGAGTCGGGGGAGTTCCTGGCTCCGCCAACCTGATCGTCAAAAATGGCTGCCCAACATTTCAATTCTCAGTCCAGGGGGAGCTACATTAGATGTCAAGGTGGATGACCCCAGAAGTAGTGAGGGGGTCAGAGGGTGGCCCAGAGCAGGCCACCAGAGCCTGGAGGAGACATCATTGCCTTGTCAGGTGAATGCCAAAGCTGTAAATGTTGTCTAACTATTAGCTGACCCAGATGGCCCGTCATGGGTTTTCCCTATGGAAGAACTGTCATTGTTGCTGCTCAATCAAAGTGTACTCTACAAAAGCATGAAGTGGATTCCCAAGACACCATCATGGAGATGGCATCATTGTGCATTACTACCTGGTACAGATATTATGCAGTCAGCTGCCAAGACTCAATGGGTGATTGAATGATGAACAGTGCCATGCTCATTAACCCATCCACCTGCTCTTTTACCATCTGTCTATCAGGATGTGCTCACAATGTTGACCCTTGACCAGGCTTCTTGGCCACCATTACTGAGATCAGCTTTTTAATTCCAAATTTATGACTTGAATTCAAATTCCACCAGCTGCTACGGTGGGATTTGAACCCGTGTCTCCAGAGCATCAGCCTGGGTCTTTAGATTGCTAGTCCAGTGACATTACCACTACACCACTGCCTCCCCATACTCCATCCCCCAAAGAGAGGGCCACAGGCAGGAAATAACATCCAGGGGACCTTCCTGCATGGCACCTCTGATCTTAATTTTTTTGCTTACACCTACGAGGGAACCTCCATGTTGAGGTGACCTCTCAATCCCCCTCCTGCCTCAAGCTTCACAGTTGCTGGTCCTCTGATTGGGCCTGCAGCTTCTTCATCCCGCCCACTGTCCTTAATTGGACAGTGAGACTGGATGCAGCCAATAGGAGGCCGCCTCCAGTCAGATTGCTAAACTGGTCCCACTGTTGGCCAGTTCAGGCTTGGAACCCCCATTAGGTCCCCCCATTGGAGTCCTGAAGCCCAGGGTAAAATCCTGCCCGTTGTCTTAATTAATTCCTAAAAGTGGACTTGATATGAAGCCTCTCGTTTTCATCTATCTCCAAAAAAAAAAGACCCATGACTGAAAAGACTGGGTCAGCTGTAACTCCCAAACTCACACTTATAAAGTGATGATAAATGTTCCTTTCCTTTGGTGCTCTACTGGGATTCCTAATCCTGTACAAGGACTGTGGTTCTCCACTGGTACATGTGTTCAAATGAATGATGTGACTTTTGTTTATGCAGCTGCCCTGTTCTGATGCAATCCTCAGGTTGCTCATAAACATAGATCATTTCGAAAAGACAGAAAGACCACGTCAATGGAAAGATATCTAGATTCTGCACAATAATTATAATAAAATAAATTGCACTGTTTGTCACTAAGAAAGAAGCTACCATTTAGATAGCTCTATTACCATGTCTCTCAGGAATCACCCAAGTTGCCTCACGCGGAAGGAATTAGATTGTGCAGTTACTGTTGTTAGGTGGGCTACCGTAGCAAACATTTTCATGGACGTGTTCCCACAATGAAATGCGTACCCAGTTAATTTGTCTCTTTTTATTGTTTTGGTTGAAGAAGGAAAGTGTGCCAGGGCTTCAGTGCCCTGGGATCTTTAATGCCCACTTGATTAGGCATACATGGTCTCATAGTGATGTTTCTTCTGAATGATGGCACCCGGAACAATCCGCACTCCCTCAACAATGCATTGAGGCATTAGCCTCCATGATGTGCTCAAGTACTAAAGCTGGGTTTAAAACACAACCTTCTGACTCAGAGATAAAATGTAGTCACTGAGCCAAGCTGATAGATATTAGATTCATTGCAGAGTCTGAAAAACGTCTTATTCAATTAGAGCAATGTATTTCACATTGCAGGCACTGTTAATGGATGCATTATAGCAAGTGTAAAAGACCCATAAATCACAAGCTGCCCTTTGGTTATTTTTCATGAAAATCTACATAATGATCTGTGAATGGTGCAATGTTCTATTTATTAAACAGATGTGCTGTTTAGTGTATTAGAAATGTGATGCAAGCCCTCTTATAAAACTGCCTCCAATTGGATATTGATTTTTAAACATTTCTCTGCGGAAAATAATCAGATTATTTGGCAGTGAAAATACCATTAACATCAATGTAGCGAAAATGCATTCTGTCCATGAGCTTATAGGACCGGATAGAAGGGTACACACAAAATAAATACATCAGTAATGGAAAAAGGATGCTGCACTGACAGAGCTGCTGTAAAATCCAAAAGGCAACTTCTTCTGTTGAAGCAAAAACAGAAAATGCTGGAAAAACTCAGCAGGTCTGGCAGCAACTGTGGAGAGAGAAACAGAGTTAACGTTTCGAGTCCGTATGACTCTTCTTCAGAGCTAAAGGGAAGTAGAAATGTGATGAAATTTATACTGTTTAAGGAGGGGTGGAGCAGGTGGAATGAGATAGAAGGTCAGGGATAGCTGACAGCTAAGTAGAGATTGACAAAGATGTCGTGGACACAAGACAAAGGGAGTGTTAATGATTGTGGTAAAGACTAAAGAAGGTGCTGACAGTGGCATCAAGATAAGGAAGCAGAATGTGTGAATAGTAGAACAAGGCTCAGCGCTCTGTGAAAGAACAACATAGAAACAAGTGGCTGGTGGCCCTGTGAGGGGAGGAGGGGTTTGGAGAAAAAGGATTAAAAAATGAAAAAATAAATAAAAGAATAAAATAAAATTTAGAAAAATAATAAATAAACATTAGATCTAAAAAGGGGGTCAAGATGGTGGACAGAGTTCATGGTCTGAAGTTGTTGAACTCAATGTTAAGTCCAAAAGGCTGTAAAGTGCCTAGTCGGAAGATGAGGTGCTGTTCCTCCAGTTTGCGTTGAGCTTCACTGGAACAATGCAGCAGGCCAAGGACAGGCATGTGGGCATGAGAGCAGGGTGGAGTGTTGAAATGTCAAGCCACAGGAACTTCTGGATCAGGCTTGCGAACAGACCAAAGGTGTTTCACAAAGCGGTCACCCAGCCTGCGTTTGGTCTCTCCAATGTAGAGGAAACCGCATTGGGAGCAGCGAATGCAGTAGATTAAATTGAAGGAGGTGCAAGTGAAATGCTGCTTCGCCTGAAAGGAGTGTTTGGGGCCCTGGATGGTGAGGAGGGAGGAGGTAAAGGGGCAGGTGTTGCACCTTCTGCAATTGCATGGGAAGGTGCCATGGGAAGGGGATGAAGAGTTGGGGGTGATGGAGGGGTGGACCAGGGTGTCCCAGAGGGAACTGTCCCTACGGAATTCTGACGGGATGGGGGGTGGTGAGGGGAAGATGTGTTTGGTGGTGGCACCATGCTGGAGTTGGCAAATTTTATTTCAGATTTCCAGCATCTGCAGTATTTTGCTTTTATCTTTCTTCTGTTGAAGAACCTATTTTTGTGATTTAAAATGTCAGTTCGGTATTCGCTTGAACATTATGTTGTGGAGAAATATAGGCTTCATATAGCTCACAGGTTATAAAATTTCACCTGTGTATAAATTATCGAAGCATGTACTGTACATTTTACAAAGTGGGCAACAGTAAACTGCTCAGTTTCAAAATCCCTTTACAGTTGTTCAAATTATGAACCCTAAAAGTTCCAATCACTTCCAGCACATCTATTTCAAAAAAATATATACAAGTTAATCTAAATTCACCAAAACATCATATCTTTTGTTAACGAATCAGATCTGCAGCAAAATGAATGTTTCACTGAAGTAACTATAAGAAATAACAGATGTAGATTCCTGGAACAGCACCATCTGATGCGCAGGCTGAGAAATTGCACTGACCCGTGTCCGTGTGCGTGACTATAGTAAGAACTGAGTGCAATGTCTCAGACAATAAAGATTCATGTAAATAACATGTTTCCGATTTAGAAATAGAGGGCAACATTGGGTGGGTGGCAGGCAGTCTGAATGTGGCAACTACCCCACCACCCCTCGTTCACCACAAGCTTACACAGGCACTTCGAGATACCCAAGAACAGCCAACTGGCCAGGCAAATGTAGAAGAACAACAGGTAGAACAGCAAAGGGACAATAGTGGCCATCACTCAATGTGCAACAGACAACCGTCAGCTCGGATGCTGCGCGTAATCTAGACACAGGGGGTGACTCACCAGGGGATGGGTGACCTGCAGCCAGGGCAGGAAACATGGGCAGCGCAGGTGCCAGCTCACCAGAGGGTAAGGTTGCACATGGATTCAGACAAGCACTTTGATGAGGCGAGGTACAGAAGAACCCCATAGATAGGGACAATGAAATACATGATGTTGGCAGGCCTGCTAGAAACTTTGCAGTCAGTGTTAAGAACCATGAAGGCCGTTTAGCAAATGAGCAATTGGTGGTGAGCCACCTAAACTGAATGGTTTGCTAGGCCATTTCAAGAGGGCAGTTAAGAGTCAACCACATTGCTGTGGATCTGGAGTCACATGTAGGCCAGACCAGGTGAGGGTGGCAGATTTCCTTCCCTAAAGGGCTCCAGTGAACCAGATGGGTTTGACAATAATCTGGTAGTTTTATGATCATTATTAATGAGGCTAGCATTTCATTTCAGATTTATTAATTAATTGAACTTAAATTCCTCTAGCTGCTGGATTTGAACTCACGTCTCCAGATCATTAGTCTGGGTCTCTGGATTACCAGCCCAGTAACATGATCAATATGCTATCTGTCCTCCACCCGATTCCTAGAATTGCTGAGATGCCATCCTGGTGGAGTGGCAGTGGTTCCATGCAGCACAATCCTGTTGTGCTTACTCAGGATGACAGCATTTGTTCTCCTACACCTGCTACTCCACTAGTTCCCCTGCTGTTCCCTGTCAGCCAGCCAGCCAGCCCAGGCTGCTGTCACCCACACTGAGGGCAGTCCAAAGTTGGGCTTCTAGGGCCTGAGCTGCTGAGGTCTTCCTGCAAGGCCACCTGCAGTCTCCCCACTGAAAATCAGCAGCTAGTGCTGCAGCCATTGGGATAGGGACTGTGTTGGAGCACTAGGGCAGGCAAAGGCACTCAAAAGACAGGCACCAAGGGAGTGCAGAAGAGCGATTATTTGATATTTGAATGTAATATGATAGGCCAGCATTCCTCTTGTAGTAAACACTATACAGGTGTAAACCTGATGACTTCTAGTAGGTACTGATCTTAAAACATACATACACACATACTTCTGTTGAAGGGTCATGAGGACTCGAAACGTCAACTTTGCTCTTCTCCGCCGATGCTGCCAGATCTGCTGAGATTTTCCAGGTATTTCTGTTTTTGTTCTGAAATCCATGTGCCTCTTGCACTCTAAAAAGATCATTGGTTTGTGCATATTCACTGATTAAAATGGACCAAAAATTAAAATAATTTTGTCAATCTGAGCACTTGCACAGAACTTCATCCACCAACATATTGGGAATTCAGATATGTGCGCACTACAAATTTCCACTCATTAATTTTAAGAGATAGAAAATTAAAGTCAGTGTAGGCTTGGATTTTTGACATGCACTCCTGGCAGGAAGAACCATTTGAACAATTGCCATCTTAACCTTGTAATTTAAGATATTATAAACATTTAAATAAAAAGAAACAGTAAGAGCATTAACTAAGTCCAGTGCTGCCACTTAACATGAAAAACTAGAAGAGAGGAAATAGTTGAATTAGAAACTCGTGTCAAGTGAGTTCTGAAGGTCCATCCTGACCAAACTGTCAAATATCTCATCCTTTACAGGTCCCTTATAGGAAACAATCCATACTATCCCAAACCAGCATACAGGAACATTAGCATAGTGGTAATGTTACTGGATCAGTATCTCAGATGTATGAGCTCAAATCCCACCAAGGCAGCTGGAGGATTTTAAATTCAATTAATTAATAAATTTGGAGTAAAAAGCTAGAATTAAAAATGGCAACCAAGAAGCTACTAGATTGCTATAAAAACATTTCTGGTTCAGTAACACTAGGGAAGGATTCTGTCATCCTTACCTGGTCTGGCCTATATGTGACTCCAGACCCACAGCAGTTGAATCTTAATTGCCCTCTGATATGGTTTAGCAAGCCGCTCCAAACCTCTACAGAAAGGTCAAATGAGAATAGTACTGGAAAGGACTAAGGCACAACACCCTACCCAGATGACCTGTTGTATGAATGTATGTTACAAGGACCGTTCTCTGCAATCAAAGGGAATACGCTCAAACCTTGCTCCTTTTGTGAATTACCTAGGAAATCGGGGGCCTAGATTTCCCCGTTACTTTCTCCATGGCAATGCCTCGGCCAATCAGAGTCGACTTGCCAATCAACACCCTTTTCTCCTGTAGTATAACATGTTGTGATCATTTGAAATTTGGTATTCTTGCATTTGTCCTAATGAGTGCAAGACAAAAAGCTTCAGCGTGTCTCTCTTTTTAGCAATATTCAAGTTCTGTATTACCAAAAACAAATCTTGTGCATTGCATCTTCAACATATGGACTGCAGCAGTTCAAGAAAGTGACTCACCACCACCTTCTTATGGGTACTTCGGGATGCACAATAAATATCGGCCTTGCCAGTGACTCCCACTTTCTGTGAATGAATTTAAAAAATGATAATGTCTTAATCAAAAGATTGAGCAGTTAATCTACTCCCAGACACTGATCTGTAACTGCCTATAAAGATGGGAGAATGCTGGCCCAGGTTGACTTGGGTACTAACTTTCTCTGAGTCTCTGTTGAGAAGTACCCTGGCTGTGCTCTGCCTATTTCCCTGGATTAGGATTGTACTTTGATTCATGTTCTAACACTGAGTGAGACTGGGCTTTGAAACAACAATGTATTACATTCATAATTCTGAAGTTTCTGGTTTCATCAGTTTGAGGAACTGTAAATACAGTACCTACAGTGAATGACTGTTCCAGGTTTTGAATGTATCTGGTAAAGCCATCAGTCATCAGCACTTTATAGTTTTACAGTACATTGATTCTAGGTAGAATAGTAAGCATATACTATCTGTATCGGCTTTCAGTACATTAGGCAGATGGATTGCCTTACATTAATCAGCAGATAGAAGCTTAATGTTATCAATATTGTTATCAAGGTGTTAGAAATAAAACATATTAGTCTAGCTTTTGTGGTCAATATTTAAGAAATAGCACTTACCATTCATGACGCTGACAGCTGCTTTTGGTGAGTTTTTGAACAGCAAGTTGGACCATTTTGAGACCATTTCTGACGAAGTGTCTTCTCCAGGGAACCGAGAGCACAGTGTGAGCAGGACAAGAGACAGGGGAGTTTTCAATCGATTAGATTGCAGAATACTCATTGGGACTTGCAGAGTCAAAGCCAGGAAATATGAATTAGACATAATCCGATGTAGAATCGTGTACAGAAAGCAAAATAAAAATTGGGAAAGAAAGGCAGAATTAAGAGAAATAAAGAGCGGAATCCTGTTGAGGGTCTGGGGGTCTTGTCTGCTGGCTGGAGAGCCAGTGAGAGACCCACGCTGCCTCTTTTCAGGTTGGCCCACTGAACCACACGCCAATTAGGCAATGGCGAGGCCAACCGTGGGCCTTTCACTGGAATCAGGACCCCTGGGGCAGAAGTCTCACCTACTAAGAGCTGCTGGCCAATCAGAGATCGGCAGCTCTTGTGCTCAGCAGCACCACTGGGGAGGCCATGTCAGCTGCTGGAGGGACAGGTACCGGAGTCCCAGGATTGTAGAGCGACCCAGGTAAGTAATATGGGAGGGGGGGGGGCGGCATTTTGCAGGGTGAGGGTTGCAGTTAGAGGGGTGTAGAGGGGTCATCTGCAAGGGCAGTGGGGTGACTCTCAGTGTCCCCCCCCACTTCCCGATGTCCAGTCCCTTGATCAGGCGCCAAGTGTCTTTGACTGAGGGCCACCCGCAACCCACTTCCCCCACCCCCATCCCCTGGAGTGATGAGCTGGCCACAAAGTTTTTCCTGTCGTGCATGCCGCATGGCATCAGACCCACCTGCTGCTGTGTTAACACCAGTAGTGATGGGGTGAGGCCCTTACATGATCATTACTTGACCACTTAGGGGCCTCAATTGGCCGTGGGCTGGGTAGGATGGCCATGGAACTTCCCACCCAGAACTTAATTGCAGCAGAGGCAGGAACATCGACAGGGTTTCCGTACGCCCCTATCCTACCTAAGTAAATGCTTTTCCCACCTCCAAGCTCACCAGCACCGTGAACACAAGATTCTGGCCAAAGAGAAAATGTAAATTTTTTTATTTTTTTTTTGAAAATCAACACCAATTAAATTATGAAGGAATGAGGCTCCACACTTTTAAAATTATATTTTCAGGGTTCTAGAAGTTGTTTGGCAATAATTATTATTCTTCATGCCATTAAAATTTCACTTATTTATAATGTACCAGCCCTAGCTTTTTCTGGAACATTCAGTGGATAACTGGTGGACAAGTACAGCAACTTCATGGCCTTCTGTGAATTTCAGAGCTGAGCTCATCAGCAAGGACAATTACATTGCAGGCTATGCAGGAGCACGGTATCTCTGAGAGCAGTGTTGGGATTTTCACTAACTGCATATGTGTAGATGCTGGAAGATGCTGTCCGATTTATTACTTAATAATATTGAACTGATAGGCTCACCATTATTTCTAATGCAAAATCCAGACCATTCCAACTTTACTCTCATAACTGTAACTTGTTACATTTAGGCTCCCCTAATTCTGACATCTTGAGTGCCCCTGATTTTAAGCATTCCATTATTGCTGGGCCATGGCTTCAGCTGCCAAGGTCGAAGCTCTGAAATTCCTTCCCTCCACCTCTCTTTATCCCCTCCTTTCAAACTCTCCCTAAAACCTTTTTCAATAGGGCAAGTTACCAAATTCTGTTTGATTAGGTGCCTGTGAAGTGTCTTGGTATGTTTTATATGTTAAAAGATATGTACAAGCTGGTGTTGTTGTTCTTTCAATAGTCTCATTATTTTCTTCATGAACCTCCTTTTCCATTTTTGCATTCTTGTCCATGTCTACTGTGCTACTGGCTGTTTTATATTTTACAGACAATCCATGTTTTGCTCTTAACTCTCATTGTTGTCCTTCTGTTACCTTCTTCACAAATGGCATACATTTATTCTCACCTGTGTGTGTGGTATTTCTATACATTGGCCAGGAGTTTACTGACCTGCCGTGGTCTGTCTCTCCCAGTGGATGCGGCGAGTCATTTAAATCTCCATTCAGTTCAGCGGGACCGTAATATCCTTCCAGGTGGGAGGAGCTGTAGAATCCTGGCCGATGTACTTTTTCCATCATCTAACAACGTTGACAACAATGTTGTCCAGTCCAATTGCAGTTTTATTAAATGCAGAATTATTGTCTGAAATAAACATATTTTGTGGGGAGCTTTAAAACAGAAGGTTTGGAAGTGACAATATAAAACAACTCAGTCACTTAGTAAGTTGACATTTTTTCATATCTCTAAGCATATTCTCCATGGAAATTATTCTCGATCCTTTTTACAACTGCCCTACATATTCAGACTAACTACAATAAAACAAACGTCCTTACATCCTATCTTTATTCATTTCAATATTTTAACATTCCCTTTAAAGCTATCAATGGAACCATTTTATTCAAAAGTAATCCTCAATGTATAAGTGTACAGCACCTACTTCCGGCCCTTGTAACCACAGTCCTCAACCTGGAGGATTCTCAGCTGAACAAAACACTAGCGTGGGAACCAATAATGGCCCCAAATGAAATGTTTATTCCCTCCACCAGCCTACTGCTGGATACAAAGTGAGTTCATAAAACATAAAATCCTGAATTTTTGTGATGGGGGAATAAGTCTGCAGCTTAGCCCGATTTCAGAAGTCCTGCCCCTGAACTGGCACCAAGCATTTTCACTGGCGGGGGTGGGGAGGGGGTGGGAGGGAACGGGAGCGAGTTGCGGCTTGCACACCCATGGTTCACGGAGGCAGCTGCACATTGAAAAGTGCTGCTGCCTTCAAACAGATGCAATTTTCGTAAGTGGGATGTCCAAAACACAACTCGTGGGCTTTAGACCTTTGAGGAAAACGTCTAAAGCTACTGGAGTTATTTGGAGATGTGGAGTACCCTTTTGGATAGGTCCAAGGACTCCTTTTAGTTAGGTAAGGTGCCCTTTGGGATTGGTGAAAGTAGACATGAATGCCCATAAAAAGTGGATAAGTTCTGTGGAACTGTCATGCCTTGAATGCATTTAAATCTCCTGCCCTTTAATTTATTTTGAAAAACAGTCTGCAGTGTAAAAAAAATAGCTCTTGCAATTTCACTCTGTCTGTTGACATAAACCTGACTGTTATCATTATAGGAGTAGTGCTGCATGACAGATTCCACAACATATCATTATCACAGTGAGGTATATGTCAATTCAAAGTTTTATTGACAGCTGCAGGGGGTTATAAAATATTTGATGTGAGGCTATGAATGTAAATGTGTGTTTTCATAAGGGATTAAATTTAATTTCTTGAATGAAATTTTTGCTTTTGTAAGGGACTAAGTAGCTGAAGGAATTTAAATGTATTGAATAGGTTTTTATGAATGACAGTGTTCTTTGAACAAAATAAAGCCTGCAATGGATTCTTAGGACTTCATTTATTTCATTTCAGCCTGGCTCCTGAGGTCTGCCCATGGTGGATATGGGACGATTTGGTATGAAGGGTTTAAGGGCAAAAGGTGGTGGGTGGGGAGCATGGGTTGGCATGAGTTGGCACTAAATTGGCATAGGGGTATAAAGGGCCATGGGGGTGAGTAGAGGGGCATAGGTTGGCATGGAGTGTGTGCGGTGGGTGAGGGGGCACAAGGGCTAAGGGCTAGAAGGCTGTTTTTTTTTTACAGGTCCCAGAGCACTGAGGTGGGCCTTTCACACAGTGTGGCTGCTGCACCCGGCTGCTGCTGTGACTGCCTCCGAAATCTTCTCAGGGTCAGTGGACCCAACGCGCATTAACACTCACCACCACCTCCTCAACCCCCACCACACTGAATGAAACTTTGAACACTTGGGGCACCTTCTCCCGAGTCAGGTTTGCGGAGTCAGGAATTTTCCCTAATCTGCGCTCCCGACCTGAGAGCGAAAATTCGGCCCATAATCAGCAAAACAGAGTTTCATTTTAGATGAGAGGCACTCCACAGGCAGGATGGGATTAACCTGGCTTCATTCTCTTCCTTTTTGACTCAAATGAGCAGTGGTGGCAGTGATTATTAGCAGACAACAACAGCCGTGGATTGAGTTGAAAGGTCTACCGATTAGGTGTCCAATCTTCACGGTGAAAAGGGTGAAAGCTGTAGGAAAACATTTTTAAGCCGACTGAAAAGACAAATGGTTCTAGAATAGACGTAGTGCTGATTTTAGAGCTGAAACTCTTACCTACTTGGATGCTGCTTCGATCTGATTTGCCCACTCAAGCTGCCTGGAATGAGGTACATGTTTCATGGACTTGTCCATGAACCTGAACTAGTCAGTCAGCTATTGACAGAGCTTTGAAAATTGATGGTAGTTCAGAATATCACTGGCAGGACTGTGTATTTGCCAGGCTATTTGCAACATTCTGTGCTGATTTTGTAATTTAAGCATTTGCTTCCAAACCCGCAGTCCCAGATGCTGCTTTGGACTGGTTGATTCAAGTTACTCTAGCTCCAGATCCCCACTATTTCTTCTTTGTCCACAAGATTCCTTGATATAAAGATAAATAACTGGCTGTATGAAAACGGTTACCCTATGAGGATTTCATACAGGACAACACTGCATAATGCCGTAAGCTCTTCAGTTGATGTAATTCTTCAAAATATTTAATTTCTTTGCCGTGGGAAATGTATAATGATCCTATGAAGGGCTGTCCTATACTCTTGGTTTATTTAAATGCACAACAGTGTTTTTGAAAAAAATTGAAATAACAGTACTTATCAAAGTTTGTGTTGACATTCCCAAATTGATCCCCAAGTTTATTCAGTGAGAACAAGAATAAAAAGAAAGACTTGCATTTATATGGCACCTTGCAAGACTCAGGGCATGCCAGAGTGCCTCATACCAAATAAATACATCGGTGCGATGGCCCTTGGTTCAGTCCATGCATCAGAGTGACTTAGTTGGTCTTAGTCCATGCCACAGTAGGAGCATTTCATGTGGCATCAATAGCTGCTTTGGAAAGGAGAAGATGGCACAGTATTTCCAATGGACTGCGACCAGCGAACCCTCCTGGAATTGCAAATGTTTGCTCATTGGGTGGGAACAGGCTTGCAATTTCTGTGCTAGTCAGTTGAATAGCCTGCCAACACTTTCTGGCAAAACTCAGGCATAAGTAACAGCCACTTGGGTGATGTACTGATTGGTGAGGATCCTCCTTAAAACAGGACACTCGCAAGGCATCTAACATCACGAAAGGGCAGAGAAAAACCCAAAAAAACACCCTCTTCTATAAAACTTTGAAAAAGAAAGCAAGAAGATGAAGTTTTGTCTGCCTGTGTTCAGTATAGCCAGGTTATTTTCACTGCGTAATTATCCTCTGGCTTTCTTCTGCCGAATGTTTTGTACATATGGGTACAGAATCCCATTATCAATGTAATTTTCCATCAGCCTTTCCCCCATCAACGATGATCGAATTGAATGGGGAATCAGGCTCGAGGGATCAAATGGCCTTCTCTTATTCCTGTTTTCTCCCCACCCTTTTGGGATTGAAGGAGCTTTCTTGGAATATTTTCCAAAACGCTCTGCAGGATACTCAGGCATCACTGCATTGTCTACACAGCTGGGGCTGGGGGCTGATGTGTAACATTCAGTGCCTGCTTCTTAACTTATAATTTTGACATCCACTTGAAGTGATGATAGTGTTTCTGTTGATTTTCACCATCTCAATTTTTCAAAATCTAACGGATAACAAACTTTCATTACACAGTTTGTTATTCTAGCTTGACCCTAATGAAATCTCTAAGGCATTAGCAATATGTTTAGTTGCAGGAGAAGACAGTCAGGCTATTATCCCTTTTTAATGAGCTTTAAGCTATTCATTCATGCTAACCTGTAGTGTTCTTTCCGAATGAAGTGCTGCAGGGGAAATGCTGAAAAACTGACCCATATTTGATGAATAATGTTTTAAGTTGTGATTTTTGGCAGCTTTTAATTAATGTCTAGATAGGTTGAGGGGAAAAACAGAGCTGCATCTTACACATTTGAAGAGCAAAATGAATGGACAGCTGTAGAAATTGAAACACAAACTGGTAATGAACCAGCTGCCTGTTCTCTGGATGAGAGGTTTATCTACAAGGTTCAGCTGTAAGAATTCCAAATGAAATGAGGTTTGGCAGTCTCAATGTAATTCCTTGTCAAAGTGAGCCCACTGCATGAAACTGCCCATAGTTAAGCTTCTATTTGAGACCTCACTCAGGAAACCAAAAGATAACTTGTGCAAAAACAGAAATGTTGCACTGGTAATGTCGAGAAACCATTCAGAAGCTGGGCTTGAGGCAAGGTTAAAAAAAAAACGCTGATATTATTTACATCAATAAACTGGGAAAAATTGCAAAGTACACAGCCCACCACCACAATCTTCACCACTAGGTGCTAGGAGGGCATCATAAATCCACCCCTGCCAACCTGAATGGATGTTGGAAGCTTGTATGAAGCACCCCAACTGCCCTCGCCACCATTTGCTGGGTGGACTATTTTTACACTATTGTACCTTCCCTGTGCTGCCTTGTCAGTGATCTGGAAGACTGTCACAGCTTTAATAAGCATGTTTGGTCCCCTCAAATCCAGCCAATTCCTTTCCCTTGATCCATGAACAAGTTATAGATGTTGAAATGACAACGTATTAAGGCAACATGAGCACTTTTGCAATGCTCGATTGCATTTTCATACAGGATACGCAGTTGGTCATCATAATTTGGTAGGAATGATAACTTTTTCTATTTATGAATGTGATAGGTTCATCAGATGGTTTCTTCAGTGCCTTGCGGGCTCTATGGATGACTCCCTGAACTCTTAAGCAATCTGAAATCCAATGGACCTCTCACTTTACTGCGCTGAGGACAGTCTACACTTTTAAATTTAACCCCCTGTGATTTTGTTGAATGTCGGCCCTCCTACTGTCTGATTATTACTGCAGAGGTCACCAGTGCCTGCCTGAAAGGTCCCATCTCACAGAGGTGGCCAATTGCCTCCTTGCTGGAATGCCACCTGAATAAACAGACCTCCTCCGCCAGTGTTGCGAAGGACATTAAAATAAAAGCAAAATGCTGCGGATGCTGGAAATCTGAAACAAAAACAAAAACAAAAATAGCTGGAAAAAGATGTCTATGTCTTTGAAATCTTTGGCAATCTCTTCTTTGCCTCCACCTATCACTGGCTCTCTATCCAGCTCTACCTGTCCCACCCCCCTCAACCAGCTTATATTTCACCTCATTTCTATATTTCCTTAGTTCTGATGAAGAGTCATGCGGACTCGAAACGTTAACTGTATTCCTCTCCGCAGATGCTGTCAGACCTGCTGAGTTTTTCCAGCTATTTTTGTTTTTGTTGCAAAGGACATTGTCTCCCCATAGACTCTGAGGGAGAGGTGGAGAGGACTGCAGTCATCTAATGGCTAATGGTTACATCGGCTCAGCCTCCAGCCACGCTGCCTCATTCAATGGGCCTACACACTATGCTCCTCTCCTGGATTATCCATCATGATCAGAAACAGTGAAACACCTAGTGGGTAGGCCATTCCAGTACTTTCACCCTCTTCTGAGTGTGTAAATTGCATCCTGAAAATGCCTGCTTTCCGCACAATTAGGAGAATGGATGCCAAAAATTGACTAGTAAAGATAACCTAGAGAGATTAAAGAGACAAAAAGCTCCAGGGGCAATTTACTACGTGCTGGAGTGAGATACCACAAATGGTTCATTTACGGGCGTCCTCGATTGTGGTTCCTCTAAGGACCATAAAACACCTTAAATTCTGTCCTCTAATTTCCAGCCTTAAACGGCTGTTGCATGTTTAGCTTGTTATAATGTAGTAAATCTAACTGTTTCATGGTTTCCATTAAGTTCAATGGGGTGGGGGGCCTCACGCTGACTTTTATTGATTCTGGCGTGTTTAATTGATGAGCGGTGCAAATTGTACAACATTTCACGGAGGATCAGAGCTCGTGGACTCAGAGACTCCGCAAACTGCTGGATTCTAACGGCGTGACATCCCACCAGTTTCTGGTAAGAATAATAGCGCTTTCCTCGTGAACATTAGAGTTCTCTAACTTATTATTTTGCTTCAAGTGTCCAGCAAAGGCTTCCAGAGAATGTAGGTAAAGTAAAAAGACACACAGCAGGAATATAGCACTTTTTAAAGCTTCTTTTTATCACTCAACAAGCTCGAACAATATTCAAAAATCTCTTCGGAGCACAGCTGTAGGCAAAGCATTACTTTCTTTTCCTGTTTTTAGCACAAGCTTTCTTTGTTTCAACTGTTGCAGGAGAGGGGGGGAGGGTCTCTTTTATGCTCCTCTTCTGAACAGCTATTTCCAGTCAGTGATTTCCTGTCACAGGTCAGTGGTGTGATCACAAGAAACCAATCAAAACAGTCTTTAAATTAACAGCAGACTAGAGGAAACCCTCTGTTGGGCTCTCCGAGGAGTCAAGCTTCGGCATATAGTTGAGGTTTGTGTAGGAACTCCTTTCTGGAAAATTCCACAACTTAGACTCGAAGTGAAAGTCACTAAAACGTTTATGATATCCTTCTTCCTCGCCGGGTTCAACAGTTCAGTTAACCTTTTTTTTTCTGGATTTTTAACTCGTGGTATTTTTAGTTCACCTCATTTCAATCTTAGCGAAGTGTTTACAAAATAATTTGGTGCCGCGATATATTAAAATGCACAATAAAGTTTGAAAGAAGGTGAATGCTTAAAATATTCCTCATTTCTAATTTGGAAGCCTGAAATATCTATCCGTGACTTTCCCTGGTCATCTCTGATTCCTGTTCCTCTTCCTTGATCTTGCCTCTATGACTCAAGACTTTTCCACAAACACTTGGAGGTTAATCTCAGAGTTTATCAATAATGTGAGAAACATTATGAAAAGCAACACTGAGAAACAAAAGCAGCTTCTTTTAATGTATCTGGTAACACGTTCCACGTAAACCAGCATTTGCAGCAATTTTTACGTGTCATCCAGGAAAAGACCACGTATCAACATTTCCCGCTTTCCTGGGAAAATGCAGGCTTTCCTGCTAACAGTGAAAGACTAGATAACTACTGAAAAAATGCAATATTCCTTTCTGTAAGATTGTCTGGACTGACAATGTTACAGTATTGGGAAGGATTCAGTGGACAGCTGTATAATCCAAACTCCAGCCAGCTGTGTATACCTCACATCTGAACCACAAAATCAAGTTTTGGTTTTGAATTAATTCTGGTTATTTTCTTTTATAACATTCACAAACTGCAATTTTGGAATTAAATTGACAAACATGGTGACATTGATCTCCAATCTCCATATGTGTGCATGAGGAGAAGCCACCCAAGTGAGGCTAGAAAGTCTAAGACCATTTTAAGTTAATGTAGCACAGGGTTTCTGGTCACCTTGATCAATGGCAGCAAACTGCCTGATAATTATAGCCGGATTCATACGAATAACGGTGATTTACTAGCTTTATGCTTGATCAGATGATTGAAGATATTCAGTTTCTTGTGGTTTACTTATTGATCTGCACTTGGTTTCCTGGTGGGCTAATTTTTAAACACTATTATGATGAAGTAGAATTATGGTTTGTATGTCATTTCTTTGCAATGTGGAAGATGAGGCAATTGAGTTTTTATGTCATTCTGCAGTCAGCTCGTGGTGCTTTGAGGCAGAATTGTTAGCTCGGTGAGCAAGGCAGGTGCCCAACCCACTCGAGTGTAAAATAGCGCATGATGACATCAGGCGAGTGTCCCGACGTCATCCCGCGATATTTCGGTCGGTGGGCGCGCACAAAAGTCGGAAGCACATCCACCTTCAGTTGAAAGGGTAATTAAGCCCATTCAAGTTCCAATTGGCTCCGATTTTTCATGGTCCGTCCAACCTTATGGTTGGCGGGCGGGCGAATCTGCCTGGCGGACTTGCATTTTTGATGAAACCTCACCCAAGGGCGGGATGAGGTTTCCGCTATTAAATTTTAAAAAAATGTTTGGACAGAATTTTCATCATCTATATGTTCAGGTGACTGATTCTGATGTGTGGACATTTTTTTTCGGATTTTTACATCTTTTTTTCATTGCTTTTAGATGCTTCAGCTCCCTGAGTAGCTGTCTGCCTTCAGGGAGCTTTCATTCCGCGCTCCCCTGCGCTTACGTCAGCGTCCACCCTCCCTCCGCCCCCACCCCCACCCCGGCTGTGCTGAGCATTTCAGCGCGCCTGGCCGTTAATTGGCCAGCCAGCGTGAAATCACAGCCGGGGGGGCGATCATAGTCGGCGGTCCATTCCCCGACTCCTCCCGGGCCCACTGATCGCTGAACTAAAACTCCTGCCCATGGAATGATGTGACCTCCTCATAAATTAGTGTTGCTTTGCATCTAGCCCCCGAGCTACCAACCTGATGATGGGTTTGTGTCCTTATACATGTTCCCTTGTAGTTTACATGGCCTTTGACGGTGGAATGTGTAGGTGGGGTGGGTCGGAGTGATAAGATCTCCTGTCAATCTAGTTGTAAGAATTTTTGTTCCCAGTAATTTAGCACAAGGCAATACTTTAATAGTTCATGGTGGCTTTAAAGGTTTGGCATTAACAGACAAATCTGGAATTGACTTGTAATTTTACCTTCACAAAAACAAAAATTTTAGGGTATCTCAATCCAAACCTAAAACTGTAATTATTGTATTTACGTCTTAAGAATACTCCAAGTGGCATGCCTACCCTCCCAAGGAAGGATGAACACCAGGCACGTTCGAGGCCTCATGACTTTGCTTCAGTCTTTCTCTCTGCTGAGTTTTTCTGGATACACCTTCTGTTCTCTTTTGGTGGGTGGTGAGCAGCGGTCGTTTTGCTTCTCAGTCTGATTTCCTTTGAGTAGCATGAAAATCATCTTCCGATTGCTCATTTGGCTTGTTTTGTAGTTTGGCTTTTATTCTGGGGAGGAAAGGGGAAACACATACAGCTGAAACTTGCAAGACCATACCAAGCTTTCTCTCAAATCTGTGAGAGAGAAAGAGAGAGAAAGGGAGAAAGAAAGAGAGAGAGAGAGTAGTTGGTGCCAGTCATAGATAAATAGATATCAAAATATAGAACCCTGAGCCCTAGCCCCAGAAGCACATTTTTTACAGACTTTCACACAGGCATCAGAGACAACAAGATCTATTAGGTTGCAACACTGGGGGTTAAATGTCAACACTTGAGATATGCGGATGACCTGCACTGATTCCAGAGTCGGAAGAGGCACTACAGGAAACTGTAAACAAAGTGAAAGCAGGGAGTGAGGAATATGGATCAAGAATGAATGTGAAGACCAAGACACATAAACATAGACTCAACCTGTTTAATTCGCCTTGAAGCCTCTTAACACCCTCCTCATCGCTCACATTCTCACCAAGTTTCATGTGGTCAGCAAAATTGGAAATATTACATTTGGGGCAGAATTTTGCCCTTGATGGGTGAGCGGGCCCCACCGGCTCGGCAGCAGGTGGGCAGCCGATCGCCGCCGCCGAAACGGGCCCCGCCGCCATTTTAAGTAGGCGGCCAATGAAGGCCCAACCAGTGGGATTCCCCAATTGTCAGAGTGCGCTGTTTCACGCATGCGCACAAAAGAGCGCACATCTCCCTGAGACTAGGTGCTGCCTCAGGGAGATCGCTGACATTGTTTGAAAGTTTAAAAATAGAAAAATTAAAAAATTATTAACATGTCCCCCTCATACGACAATGTCACATGAGATGGGACATGTTAATAAAAATCATAAAAACTTTACTAAACTTTTTTAAGAACAGACATGAAGCCTCATCCCGCCGGTGGATGAGGTTTCCTGTATTATCAGAAGCCCGCTGGGGCTCCTGGCCTGCCCGCCAGCCTTAAGGTTGGACGGGCAGGTCTTTAATTGGTTTAACTACCCTGTCAATGGCCTCAATTGGCCATTGACAGGTCAGTGGGTGGACAGCTGATTTCGCTGTCCACCCGCCTTCCTGAATATTTAAATAGGGCGGGATGATGTCAGGGATTACCCCCAACGTCATCGTCGGCGAGCGGGCCCCACCCCCAACTCACCGATGGAAAAATTCTGCCCCTTTCCCTCATCCAATTCATTGATAAATATAGTGAATAGCTGGGGCCCAAGCACTGATCCCTGCAGTACCCCACTAGTCACCGCCTGCCTCTCTGAAAAAAAACCATTTATTCCTACTGTCTGTTTCCTGTCTGCTAACCAATTCTCAATCCATGCCAATATATTACCCCCAATCCCAGGTGCTTTAATTTTACACACTAAAGGAATTTAGTGCATAACATCAAAGAGAGGAAGATACAATATTTTGGTTACATCATTTGAGCAGACAGTAGACAGAGGCAGTTATTGGAAGAAAAGATTGAGGGAAAATGCAGGAGAGGGAAGCAGAGGAGAAAATGGATGACGGATATAACACTGCAGAAGTTAATTGTATCCAGTGTATGTTTAAGGGCAGCACGGGACAGATAGAGATGGAGATCCATGACAGTCAACATTCTGGGAAGAATAGAATGCCAATGAATGAACAAATGAACACATTAATGGCAAGCAAAACATAGAACTAAAATTTCCATCATTTGTTATGCTCTCTTACCATGAGGGTGCTAATAAATAAAAATAACAATGAAAAAAGATCTTCTTGGAAACTGTTATATGTAAGCCAAACTGAGATTTCAAATTTTCATGATGCACACAGATTCCAAGCAAGAAGATTGATCTTAACATACAAACAAGCAAGATGTGCTCTTGGATAATTACAAGTTACATTGGACCACATTCAAACAACTTTTTGTTAGACTTAATGGAGAGAAAGTGGATAGCATTGCAATAGTTCTAGTATTCACATGATTAAACTTAGATTGCAAGTTACAATGAAATCCTAAAATCAAGGTTGATTTATACATACATTCGTGGTCTTTGGTCAATGCGTATAAAAGCGGCAAAGTCATTTACTTAAACATCTGTAGCTCATCCTAATCTTTTTGCATGGTTTATATGATTTACCTTCTTGTTTCTGATGTGAAAAGTGATGAGGTAAGCCTATGATTGAGAAGGCCCTCGGAAATGAAGAAAATTGGATGCAGGTTGCAAAATCCAAACAAAGAGTGAATGTTGATTTTCTCATTTTTTTTAAAGCTATTCTGACAGAAATCAGATGCTAGGAGATGTGATTGTCATAGACAAAGGGACCCTATTGACTATACCCAGTTGTACACTGTTGACAGGAGGTCTTATGGCACAGTGGGTGAGGGAGCAAGGCTGGGACCTGTGTAAGATACAGAAGGAGTTATTCATGTCTAGCCCTTCTCACTGTGAAAGCATGCGCTGATGTACGCGACTGTCTTAACCATGCTCCGTTGCCGTATGACACAAGCCCGCCCTTGCACTCCCTCTCATGCTAACAACCCCCAGCTCAGCAAAGTATCAGCATGGCCTCCACCATTACCACCATGTGCCAAGGTGATTTCAACACCACCTTTCCCACCTGCTAACGACAATTCACCATCATCAACAGACAGCTCTTCAGACATCTTCAGTCTGGGCCATCTCTATAGTCTTCTCACCCTCCTGGTCTGCAACAACAACCTGAATTGATGTTAGCCTGATACACAGTGCATGGAGGGATATTGCTCTTCACTGTGTCTGTGCATCACTGTGCACATTCACATGTGTTCTGTCCACACCTACATGAGCTGCTTACACATACAAGACTCGATGTTAAAACAGAGGTCCATGCTATGTCTCGCACCTTATCTGCAGCATGCAGATGTAACCCTTCCCTTGGAGCTCTGTGTGGATGAGCCAAGCTACTTACCGTGCCGGACTGGAGCTGGTCATTGTCCCTTCTGCTGGCACTGAATCCACAAACGCTGATGGCCTCCTGCTGTGCTCGCCACAGCCACAATTTGTATCCAGGCCTTCTTGGTTGTTGCAGTGGATTGTAATGGCCAGTAGGGGGCAAGACTGACCTCATCCTCTGCAACTCTTCCGCCAACATACGAAGGTCCTGATCAGGGAAGCTGGACCCACCCCATCCCCCGCGTCTCCTCTGTGTGATGTTCTATCAACGGAAATGCAAGGCAAAAGGGGTCATGAACCATTCAGATTACAAAGCTTTCATTCACTCCCGTGTGCTTACACGCATTAACCATTTTCACCATCTCATCAATGATAGCTGGTAACAGTGTGGTGGAGGAAGTAGCTCTGCACAAATGGTTGGTGCCATGTGTGTTGCAGCTGTTGCTCCAAGATTCCATGCTGTGCTCCACGACCTCTGACAGCCCTCCTGGTTTCCTTCCTCTTAGCCACACTGTTATGCTCTGACAGTAGATGTGAGGGACCTGGTCAAGGGTCAACATTGTGGGCACGTCCCGATAGATGGGTGGTAAAAGAGCAGGTGGGTGGGTTAATGAGCATGGCACTGTTCATCTTTCATCCACTCAGAGCCTTGGCAGATAACTACGTGACTGCGTAATATCTGTACCAGGTAATGATGGCAAAACAATGCCATCTCCCGGGCTGTGTGAATCCACTCCATGCTTGTAGTGGTTCAGTACTGTACACTTTGATTAGGCAGCAACAATGACAATTCTCCCATAGGGAAAACCCATGGCGGCCCATCGGTTCTCAGGGTTAGCTAATAGTTGGAGCTTTGACACTCGCCTGACAAGGAAGTGACATCTCCACCAGGCTCAGGAAGTTTACCGTTGACGACCAACCTCTCAATGAGCCTTTCGGAAGGCTGGTTTTGTATCTGCGCCTGAATCATCCAATTCATATTGGGCTCACCTTTGATCCTTTGTTATTTTCGGGGTCGCTAGCCCAGACTTCTAATCCACCCTGCCCCCTGGATGGAAAATTGGAAGATCGGGTAGCCACTCGAGTTCACGGATCCAGGAATTCTCCTAATTTGGTTGCACACCCAACTCATGGATGAAAATCCAGAATTTAGTGCTCTCTGCTAATGGTGTAAATGAGTTGCCGAAATTTCATTAAGCCTTCAGAATATTCAACTTGAAATGATATCACTACTGTACTGCAGGCCGAAGATCAAATTGCTCTTAAGATTTAATAAGGCTATATCCGGCAAGTTTCAAGAAATGGTTGAATTAAGAAGCTAAGTTGTAATATTCACCATATGAGAAAATTCAGTATGTCAGTATGCTAAACAATTCGACCATCAAAATGAATGAAGCCCAGCAAATAACAAATAGGTTGAGTTGTGTATTAACCAGGGACAGAATAGTATATTCCAGAGAGGTGTGTGTAGGAGTTAAAAGTGCAGTCAGATGCTGTCAGAGTTACACCCAGAACTCTGGGAGTTGAAGCATGGAAGGAAACAGCAAAGAAAACATGGGTGGATCAAATGAAAAGACCAACTCTGGAGTGTGCCTAGGCTGCCATCAGGATGTCATCCAGGCACAATGTTTTATATTTTTTTAGTTGTCTGCTTAAGTAAACACATGCAGACTCCATATATGTGCCTTCCAGACGTCAGCATTCAGAGCGGGGATCGCTAACAAGAGGCAGGACTCTCAATTCCAAATGAAGCAGTGACTGACATTCCTGCCTATAAATCACCCTCTGGCTGAGGTTATCACTAATGTGCTGCAGCTGTGTCTGTCAAAACACTGAGCATACAGGAGGCAGCACTAATGGCTGTAATACACCATTAAAATCCAAATGGTGCATAGCATCTCCCAGTTCATGATTAATGTAAACTCATGGACTGAATGGAAGGGGCTGCGTTTTCTTTTACCAATTTATTCACGGGATGTGGACATCGTTGTCAAGGCCAGCATTTACTGCCCATTCCCAATAATCCTCGAGAGTTTGGTGGTGAGGCACCCAGTTGGGCTGCTGCAACCTGTCACAAGGTGTTTTGACATGGCTCATTCGCTTACTCAGCCATTTCAGACATCGGTTAAGAACCAGCCGTGTAGTTATGAACCTGGAGACACATGTAGGCCAGACCAGGTACAGATGGCAAGTTTCCTTCCCTAAAGGTCACCAGTGAATCCATTGGGTCTTTACAGCCATCCGGTAGCTTCATGTTCACGGTTATTGATATTAGCTTTTTATTCCAAATTTATTTAATTAACTGACTTTAAGTTCCACATCTGCTGTGGTGGATTTAAACTCATGTCTCTAACTAATCCACCAATAGTACCACTAAACTACTGTAGCCAACAATCAAACTGGGTAAATAGTATTAATATTTTTTAGTCCTTGGATTACCAGTTCTTTTATCAATCTGTTTTGCAAGGTAGTTTAAACTTTCTCATTCCGCCCCTCAAACATCAAATATCTATTCAGGGAGTTATTGATTTCTGTTGAAGGGTCATGAGGACTCGAAACGTCAACTGTGCTCTTCTCTGCCGATGCTGCCAGACCTGCTGAGTTTTCCCAGGTATTTTTTATTTTTTGTTGCTGATTGTTTGTTCTTTGTCAGAGAATCTGTTTTTTGAGAAATCTATCACTGATTCTTGCTGCAAATAATGCAGAAAATGTCCAGTTGCTAGCATTTTGGTCAATATTTTTGTCCAATTTATGATGCTTTTTAATCTATTATTGCATGGTGTACAGTAAAATATTAAAATTAGATTGATTCAAACTGTTCCTTTACACAGAATCTTGTTGAAGCATCGGGGGTCTCACCTGACAGCAGGAGAGCCCACGAGAGACCCCCCACTGTCTCCTTTCAGGAAGACCCAGCAAATCACAGGCCAGTCGGGCAGCGGTGAGGATATCGGCTGTGCTTCCACTGGGATCCAGACTCTGGGGGCAGAGGACCCACCCGGCAAGAGCTACCGGCCAATCAGTGGCCAATGGGCTCAAAAACACCACTGAGGAGGTGTGGCTTCTGCCAGAAGGACAGAGTCTGGAGCCCTGGGATCACAAAGGACCCAGACTACAGGTAAGCAATATGGGGGAGGGTTTGTGGCCTGGGGTTCATGGGGAGAGGGGGGGGATGAGTATCGGAATCAAGGGCAGGGGGAGGGTGACTCAGTGCCCCCTGCCACCCCTGCATCCCGATGTCCGGTCCCTCAATCAGGCACTGAGTGTCTTTGATTCAGAGAACTCCCCTCCAACACTCCCCAACCCCTCCCGACACTCCCCAACCCTTCCCGACACCCCCGACACTCCCCAACACCTCCCGACACCCCCGACACTCCCCAACCCCTCCCGACACCCCCGACACTCCCCAACCCCTCCCGACACCCCCACCACTCCCCAACCCCTCCCGACACCCCCACCACTCCCCAACCCCTCCCGACACCCCCACCACTCCCCAACCCCTCCCGACACCCCCGACACTCCCCAACCCCTCCCGACACCCCCGACACTCCCCAACCCCTCCCGACACCCCCGACACTCCCCAACCCCTCCCGACACCCCCACCACTCCCCAACCCCTCCCGACACCCCCACCACTCCCCAACCCCTCCCGACACCCCCGACACTCCCCAACCCCTCCCGACACCCCCGACACTCCCCAACCCCTCCCGACACCCCCGACACTCCCCAACCCCTCCCGACACCCCCGACACTCCCCAACCCCTCCCGACACCCCCAACCCCTCCCGACACCCCCGACACTCCCCAACCCCTCCCGACACCCCCGACACTCCCCAACCCCTCCCGACACCCCCGACACTCCCCAACCCCTCCCGACACCCCCGACACTCCCCAACCCCTCCCGACACCCCCGACACTCCCCAACCCCTCCCGACACCCCCGACACGCCCCCGACCACGCACCGACCCCCCCCGCCGACCACCATCAACCCCCCCCAACACCCCCAACCCCTGCCCAACCACCCACAACCCCTGACACCCCCGACCTCCCCAACCCCAACCCCCCAAAAGCAGCCTGTACAATTTCCCCTGTCGTGCATGCCTCTTGGCGACAGGCCTGCTTGCAGCTGGGGTAATACCAGCGGCGGTGGGATAAGCCCCTGAAGTGGTCATTAATTGGCCACTTAAGGGCCTCAATTGGCGGTGGGGTGTGATGGTCGACCATGAGCCTTCTTACCCAAAATTTAATTCTGGGAGAAGTGGGGAGATGGCGCGTTTCTGGTGCACCGCCATCCCACGCCCTTCCCTCCTCCAAATATTGCCACCAGTGAGAGCAGGAGATTCCGCCATAAATCTCCCAAATTACTCAGGCATCAAAATGAAGTTCAGCGGCACCGTCAAAGGGGAGAGGACTCTCCTGTACTGAGCTCATAGCACCTTCTAAATCTGCGGCATCAAGAAAAAGAGCTGGCAGAGACAGGAAACTTGGAAATCCTTTAACTAGATAGATTCAGAAGCTGAGAGATGGCATTACTGTAAATTATGTGTCATCTGTGCCAGTTGAAATAATTTGCTCCAATCAAATGATTTAAAAGAAATTCACTAAACTGCACTATTGACTCTGCCCTGAGCCAACAGCCTTGACCTAGTTTAGGAGTTGGCACAATATATCTAACACTCGATCCATTACAAATCACTTGTTTAGCTATGCAGTGAAGAGAGCCTACTCAAAAGATTTCTGCTTATTCAACTGATTTGGCAAACGCAACAGAGTGACCAATGGGGATGAATTAGCCAGCGTGAATCTTTCTGTTTGAGTGTCATGCCCATGACTAACTCCAAGCAATGAGCCATTCAGTTCCAGGGACAGAAATTCCATCTTTCATACGACAAATTCTTGCACACTAAGTTTGGTTTTCTGCCCAAAGTATTTGTTATCTGAGTCAAGTAGTTTGTGGCCAGAATTTTTAGCTCGTTGGGTGGGCACACGCCCAACCCGAGCAAGTGTAAAGTGACCCACGATGACGTTAGGCGAGCGTCCCGACGTCATCATGCACTCGGGCGATATCTCGGTCAGCGGGCACGCGCAGGAGTGGGGAGCGCGCCCACCGACAATTAAAAGGCCTATAAAGGCCATTAAAGTCCCAATTGAATTACATTTTTCGCAGCCCATCCAGCCTTACGGTTGACGGGCAGGCGAAAAGGCCAAGAGGCCTTTGGGTTTTTTTTAGGGAACCTCATCCACGGGCGGGATGAGGTTTCCAACAGCAATTAAAAATTAAATAAAAATATTTAAACATTTCTTTAATAACATGTCCCTGCTCGTGTGACCGCTGTCACATGAGGGGACATGTTTTTTTTTAACAATTTAAAATTCTTTATTTTTAATTCTTCAAATCTTCATCTCCCTGAGGAAAGCTCTGTGCCTCAGGGAGTTTTTTCCTGCACGCACAAAGTTTCCCGCTTGCCCTCCTCCCTCCCTCCCTCCCCCCGCCAACACAGGCAGCGCTGGGCGGGTCAGGGTGAGATCGCGGGCGTGCCCCGATCGCGGACGGTAGTCGGCTTCCCACCCACGCCCACCGAGCCCGCCTGACGAGGGAAAAATCCCCCTCCCCCCACACGTTTATCAGTTTAGTGGTTTGGATCCTTCAAAGCGAGATTTGATTAAGATTCTGAAAATAAACAACTACATTTTGTCTGGGCGGATACAGATTTAAGGTGATTAGTAGAAGGATTAGAGGGGACATGAGGAAAAACCTCTTCACCCAGAGGGTGTTTGGAATTCGCTGTCCGGTTTGGTGGTGGAGGCAGAAACCCTCAACTCACTTCAAAGGCACCTGGATCTGCACCTTTCCTGCTGTAACCTGCCAAGGCTGGGGCGGAGGGGGGAGTCTGGAACAAGATACGGGGTAGGCCATTTAACTGAGGTGAGGAGAAACTTATTCACTCAGAGGGTGGTGAACGTGTGGGATTCTCTATCACAGGAAGCTGTGGAGGCCAAGTTGCTGAATATATTTAAGAAGGAAATAGATAGATGTCTGGACTCTAAAGGCATCAAAGGGTGTGGGGAGAGAGCGGGAGTAAAGCATCGAGATAGAGGGTCAACCATGATCATATTGAATGGCGGAGCAGGCTCGAAGGGCTGAATGGCCCACTCCTGCTCCTAGTTTCCATGTTTCTAAACTACAGACCAGGTGCTTGGGGGCGGGATTAGAATGGGCAGCTATTTTTTTAAGCGTTTCTTTCCTGGCCGGCACAGACACGATGGGCTGAATGGCCTCTTTCTGTGCCATAACGTTTCTCTGGTTCGATATAAGTTAGTTGAGCTAGTTAGGGTAAAATATAAAAGGCACAGAGTTAGGTTAGATACCAGGAGGTATTTATTTTAACCGAGAATCATTAACCTCTGGAATAGATGATTTTCCATGCAGTGCTTCTGAGTTCACTGCAGTCATTCAAAAGGAAATTGGACAAGTTCCAAAGTAGATGAGGGGTAGGTGTAATTGTTGATAGGAGCCTCTGTGGTCTCCTGGGGGTTAGTGAAAATTGGGTAGGTTCTATAACAGGCTGGAGGGGAATAACGGGCAGTGGGGGGAGGTAGCTGGCAGTGGGGGGGTGAGGGAGTAGGGTGGTGGAAGCAGGCAGCGGGGTGATCTGCTCTGCCAGGTTACTGCCTGTAACTAGATAGATGCTGAAGCTGCGAGAGGACATTACTGTAAATTATGTGTCACCTGTGCCAGTTGAAATAATTTGCTCCAAACCAATGATTTAAAAGAAATTCTGCCATGGAAGAGAAGATTTCCCCCTCCAACCACACACAGCCCCATGGAATTTACTTGACTGCCTTCAGGTCTTCAAGGAATTTCCCTAGACATATTTCTTTTTCCAACGATGGTCTAAGCTTTCTCTTTTATTGTCCCTCCTCGGTAATTGTGTGGCTTGTGGTAGTTGAGGTAGCTTGAGTGCAGGGCTGGTTGTGCCCTGTGTGGAGGAAAGGGACTGTACCTTTTGCTGAGAGGATCTCACCAAATTTAAACTAGGCAAAATGACAGGAATGAAGAAAATAATAGCACCAAAGCGTGACAACCTCCCAGGACCAGCTGGTTTCCATTCTTTTAAAGGAAGCAGGTGAGAACATTATAGATGCCCTAACTATAATCTTCCGAAGTTCCCTCGACTCAGAACCATTGCTCAGATAGGAAAATTGCACATGTCACCCTGTCAATTAAGGAAGGTGACAGAGGGAGGCCAGGGAATTACAGACCAGTTAGCCTAAGACCTATTGTTGGAAAGTTAAGGATGGTTTGAGTGAACAACTTGATCAGGAAGAGAGAGAGAGACAAAGTGGATCTGTAAAGGGGCAATCATGCCTGCTTTACCCAACTGAATTTTTTGAAGAGGTGACTAAAGTAGTGGACAGGAGAAAGTCTGTTGTTATTTAGTGGACTTCCAGAAAGCATTTGATAAAATCCCTCTTAAGAGAATGTTTCTTAAAGTTGAAGCTCATGAAAATGAAAGCAAATTATTGACCTAGTTTAGAAAATTGGCTGAGCAGCAGGGGTCAGAGAGTTTGGGTAATGGGCAGGTGCTCTCATTGACTGCAGGTAATGAAGGCCAGAATTTTTCTGTCGATGTGCAGGGAGTGGGATCCACATGTCAATGTGTAAAATGACATGGGGTGACCTTGGGCGTGCGTCCCGAAGTCACCGCGCGCCATCGCGATATTTCACTGGGAGGGTGCGTGATGATGTCCATTGCGCGGCCGCCAGTCATTACCGGGCCAATTAAGGTAGTTGAGGCTCCAATTGTCGTGGATTTTAAGGCGTCCGTGTGATATTCGGCTCGTCGCACAAGCACAACGGGCAGGCGGCTATCCGAAACTTTAATGATTCTCATCCACGGGCGGGAAAGAGGGATCGGTGGTTTTGCGAATCCAGATATTTAACAGTTAGTGCTCAGGAGTTATTGAAAGTTGCGTGTGTGAGGTGGAGAAGGCTCAAACACACAGCAGCTGCTTGGACTCCACTCATAACCTTCAGGTCAGCACTTTTCAGTGAGGATTTGTTTTGGGGCCTGTAGGTTTCAGGAAGCCTCCCTGAACCTGGGAATGGGAGGTGATCTCTTCACTGGAGGCAGCTCCTCTGAGGAGGAAGGGAGGGCTAGAAGGGGGAGGAGGCCAGGAGTCCACATTCAGCCTCCAGGGGAGCCACCTTTGGGAGTACAGGCGCAGGCACAAGGGGCGCAGAGCAAAGAGGTAGTCCAAGGTGGAAGGGGCGGCAGAAGACGCCACTATCCTGCTGCCAGGGTTTACAGGCGGCGAAGCAGCTACCTCAATATGTCTGAGGTGCAGTGCCGAAGGAGGCTCCGACTGTCAAGGGAGACAGTCAACTATATCTGTCAGATGATTGGTCCAGAGATATTAGCTAACTGTGTGGGTGGACACCCCATGCCAGTGGTGTTGAAGGTCACAGCTGCCCTCAACTTCTATGCCTCTGGCTCTTTCCAGGGCTCGGTGGGTGATCTTTGCGGTGTCTCCCAATCAGCTGTCCACACTTGTGTCAAGCAGGTTACAGACGCTCTGTTCAGACGGGCATTGACCTTCATCCACTACCGTTGGGACCAGGCAAGTCAGGCACAGCGAGCCAGAGGCTTCGTGGCCATTGCTGGCTTCCCCCGTGTCCAGGGTGCTATAGACTGTACACATGTGGCCATCAAGGCGCCAGCAGGTGAGCCCGGTGCCTTCGTCAACAGGAAGGGCTTCCACTCCATGAACGTGCAGATAGTGTGTGACCACAGGATGCTGATTCTACAAGTCTGTGCAAGTTACCCAGGCAGCTCCCACAACACCTACAGCCTCAGACTCTCCCAAGTGCCGGGGCTCTTCAGTGCTCCAGCCCGGCTGGATGGATGGCTGCTGGGTGACAAGGGCTATCCCCTCAGAAGGTGGCTCATGACGCCTCTCCCCATTCAAGAACAGAAGCTGAGCAGCGGTACAATAGGAGCCACGGCTCCACAAGGGCTGTGGTGGAGAGAACCATCGGTCTTCTCAAAATGTAGTTCCGATGCCTGGACCGCTCAGGGGGCGCACTCCAGTACCTCCCATATTGAGTGTCGCTGATAGTGGTTGGATGCTGCGCTCTCCACAATCTAGCTCTGCAAAGGGGGGACACTGTGGGTGAAGAAGATGTAGACGGAGTGGCTGGGGCTGAACATGATGAGTCCAGCAGTGAGTCCGAGGATGAACACACACAGGGAAATGATGAGGGGGCACAGGCTGTCCCGGGCATACCCCAGGGAGGCAGGGACACCCAGGATGCTCTAATCCAAGGAACCTTTAGCTAGCACAGCACATATGGATCTCCAACACAAGCCTGGCCAGTAGCCTCCATCCTGGAGACCTCATCTGTCTGGATAGGAGGATTGGCGATGGGCGCAGTCAATAAATCTAAAAGACACACAAATCACTCATCCAATCTCAGGAATCCACAAACAGGAACCCACAGCCATTCGAGACAACATTAATTTAATATTGTTACCAAATTCACAAAACAGAAATAAAATTGTGTTGGACTTCACACAAAGCTCGATATAACTAATGGGCGGGGGGGGTGGGGGTCCCAACAGAAAACCACCAGTGATGAACCCGGGATGTGCCTAAGGTGCCTTCACCTTTCGTTTCCGGGTGCTACGTCTTTGTGGTGCCCGGTCGCTGGCACTGGCACCTGAGACAGTTGCTCTCTCTGATGTCCTGTTGGCCTCGATGACCTTGGCGGACGTCCTCTGGCCTGTGAAGCCTGTGATGGACCCGCCTGGGAGGGACCTGCCAGTTCCACAGCTGGTACCTCCCCAGCCATTGCAGCCTCATTGGGTGCCTCGGTCGCTGGCAGAGGGGCGGAGGAGCTGCTGCCCTCACCTGCAGCACCCTGAGAGGTGCCAGCAGAGATGACAGGCAGCTGCTCCGCCGATGTGAGGTCTGTTTGGCCCTCCCTGCTCACCGTAGATGGATGGGTACCAAGGTGGGAGACCTGGTGGCCAAACCACCGCCCACACAGGCACTGACCAGATGAGGTCAATGCCCCTGTGAGGCTATGCAGGTCCGAGCGCAACCCCAGGAACCCCTGATCCTGTCCCTGGAGCTGCCTCTCCATGGCAGTCGCCAATCTCTCCATGGAGGAAGCTTGGCACTCAGCCATGAGGCTCAATGCATCAGCCACAGCCCACGTAGACTCCTCCACCACTGACATCGAGCCAAGCAGAGCCTCATGTATCTTCACCAGATGCTCCCGAACACCCGGCCACATGTCAGCACTTGGCTGCATCACCCACGACTCCAGAGGCTCATCATCTGCCACAGACTGAGCATGTGCCTGGGCCCCTTCAGTCCTCCGACTGCTGGCGCCATCGGCACTCTCTGTCTCCGCCAGCACCTCCAGTGACTGTGAAGTACCCTCACCGCTGTGACCTAGGACACTAGCCAAAGATATGATGCCCACCGAGGTGCCAGTATCTGCGCTGGTGCCTGCCTGGCAGAGATGGTGTGACGCTTCTAAAGGTGAAACTTCATGGCCCTCAGGTGTCAGAGGGGCTCCTGCTGCTCCTGCTCCCGGCCGTGTGCCGATGATGCTGAAAGGAAGAGTAAGGAAATTCGATCAGTTAGCCTGCGGGCAATGTCAATGTACATGTCTGTCCCCTGGATCATCAAACGCTCATCATTCCACACGCACTGGGCAAGTCATGTTGGTAACGTCACTCACTGAACAATCAGCAATGGTGTGGGTGTTGGGAGACTACTGGTGACGTGAGTGCTGACCATACATACCTGCCCGTGGAACCCCAGCCTCTCCGGCTCCAGTGGACCTGGGCGCGTGGCACCTCTCCAGGTCCAGTGCCTCCTGCTCAAAGCAGCTGAACATCAATATCTGGCCTGGCCCACCGCCAGTCCTCAGCCACTCGGCGCTGTTATGAGAATTCTTCTCCTGGAAATGAAAAAATAACATTGATAAGTGATACTTGTACCGTCAATCTCCTCGCGTCAATCTCCGGCCCACCCCAAGCCCAGTTGGCCATTGCAGGGCTGCAGTGCATCCTTCCCCCGCTGGTGGCTGGCACTCACACTAATATGCCAGGTGTGTCCTTCCCCCCACCTCCCCCGCCCACATGTTGCCTTCATCACAGTTGGGAACACACAGTTGTACCAGCCGTTGCAAGGAGGCACAATCATGTGGAGGGCAGAGGGCAGCAGATCCATCTGTGCCACAGGACCTTGAACATCCCCTCACACCATGTCACCGCCCTGACTTCCACATGTCCTGGAGTACGACCAGTGCGCCTGGGTGTAGCTCCTCCAGGTTGACCCCACCACAGTCATGTGGGTGTCACTGCACCACATGCTGCGGGTGCAGAACTCATCTCATCACCACCCTCTCAGGCTGACAAACACATAGGGAATATCTGGTGGGCCACCCAGCTAAGGACACATGCCATCACTGACCCATTGCACTCAGGACACTCAGACATGGGTGGTCTGCCACCGGGAGAGAAGGTTACATGATGGGTGCAGTGAACGATGCCAACATGTTACTCACCCTTCGCGTGCGCAGCAGGTCGTTGAAGCGCTTGTGGCACTGGGTCCATGAGCGCTGCACCACGTCGTGGGAGCTCACGACCTCCGCAACCTCCTCCCACACACACTTGGTCAAGTTGGGGGGGCCTCCTCCTCCCGTCCTCGGGGACAAGCACATCCCACCATGCTGCCACCTCCTCGAGGAGGGCAGCAAGGCACTCATTGGAAAACCTGGGCACACACTGGCCACCCGCCCTACCCTCCTGCATGGCTGTTTTAGATGTGCCTTGGCCTCAACCTCTGGCCATGTCCAGCAGCCTTGGAGCGGCTGTAGCTTGGCCTTTAACCAGGCGACCGGGACCCAGCGGTGATTGCTGTTCCACCTGCGCCCACCCATCCCCGGGAGTCACTAAACACGCTGGGCCGGCCTTAATTGGCCACCCACGCAAAATGGCGGCGCGGTCCCGATCGCAGGCGGCCGCTCACACACTCCCCGCCCGATATGGGAAAATTCTCCTCTAAGTGTTTTTCCACAAGAACAGGTGCTGAGACCTTAACTGTTCACTGTATTTATTAACGACTTAGATAAAGGAATAGAAAGTCATACATCCAAATTTGCCAATGACAAATAGGTGCTATTATAAGGCGTGTAGATGGGAGCATAACATTAGAAAGAGATGTTGATAGATTAAATTAACAGGCAAAACTGTGTTAAATGATTTCAATGTAGGAAAATGTAAGGTCATCCACTTTGGACATAAAATGGATGGAACACAGTACTTTCTAAATAATGAAGAGTTTGAAACAGTGGAGATCTAAAGAGACTTGGGGTCTAGATACACAGGTCATTAAAAGGTCATGAAGTGGTGCAGAAAATAATCAAAAAGACTGAAGGAATCTTGGCGTTTTTACCCAGAGGAAAAAAACCAAGGGGTAAAAGTCAGGCTACAGCAAAGCCCTGGTCAGACCACACTCCGGCCTGGATTTTCGCAAGAGTCAGAAAATTGCCCAGCTCTCCGCACCCCCTCGGTAGAAAAGCCCCCAAAGTGGCGCAGTCTTCGCTCTTGTGGGGCAGGGAGGGGAGGGGGGGTATTGGATGGAAGGGTGCAGGATGGGGCAGGCCCACTGTGCCAGTGGGCCCCAGATGCAAATGGGAAGCGGCCACAGGGGAAACTGAGTGCCGAGGCAGGCTGGTTAAAGGCCCAGCTTGGTTCTCTGGGACTTCATTTATTAGAGGCTGTTAGGCCCTCAGACCTCACACTCCGTTACTGCCCCACCCACTTCCTATGGCACCTTACAACCCTCAGGCCAATTAAATGCAACTCATACCCCCCACCTACTACCTAAGACCCCTTATTACCTCAATACCAACACAATGCCAACTCATGTCCCTACCCACCCCCATGATCCCTTATAGCCCCATGTCATCTCATGCCCATATACCCAGTATACACTAGAGACAGAACAAATAAACCCTATAATAACAATGGCATGTGTGGAACTGCTTAGGAAAAAAAAACACCCATTCACAAATCTTTTGAAAATAAACAGCTGTTTCTACAACCCTATAAAAGTGTCTTTGAATGGATCATTAAAATATCAATAACAGAAGTTTTAGACACATCACACCTCTTAATACTATGCAAATGTACATTGAGGCCTGGATTTTGACAGAGTCGTGGAGACTCTGCGGACCGTTAAAAATGGCGGATCGGTCTAAGATGTGGGCGTCCACTCATTTCCCACATCCATTTGCCAGTAGGGGAAATGGGACAGGACATGACTCACACACGAGGGAAACTTGAACCTAGGAGGGCCATTTGAACTCAGTGCTGAGTTCAAACAGATTGCATTTTCACTGTCATTTATGGAGTAAATGTAAAGGCTCTTGAAGGGCAGATAAGGTGTGTAGAACAGACATGACATGAAGTTATTTAAATCCCCAGTCCTTTAAAAATTTAGAAGCACAGGCTGGCTGCGTCAGTGAGAGTTGAAAAAGCTTACTGCAGCAGTTACAATCGCTGATAACATTATCCTAAGGGCACTTTATGAACGTCCAAGCCACTTGTTCCTCTCTCCTGCTCTCCAGAAGGCCAAGACTCTGCCCTTCCTACAGAAGTGCAGTCCCTCATCACATTGAGCCCAAACTCCTAGAGTTGCACTCTTATTATCAGCTGCTGCCTTCCTTGTGTCAGATGGTTGTCCAATGCCCTTGGCAGCCTTGCCCCTGCTCTTCTGCTCCCATGATGCCAGGACATTGATTGCCCTCTTAGCCCAACATCTGTCCTGCACCAAAGGCACCTGTTTACCAATGTCCAAGTCACTCTTGTTACTCACAATAAGAGGTTGTGGTGGAAGAATGAATCCAGGCTGGTCTTTTGGTTCAAGCTGGTTTATTTTCAAGACAACTCCTCAGTGCTACTGACTTCCAAGTAGCTTCCACACAAAGTGTTCCAGCTGTATATTTTTATTCTGTTTAGATGGGACAATCAATGCCCATCACCTGTTTAACTAGCAATTGTTTTTAACAAGGCAATTGCCATATTAACAACCCTCTGAACTGTAGAAACTCTTTTGGGTCCAGGGTAATTCCCTGGAACGGCCATGACCAGCTCCCCACTCTGTGCTCACCTCCTTCCATGTGGTCTGCCCCAGAGAGCAGCCTGTGTGCTGTAAAACTATCCATACCCCAACACCCACAGTTAATGAGCTTTGCAAGCACTTTAATTGGCCTTAGTGGGGGAAGTGGCAGATTGTGATCCTGCCCCCGCCCTGATGAACAGAGCCAGCACCAGGAACAGCTTCGGGAAACAGCGCACCGACCCCATCTATCTTCAACTCCGGCCTAGGTCAGGCCTGAAAATTCAACCCATATGCATACTACAGCAAACAGTCTACAGAGTCGACTTAAAAAGAACCTCCACCCTACAACTCTAAGAACTCCTGACCAAAATAGCTTTCCAACTTGAAAACAAAATCTCTCGATAAAAGCAGGTAATTTCTCAGCCAAAGTGCAGTGACTTTGCTAACAAACCAGAGATGCAAGCACCTAAAGGAGGTTTAACTTCTGCAACAAAGAAGCTACTGAGCCAGAAAGGATTTCAGAAATGGAAAGCTGAAAAGGTCAGAATGCAAAGGAGGTAGTCTGTTCAAGCCAAGTACAACGACCCACTGAAATGGGCTAGTGTTCATTATTTTTATGTTAATATGCAAAAATAAGTTGCATTGATTAAAATATATGTCTCTGATCATAATGGTTGCTCCAAACATTTGGTTTAAGATGGAATAAAGCAGCTTTAATAATTCAAACCTAGTTACACCTTATCTAATGTTAATTTAATCTCTCTCTGCAGAGAGTTTGAGGAAATGCACGTGTGAAAAGACCTGAGATTCCAGACCAAACAGGATCAGGTAGTGAAAGGGCAGCACAAGTCTATTTCCATAGGATGCTCAGATCCCTCAAGGGCATGACTGACTCTACTGAACCCAAGAAAGTATTTATGGTAAACCCAAATTTGTAACAGCAGGATAAACATTGTTGTGGATGAAATAAAGATATAGTCAACAAATGCTTTGGATCCTGGTGAATCCTATTATAAACATTTTAAAGTTGATGATATGTTACTATCTAGCCACAAGCATTATTTAATATTATTACACCAGGGACTATGGGTAGCAAACTTTGGTTATTTCAGGAGAAACCGTAAAGAAATAAAACTATTAACGCAAGAATATTTGATTTTTCTTAACACTGTCTTAATTTAAAGCACATTGTTCACTGTGGTGGTGTGTTATAGTCCACTCAAGGAGTCCGAGTTGCTATGACAACTTATTCTCCAATGTAAGTTTGGGTTATTGCTAAACAAGAAACATTATCCTTTGATTTAATAAACATCGACACACTGCAGAAAGTGGAATTACAAATGAATGTGAAAAAACCTGCATCTTGGCAATAAATGTGTTAATGCAATGTGTTTCCTTCAAGCACTGTGAAGTTCCCAGATACATAAACAAATAGTCTGTCATCTCATCTGAGATAATTAGGATTGCTCTGTTTCCACAATTCTGTTCCATTTCGATATAAACACACATGTTTGGTGCTCCACACCTAATTCCTGTCTAACCGCCCACCATCATAACAGAAATCCCTCAGTGAATGTTATGCTCATTCATTCACTATTCATGCCTAACACCCATCATAATAATAGAAGGGAAAGAAGGAAGTCATATATCTCAAAAGGGATGCAGGGATCTGACACCATCACTATAAAAATTCTTGTTTTGTGACCTGGTGGTCGTGGATTTCACTGTCTAATATTTAAACCTATCATTACTGACAAACATCATTCCACCTCATCACAGGAACATCTCTCCATGAGAATGGATAGATCTCAAATTTCAATACTATTATTGCATGAACACTGACACCATTGCAATCTGAATATATATTATCCTTAAAGCTGAGTGGGCCTGCTAAGAGTTTAAGACCTTGCTCTAGGTATGTACGAGTCGGGACTCAAACATAAAGGAAGAGGAAAGCGAGAGTAGGTGGGGATTGGCTGCCAACCAGCATCAATCTTCTTGAAAAAGGACGGACTATGTTAATGAGGTTCCACAATTAATGCAGTTTGGACCAGTTCCAACATTCCATGTGCCCATACAAATGGATGAATTTATAAGTCTGTGACTGAAA
Organism: Cetorhinus maximus; assembly: GCF_964194155.1. NCBI lineage: Eukaryota > Metazoa > Chordata > Chondrichthyes > Lamniformes > Cetorhinidae > Cetorhinus > Cetorhinus maximus. The sequence goes on along the minus strand of NC_135902.1, from coordinate 2,893,567 downwards.
CAGATTAGCGAAGCCTGGTACAGGATTAGAACCACAGAATCTGTCAAAAATACTTCAAATGGAGAGCTGAAAAGGTCAGAATGCAAAGGAGGTAGTTTCTTTAAGGCAAGTACAATGACCCAATGAAATGGTTGGTGGTCATTATTTCATAGTCCATTACATTCAGGAGGTTTCCCAACTACAATGTGTTTCAGTATTTTGTTTTCGGGCTAGTCTTACTCTTTACATGTTCATCATTTTTCTACATAACAACAATCACTGCACTTCTAATTAATTCTTTGAGCGTAAAGCTTTTTGGGATGTTTCTGTGAGACATTTAACGCCCTTTATTTTAAAGAAACTGCAAATGTTATGGAAAACAATCCTTGCTGTAATCATTGTTATACAAGCTGCCATTGTCAGTTCAGACAGCTCTGAACTATGACCTCCAGGCCTTGACCTGAACCACCAGCCCCAACATCCAGGCTTCCCAATCCCCGACCTGCCTCCAACCCAACACTGATCACCATCCCTGACCTCAGGCTGCTGCCACCCTGAGGCTCCAGTTACTCCCTTCCTTGTTGCCCTCATTGTGATCCTCCAACCCTTGGCTCCCATTTGTTCCATTTCCAGGCCTGATTATTGCCACTCTCAAGCCCTGCGATTGCAACCCGTCAACTGAACACTTAACTGTGGGCGCTAACGAATCTCCCCACCAATGAGTTATACTTAACACTAGCCCTCACCTAAACTGGAGTCTAGAACATAATTATATGGATTAAAGTGGTCTATTAACAGAAGCTTCCAATGCAGTAGGTAAATTGCATTTTAAATACATTTTATTCTCCATCAAGTATAATTACTTATTCACACTGAAATCCCATGTGTGTGTGTGCTTGGGCATGTATCCAAATGTAATCAGTCCCAGAGGAAAAAAAGAAGACAAGATGAATAATGGGACTCAACAATTACTAGATTACAGCTGTTTTTTTTTCCTTTTCTCCTCTTCTCAAGAAACTACCTCCAGTTAAAAAACCATTCTTCAGTGAGGTCCCACATGCTGAGTGTTACCAGATATTTCACTACAAAGGGCATCATAGTTGAGCTGCATGTTTACATAAAATTCCATTGTGTGTTACATTAATCTATTTAAAGTAATCGTCCTAACAACTCATAAAAAAACCCAAAAAAAGAAGTTTTATGCACCTGCTTTAGCCATTACAATATCAGAGGAAGCTAAACTTACTATAAACTGAATATCTCTCCATCCAGGATACATTCACAGATGATTAAAGGTTTGGTAGGGTCAACAGAGAGAGAAACTATTTCCTCTGATGGGAGTGTCCAGGACAAGGGATTATAACCTTAAAATTGGAGCCAGGCCTGTCACAGGTGATGTCAGGAAGCATTTCTTCACACAAGGGATAGTGGAAATCTGGAACTCTCCCAAAAAGCTGTCAAATTGAAAAATTCAGAACTCGATTTTGTCAGGCAAGGTTATTCAGAGATACGGAGCAATAGTGGGTAAATGGAGTTGAAGTACAGATAAGACATAATCTAATTGAATGGGAGGACAGGCTCGAGAGACTGAATGGCCTACCCCTGCTCCTATGTTTCTCTATGAATAAACTAGTAAAAGGACCCATCCTCCCTCTACATACATTGTCGTAATAAACAGATTTTAAAGAAATGATAACATTAATGTTACCGTTTGTAAGTGGTCATTCAGTGATGGGCATTTCAAACAACACAATCTAAGTGAGCAAGGCAGAGCAGGAAGTTGAGGAAGGAAGACAATATTCACTTAATGGCCAAGGAAATGGGAGTACTGATAGTGCACACGCTACTGATAGGAGAATGGCCAACCTAAGTATATAATGGAGCCCTGGAAGTGAACTTGCAATGTTTGAGTTTAGTTGTTAGACTTCACAAACATAGATATTTGACTCATAATCCTTATTACTAGAGAAAGAAATAATTACACACCGACAATAGCAATATAATTGTTCTTAAATGTTGGCTTTCTACCCATATATTTGTAAAGTATAGTTCTGAAATTTTGTTCAAGAGGGTCTAATTATTAAGGAAGATATTCCTGAGACACTAGGAGTACAACAAAGAACAACTCATGTTATGAGGGGAATAGATAGAGTGGACAGGATAATATTGCTTCCCTTGGTGGAGAATCCTAGAACCAGGGGACATAGATTCAAGATAAGTGGCAGAAGGTGTAGGGGGGACATGAGGAAGAACTTTTTTACACAGAGGGTATTGGGTGTCTGGAATTCGCTGCCCAAGTTGGTGGTAGAGACAGAAACTCTAAACTCTTTTAAAAAGTACCTGGATCTGCACCTTAAGTGCTGTAAGCTGCAGGGCTATGGGCCGGGTGCAGGAAGGTGGGATTAGAAAGGGCACCTGGGTGTCCTCGGGCTGGCATGGACAAGATGGGTTGAATGGCCTCCTTCTGTGCTGTAACTTTTCTATGGTTCTATGGTTCTATGTAAAGGGAAAGCATTTCGATATTAACTAAAGCACCACTTGTCAAACTGTTAACTGCTTTTACTGAGGACACAGTTAGAATTGGATGTGAGCCACTGGGAAAAATAAATCAAAATTACATTGAATTTTATTTTCAGTGACGTGATGGATGCCATTGTAGTGGGACTGAGTATTTCCAGTTTTGACACCCTCCAGGCAATACAGCACATACCCAGATATCGAATGAATCTCTGACCACTTTGCCTCACTAAACATGCCTTTATATCAAACTCAGAAGGCTACCTTGTCCCCTACTGAAGCAGTGTGACATTTCCCACAGCAGCCATCCTTGCAAAATCTATGGGGGAGTTTAAACAAAGGTAAGTGTGTGGGGTTGGGCTTAGGGCGGGGGTTAAATGGATAAAGGCGTGGAAGCCTGTCTGAAAGCCAGCTCCGAACCAGACTTAAGACAGGCAGGATAAGGGATAGGTAACCCATCCCCTCCCAGAATGCGGGTTTAGATGTGCTAATGAGCCTGGAAGCCTCAGATTTCACCTGCTTTACCTGTTTAACTGTGACTGCATTTCCCAGAATCTCAGGAAGCCCGGTAGCTGCAGTGAGGTGGGACAATGAGCCTCAGGAAGAGAGCAAAATCAATATCAATCAAGCTGCATCATATTAAACTCATTAAAGCTCCTTTCAAATTCCCCAAAAATTGACCTATAAAATGTCTATTTACACCTAGGAATATTTTTCAGGGAATCATCAGGGATAATGGTGGAGGTGGGGGGCCATTTGGCTTACCATCATTCACTGCTACATAACCAAAATTTCAAATCACGCCCCCACTCTGACCCCTGCATACAATGGGACTACTGCTGATCGCTCCATCCTCGCATGCACCATGGAATTGGTAGTGGGTGGGTGGTTTCTTTGAGGATTTATCTCTCATCCTCCCCACTTTACGCCTCAAGTGGAAGGTAGTGGCACACTTACCTGCCGAAGGTCACTGATTATTCATCCCAATCTTAGGGGAGCTGCTGTTTCACTTTAATGTCACGACTGCCTTTTCCGGAGCTGTTGCTGTGCGACTGGCGTGGATTTTCACCCTCGAGTTCCCTCTTGATGTCAGGAATCTCATAATGCACAGTGAATGGCCAGAATCCCAGGCAAATAGGATGGGTTCGAGGCAGATCTGGAGAAGTGGGAAATTCCATCCTTACCAGAATACCACCACAACGAGCAGAATCCTCCCAACCGTGCCTTGCATAAATTTGACCCATCGCACTTCGGATGGTCACATGCTGGCATTTCCAATGGTGCACAAACCGTACATCACACTTGTACCACATTAGGTTCACATTCATAAAACATCAACAAATTTTAAATAAAAAGATCCACGAATGTGTAAAATGTAAAGAAGTCAAATGCATGAAATTACCATGATGAGCAGTTTAAAATAAGATAGCAAGTCAAGCATGAAATGTCCACAATTTGCTAATAAACAAACAAATGGGGATGAATCACATCCTTCCAAAGCTTCTTGTAGAAATTATTTCAGTTATCTTATTACCTTCTCCACTTAGTACAGGAAATGAGATTTAGAACATTATAAAGACAAAAAATACAAGAATTTGTACTTACCTGTAAAATAGCAATTTCTACGTTCAAAGTGCCTATAACAATGTTTTCTATCAAGAGTCTTTAGGAGGCTATTTTGCCATCGTAACTATGCTAACTCTTCAAGCTATCTAATTCATCCCACTTGCCTGTTCTTTTTCTACAGCCTTGCAATTTTTTTTCCCCTTTTGAACCCTAAACCCTTTTGAAATGTATTATTACGTATGTTTCCACCACCATTTCAGGCAGTGCATTCCAAAAAGTTTAAGCCTTGACTTCATGCAGCTATTTGGACCTTTCACTGTTAGCTGAAGACATTCAGGCAGGCACACTGCAGACCCTGTACCTACGTCTGTAGGATTAGCCATTCACAGAGCATATGAGGACTTGCCATTTACAGGCTAGATTCTTTCCTACAGTCTGGTATATCAACAGAAAATTACTGAGAATGAACCTCATGTAACCCACCACACAAAGAGAATCATTTTTAGGACAGTGAAAGTAACCAAAAATTCAGTTTTTGTAACAGGTACAGCATCAACTCACAAAGTCTGTCTAAATTACTTTAACTAAAAAAAACGTGGTTTATTATAGTAAAGGTGTTCTTTGTAGCAGGATGCACGACAAATGAAACCATGCCAGATTTCAAAGTGGGTCCTTATATTTTGTAGTGAATTCAAAATTCTTAAACTATTTCTCTACTTATGTTTATACTCAATACTTAAAACCAATTGTTAATATAAACCGGCAATAAGTCCCAGAAGAATCGCACCACTATTCCAGTTTGAAGAAGGGCGGTGAATAAAAATGCACAATTTGAAACATTTTAGCATAAACATTTGCTTAAGTACACCAAGTGCTGCACTGGAGTGCTGCTTTGGTCTGCAGTAGACTGCTTAAGTTGGAGTTTGGTGACTGAGGGAGTTTAAGGGTTAATTTCTATCTAAAGTCTAGTCTTTCTTTAATTTAGTAATTAACTAAAAGTTGCCAAAACAAAAATACATGAAAAAACTCAGCAGGTCTGACAGCATCTGCGGAGAGGAACACAGTTGACGTTTAGAGTCCTAATGACTCTTCATCAGAACTAAGGAAATAGAGAAATGAGGTGAAATATAAGCTGGTAGAGGGGATGGGACAGGTGGAGCTGGATAGGGGGCCAGTGCTAGGTGAAGACAAAGAAGAGATTGCCAAAGATTTCATAGACAAAAGGACAAAGGGGTGTTGACAGTGGTGATGCTATCTAAGGAATGTGCTAATGGGGACATTAAGGGTAGCAAGCAGGACAAGCTAGTGGCAGATGGCCCTAATGGGGCTGGGGTGGGGGGAAGGGATCGAAATGGACTAAAAGGTGGAGATAAAACAATAGATCGAAATAAATTTTAAAATAGGTGGGAAAGGAAAGATGTATATATTTTTTTAATTATAAATTATTGGAAAAAGGGAGATCGGAAAGGGGGTGGGGATGGAGGAGAGAGTTAATGATCTGAAATTGTTGAACTCAATATTAAGTCCGGAAGGCTGTAAAGTGCCTAGTCGGAAGATGAGGTGCTGTTCCTCCAGTTTGCGTTGAGCTTCATTGGAACATTGCAGCAGGCCAAGGACAGACCCCACCCCCATTAGGGCCATCTGCCACTAGCTTGTCCTGCTTGCTACTCTTAATGTCTCCATTAGCACATTCCTTAGATAATATCACCACCGTCAACACCCCTTTGTCCTTTTGTCTATGACATCTTTGGCAATCTCTTCTTTGTCTTCACCTATCACTGGCCCCCTATCCAGCTCCACCTGTCCCACCCCCCTCTACCAGCTTATATTTCACCTCATTTCTCTATTTCCTTAGTTCTGATGAAGAGTCATTCGTACTCTAAATGTCAACTGTATTCCTCTCCGCAGAGATAAAAACAAAAAACTACTGCGGATGCTGGAAATCCAAAACAAAAACAGAATTACCTGGAAAAACTCTGGCCTAACCTGCTGAGTTTTTCCAGGTATTTTGTTTTTGTTTCAGATTTCCAGTATCTGCAGTATTTTGCTTTTAACTAAAAGTTGCTGTTTGGGGTGGAAGAAGGTGAGTTTTAGGCCAGCTTTAAAATAAGGTTTATACAGCCTCTGCTTGCAGCTACAACTAGTTAATTAGATAACTGGCTTAAACAAGTTTTCAGAGGCTAGATTCAGAGAGGCCATCTTACAGTGCTGACGTTGTCTGCACTGGAGTGCTGCTTTGGGCTTTAGTAAAGTGCTTAATTTGGAGTTTGGTGACTAAGGGAGTTCAGTGAGGAGGAATGAGGTGATCCTTTGAGTACTATGAGTACGGTCAGGTAAATATTTACTACTTATGCCGCTTGTAGTTTTTAAGGTATTATTTTGTGGTTCATCATTTATAAGGGCTATATTCTGTAACAACAAGGAGCAGGGAAGAAGGACCCTAGGGTAATTAATATTATTTGATATTAAGTATCTTCCAAAAGGTTTAATTTAATTTAAAGGGGTAAGTCATGGCAGGAGAGCTCAAAGCCGTGGGGTGCTCCTCCTGCTCTACGTGTGAAGCCAGGAACATTTTCAGTGCCGGGAGCCAGCATGTGTGCGGGAAATGTCTTCAGCTGCAGCTCCTCAAAGCCTGGGTTTCGGAGCTGGAGCGGTGGCTGGGGACACCATGGAGCATCTGCGAGGTGGAGAGTATCGTGGATAGCACGTATAGAGAGGTGGTCACATCGCAGGCTAAAAGTCCACAGGCAGGAAGGGAATGGGTGACCACCAGGCAGAGCAAAAGGACTAGGCAGGCAGTGCAGTAATCTCCTGTGGCTATTCCCCTGCAAAACAGATATACCGCTTTGGATATTGTTGAGGGGAATGGCCTCTCAGGGGAAAGCAGCAACAGCCAAATTCATTGCACCATGGTTGGCTCTGCTGCACAGCGGAGGAGTAAAAAGTGTGGCAATGCAATAGTTATAAGGGATTTAATTGTACGGGGAATAGATAGGCATTTCTGTGGCCGCAAACGAGACTCCAGGATGGTATGTTGCCTCCCTGGTGCTAGGGTCAAGGATGTCTCAGAACGGCTACAGAATATGCTAAAGGGGGAGGGTGAACAGCCAGTGGTCGTGGTGCACATTGGTACAAACAACATCGCTAAAAAAAGGGATGAGGTCCTAAAAGCAGAACATAGGGAGTTAGGAAGTAAGTTGAAAAGTAGGACCTCAAAGGTAGTGATCTCAGGATTACTACCAGTGCCACATGCTTGTCAGAGTAGAAATAGCAGGATATATTGGATGACTACATGGCTGAAGAGATGGTGTGAGAGGGAGGGTTTCAGATTCATGGGACATTGGGACCAGTTCTGGGGGAGGTGGGAGCAATACAAACTGGACAGGTTACACCTGGACAGGACCGGGGCTGATATCCTAGGGGGATTATTTGCTAGAGTGGTTGGGGAGGGTTTAAACTAAAGTAGCAGGAGGATGGGAACTTATGCAAGGAGTCAGAGGATTGGGAATCAAGGACAAGAACAAAAGACAGAAAGTGGAATAAGAAAAGTGATAGGCAGAGAAATCAAGGACAAGAATTAAACAGGGCCTCAGTGAAAAATAGTAGGAACAGGATAAGTAATGTTAAAAAGACAAGCCTTAAGGCTTTGTGCCTTAACACGAGGAGCATTTGCAATAAAGTGGATGAATTAACCGCGCAAATAGATGTAAACAGGTATGATATAGTCGGGATTACGGAGACATGGCTGCAGGGTGACCAGGGATGGGAACTGAACACCCAGGGGTATTTAGTATTTAGGAAGGACAGACAAAAAGGAAAAGGTGGTGGAGTTGCATTGCTGGTTAAAGAGGAAATTAACACAAAAGTGAGGAAAGCTATTTGCTCCGACGATGTGGAATCTGTATGGGTGGAGCTGAGAAACACTAAGGGGCAAAAAACGTTAGTGGGGGTAGTATATAGACCCCCAAACTGAAGTGGTGATGTTGGGAATGGCATTAAACAGGAAATTAGAGATGTATGCAATAAAGGAACATCTGTAATTATGGGTGACTTTAATCTGCATATAGATTGGGCAAATCAAATTAGTAATAATACCGTAGAGGAGGAATTCCCGGAGTGTATATGGGATGGTTTTCTGGACCAATACTTTGAGGAACCAACTAGAGAACAGGCCATCCTAGACTGGGTATTGTGTAATGAGAAAGGAATAATTGGCAATCTAGTTGTGTGAGACCCCTTGGGGATGAGTGACCATAATATGATAGAATTCTTCATCAAGATGGAGAGTGACGTAGTTGATTCTGAGACTAGGGTTCTGTATTTTAATAAAGGAAACTACGATGGTATGAGGTGCGAGTTGGCTATGATGGATTGGGAAATGTTACTTAAAGGGATGATGGTGGATAGGCAATGGCAAACATTCAAAGAGCAAATGGGTGAACTGTAACAATTGTTTATTCCTGTCTGGTGCAAAAGCAAAACAGGAAAGGTGGCCAAACTATGGCTTACAAGGGAAATTAGAGATAGTATTAGATCCAAGGAAGAGGCATACAAATTGGCCAGAAAAAACAACAGAGCTGAGGATTGGGAGCAGTTTAGAATTCAGCAAAGGAGGACCAAGGGGTTGATTAAGAAGGAGAAAATAGAGTACGAAAGGAAGCTTGCAGGGAACATAAAAACTGACTGTAAAAGCTTCTATAGGTATATGAAGAGAAAAAGATTGGTGAAAACAAATGTATGCCCCTTACAGTCAGAAACAGGGGAATTTATAATGGGGAACAAAGAAATGGCTGACCAACTAAATACATACTTTGGTTCTGTCTGCACAAAGGAGGACACTAATATCATACCAGAAATGTTGGGGAACACAGGGTTTAGTGAGAGGGAGGAACTGAAAGAAATCAGTATTAGTAGGGAAATGGTGTTGGGGAATTTGATGGGATTGAAGGCCAATAATCTACATCCCAGAGTACATAAGGAAGTGGCCCTAGAAATAGTGGATGCATTGTTGAACATCTTCCGAGATTCTTTAGACTCTGGAACAGTTCCTACAGATTGGAGGGTAGCTAATGTAACCCCACTATTTAAGAAGGGAGGTAGAGAGAAAACAGAGAATTATAGACCAGTCAGCCTGACGTCGGTAGTGGGGAAAATTCTAGAGCCCATTTTAAACGATTTAATAGCTGAGCACTTGGAAAACAGTGGCAGAATCGGACAGAGTCAGCATGGATTTACAAAAGGGAAATCATGCTCGACAAATCTACTGGAATTTTTCGAGGAGGTAACTAGTAGAGATTATGAGGGGGAGCCAGTGGATGTGGTTTATTTGGACTTTCAGAAGGCTTTCGACAAAGTCCCACATAAGAGATTAGCGTGTAAAATTAAAATTCATTGGATTGGGGTAGTATATTGAGATGGATAGAAAACTGGTTGGCAGACAAGAAACAAAGAGTAGGAATAAACTGGGCTTTTTCTGAATGGCAGGCAGTGACTGGTGGGGTACCACAGGGATCGGTGCTGGGACCCCAGCTATTCACAATATATATTAATGATTTAGATGAGGGAACTAAATGTAATATCTCCAAATTTGCAGATGACACAAAGCTGGGTGGGAGGGTGAGCTATGAGGAGGATGCAGAGATGCTTCGGTGTGTTTTGGACAAACTGAGTGAGTGGGCAGATGCATGACAGATGAAATATAATGTGGATAAATGTGAGGTTATCCACTTTGGTAGCAAAAGCAGGAAGGCAGATTGTTATCTGAATGGCTATAAATTGAGAGAGGGGAATGTGCAACGAGACCTGGGTGTCCTCAGACACCAGTCACTGAAGGTAAGCATGCAGGTGCAGCAGGCGGTAAAGAAGGCAAATGGTATGTTGGCCTTCATAGCCAGAGGATTTGAGTACAGGAACAGGGATGTCTTGCTGCAATTATACAGGGCCTTGGTGAGACCACAGCTGGAATATTGTGTGCAGTTTTGGTCTCCTTATCTGAGGAAGGATGTTCTTGCTATAGAGGGAGTGCAGCGAAGGTTTACCAGACTGATTCCTGGGATGGCGGGACTGAAATTTGAGGAGAGATTGCATTGGTTGGGATTATATGCACTGGAGTTCAGAAGAATGAGGGGGGATCTCATAGAAACCTATAAAATTCTAACAGGACTAGACAGGGTAGATGCAGGAAGGATGTTCCCGATGGTGGGGGAGTCCAGAACCAGGGGTCACAGTCTGAGGGTACGCGATAGACCATTTAGGACTGAGATGAGGAGAAATTTCTTCACCCAGAGAGTGGTAAGCCTGTGAATTCACAACCACAGAAAGTAGTTGAGGCCAAAACATTGTATGTTTTCAAGAAGGAGTTAGATTTCACTCTTGGGGCAAAAGGGATCAAAGGATATGGGGAGAAAGCGGGAGCAGGCTATTGAGTTGGTTGATCAGCCATGATCATAATGAATGGCGGAGCAGGCTCGAAGGGCCAAATGGCCTACTCCTGCTCCTAGTTTCTATGTTTCTATGTTTCTAAGTGCTGAAAAAAAAGGAAAGAAAGAAATGAGAAACGATTAATCCAAATTATATTATATAAATTATATATTCACTATGAAAAGTCCAACAAGGGGGTACAATAAAGGTTTTTTTAAATTGTTTCTCCATATTCCACACAGAAATAGATTTATTTATGTAAGTGTAAACAATGTGGGAACAAATTTCCTTATCTACTTGCCGCTGATAAGGAAAATATTAATATTCATTTTCCAAGAACCAATCAGAAATATTCCACTGTCTCTGCGATCGCTGACAAACTCTTTCAGTGCAGTAAGTACCCTCCACTTCTCCAAAGTTCCACATTTCACTTTGTAACACATCACTTCTGAGATACTCAACATACACGGAGGTCAACTGTGTCAAAGGCTGCAGACAGGTCAAGAAGGTCAAGAAGGAGCAGGAGGGAAAGTTAATCTTTGTCACAGTCACATATGATTTGGGACTTTGATAAGAGCTGTTTCAGTAGTTGTAGCAGGGCCAGAAATCTGACTGGAAGGATTCAAAATTGAAGTTCCGAGAAAGACGGGAGGAGTTTTGGGAGGTGAAAACATGTCCATCCCATATTTCCTCTCCAAAGTCCTTGTACATGTTATCCCTCTCTCCTTGAAGATAGGATGGTAATTTGCAAGGTGTTGAGGTCAAGGGTTATTCTTTCTTGAACACGGGTGAAGATGTCAGATTTAAAGGGGCAGAATTGAGGCAGAATTTTACATCCCACAGGCAGGAATGCGCCCGACCCGATCGGGTGTAATATAGCGTGTGATGATGTCAGACAAGTGCCCCTGACATCATCGCGCACTCGCGTGATATTTCGGTCAGTGGGTTCGAGCGAGTGTTGGAGCCGTGCCTGCCATTAATTAACAGGCCACTCAAGGCCATTGAGAAGCCAACTGACGGCAATTTTTCATTGTCCATGTGATTTTGCGTTCATCGCACAGGCAAAACGGGCACGCGGGAAGCCCACAATTTCAAAAACCTCATCCAAGGGCGGGATCAAAAGGGTCAGCAGCATTGCCAGTGGAATAGTGAGGAGTTTGGTTGGTAGTTTGCTGCTGGTGACTTATTGGTACTTGGCAGCTTCATCCTCTGCTCGAGGCTTCATTCTTAGCATTTCCAGGCTTCTTTTCAGGACTCCTTGGTGTCTCCAAGGACCCCAGAGGATTCAGACCGTGTGGACTCTTCCAGGCAGCAGACAGCCTTCTGTTACCCTGGTGATGGGGATTGTGGTCTCTGCTGGAGGCACCTCCTCTGAGGAGGAACAAAGGGGCAGGAGGGAGAGGAGGCCGGGTGTCCCAGTGCAGCTTCCGGGGGAGGGACCTGTGGGAGGAGAGGCGCAGGCACAAGGGGTGCAGGACCAGCAGGAAGCCCAAGGCGGAAGGGGCCGTAGAAGATGCTACTACCCTACAGCCAGGGTATACAGGTGTCAATGCAGCTACTTCACTATGTCCAAGGTGCAATGCCGAAGGAGGCTCCGCCTCTTAAGGGAGACAGTGACCTCCATTTGCCAGATGATCGGGTCTGAGATCAGCTCTGACTGTGTAGGTGGACACCCCATGCCAGAGGCTCTGAAGGTCACAGTGGCCCTCGACATCTATGTCTCTGGTTCTTTCCAGGGCTCAGTGGGGAATCTGTGTGGAGTCTCCCAATCAGCTGTCCACAGTTGTGTCAAGCTGGTGACAGAATCTCTGTTCAGGCAGGTACTGATCTTTATTCTTTACTGTACGGATGAGGCCAGTCAGACACAGCGAGCCAGAGGCTTCACGGCCATTGCTGGCTTCCCCCGTGTCCAGGGTGCTATAGACTGTACACATGTGGCCATCAAGGCGCCAGCAGGTGAGCCCGGTGCCTTCGTCAACAGGAAGGGCTTCCACTCCATGAACGTGCAGATAGTGTGTGATCACAGGATGCTGATTCTACAAGTCTGTGCAAGGTACCCAGGCAGCTCCCACGACGCCTACATCCTCAGACACTCCCAGGTGCCGGGGCTCTTCAGTGCTCCAGCCCGGCTGGATGGATGGCTGCTGGGGGACAAGGGCTATCCATTGAGTAGGTGGTTCATGACGCCTCTCCGCCATCCAAGAACAGAGGCAGAGAAGCATTAGAATATGAGCCATGCCTCCACAAGGGAGGTGGTAGAGAAGACCATAGGTCTTCTCAAGGTTTGCTTCCAATGCCTGGACCCTTCAGAGGGTGCACTCCAGTACCCCACAGGGCAGGTATCGCTGATAGTGGTTGCATGCTGCGCTCTCCACAATCTGGCACTGGCAAGGGGGGACCCACTGGAGGAAGAGGGTGTTGATGCAGCTTCACAGGCCACAGAGGATGAATCCAGCAGTGAGTCAGAAGAGGAGTACGGTGAGAACACTGAGGGCGTGGAGGCAGACCTCGGTAACCTCCAGGGAAGCAGGGACACTAGGGACGCCTTGATCCAATGCTCCTTCAGCTAGGCTGCCAAATCAGCGCTATCACCTCCATCCTGGATGAAATGACCCTTTCATTTGTGCCCAATCTCCCCACCCGAGATGCCGTCCGGCCTGGTGTCTGCAGCTGCATCACTCACCATAATATCTACTTAGCTGCTCACAACACTGGAGTTCTCCTCATCGCCCACAGCCTTCCAGGGCCTGTCTGGTCATCATTGCACCTGGCGGCCGACAGGCCCCCGCCCCCCACCCCCCACCCCCCACCCCCCGCTCCCTGCCCCCCACCCCCCGCCCCCACCCCCCACCCCCACCCCACCCGCCTCCACCCCCGCACCCCCGCACCCCCGCCCCGCTGCCCCCTGCCTCCTGCCCCCGCGCGCCCCCCCCCCCCCCCCATAGTTACAGGAAGAGAACGACACAAGAAGGTGGATTTTCCTCAGGTTAACTTCAAAATAACATCCGAAAACAAAAATTGAGGTTAATTGTTTCTCTCTGTTCTGCATCAGGGTCATATCCAAATTTCCTGCACAGCATGGGAAAGGGCACAGCAACACAAATTACAGGAGCAGGCGCCAAACACAGACCAGCGGCAGCTTGCTCTGTAAAACACAGGTGCACCTGCTGCCAAAGCTGCTAAATACCATCTCCCTTGAATTGTCAAGAAAGACCTTCAACCTGATTTTTAAGCAGGAAATGGTTTTGAAACTTTTACACTTGGAGAAAATGCTGCGAGTCTCTTACATTTTACAGACGGAGATAACGTTTAGCACCGTGCAACCCCTTCCCTCTTTTGTACCAGTTTGAAGTAGATGATGTGAAACCACCAGGCAATGCCTTTGACAAGTGCTGCAGAGATTTGCTCTCTCTTGTGCTACTAGCAGCCTCCTCAGCAGGAGAAAAAAAACCCTCCCACGCCTGACCCGATGATTTCTCCATTCCAGCTGGAATGAAAGAAGAAGCCTCAGTATTCCCACATCATCATTTTTCATAGCCACACTTACTTCCCCTGGCCCTCCAGCCAATACCTGGCACTCTCTAAGCAGTACTCTCCAAGGCAGGCAGCAGGGGCAACACAGCTCCTGCTTTAGGCAGGCACATTAATCTAATCAGGAACAGAGATCGTTAAATATTTACTTCTACCTGGTGCAATGCACGACTCTCAGTTATTGATAAGCAGCTGCCAATATAAAAATTAAGCTTCAATAGAATACAGTTATATCAATCTAATTCTAAGACATGGGGTTGTTACTGTACTGTGGTGTTGCCTTTTATGGCCCCAACATTGTCCAATCTCCTTGTGCCCTGGGGGCACCCCATCAATTGTTGTCTCCACAGACAACCAATGTCCATTGGTGGACCATACATGCCCACAACATTCTAATGTGGGCACTCAGGAAAAATGCACATAAGTACAATAGCATTTCCAGTACACGCTGCACAAATCACCCCCACACAACCCTGCCCAAGAAAATACACCACTGGAGATCAACAAGTCTCCAACAAAAATATTCTGAAATTCCCTAGATGCTGATAAAATTGAAGTTTCCGTTGGCCTGTTCTTTCAGTATGTTTCTAATAACAAAGCAAACAGTTTCTATAGACTTCACTTTACACTTCATTTCCACAACTATCTTTGAGACCTAAGGGTCAGTGGTAGCATTGTTATCCTAGCATTGTTTATCATGTTTTGACACAGTTTTAAGGCTCAGTAGCAGACGTGTCATCATATTAATCATCAGGACAGATGGTCAAGGCCTGTTGTGAGAACGGAAATCTTAACCTTTCCACAGCTTGTCTAGCCGACATTTTCACATAAAACAATTTAACTTGTTTAATGTGCTTATCATGCAGAAAAGATATACAGTGTTTTAGTAACCAGGTGAAGTCTTGGTATAAATAACCACAGCGAGATAACATTTCTGGTTTGCCGTGTCTCTGGTTGACAGTAGAATAAAGTATATTTAATATTCTCTCATTTGTGAATGATTTACAATTACCTAAACAGCATTTTATCCTTCCGATTTTTAAAAATTTTGTACCTTTTTATTTGGGACATTAAACACTTCATCAAAGGCTTATCTGATTTATTTCTGAGCATAAAAATGATTCAGAACTTTTGAATTTCATATGCTTCCAGACTGCATTTGGCTACAATGCCCTGTGACTAAACCATCATATTCTCAATGACGACCCACACAATCATCTTTTTATAACACAGTAGTAGGATATTTGCCCCATGTGCTAACCTTCTCAAATAGACATTTACTTAGTCCCGTTCTCCTGCCCTTTTCCCAACCTTTTCAAATCATTTGTTTTTGTTAAATAATTACCTGCTTTGCTTTTAAAATCTAATATGAATTCTGTTTCCACTAAATCTCTATTTCTTATTCTTAAATGTATGCACTTCAGTTACTGACTGGAATGGTTACCATTATTTCAAGCCTACTTTGAATTCCTCAATTTAAGCTCCTCTTAATCTTCTTCCTTATAATAAAAAGGCCCCCAGTTTTTCCAATCTCTCTTTGTAACTAAAGCCTCTCACCTCTGGTATCAGCTGAGTGAGTCTTTTCTATACCATGTTCTCTTATCTTGTGCAGTAACCTTTGATGTGGCACCTTATCAAATGCCTTTTGAAAATCCAAGTACACCACATCTACAGGTTCCCCTATGCCTTGCTCATTAATTCCTCAAAAAAACTCTAATAAATTAGTTAAACATGATTTCCCTTTTACAAAGCATGTTGGCTCTGCCTGATCACATCATGATTTTCTAAGTATCAGGCTCTTGTACATTGACAAAGAAGGAAGTGATTGATACCTGTCTTCACCCTTCCTCTCTGCCCCTCTGCCTGCATATCTGAAGGCTCTTGGAATCCATGAAAGGAATGGTGGTGCTTGATGGTGACTCTTCCCTGCCTCCCTTGATATCCTGTAAACCCGTTGTCATGGACAGAATTTGTGTACTCCTTTTTAATTTGCCCATGATCAAAATGTTTGTATGTAAAAGGTGTGTGGTTCCTTACCCTCAGGATGGTTGTCCCAATCAAAACAATTCCAGCAGCAAACTTTTTGTGAGTTTAAAAATAAAGGAGGTTTTTTGTCATCACACATTTGCCCCAGGATTTAAAATACGATGTCTCACTCACTCGACTCATAGATGCCATCACACATAAAGATTAGATACAGGTGAAGGTGAACAATACAATTACAGTTTATGATTGTCTCGGCCTCTTTTGTAGCAGGCCTGTGGTTTCTTAGGTGAGTTGATGCTTAAGTTGAAGTGAAGTTCTTGTAAAGCAGAAGATTATCAGTAAGCCAGGAGGCTTTTTAATAGTTGCATTTCCAGGAGGTTGGTCCTCAGGTGAACTTGAAGCTGGAACAGGTTTGGGAAGTTCTTCTCCCAATGTTGTTATTGTTTTTATTACCTTGGCTGTTTAGATGACTTGCGGTTAGTTTGATGGCTTTCTGACGGAATCCTGTGCAAAACAGCTTCCGCAGTTTTTAAAAACAGAAAATTTGGCTGTCTCATTATGTGACCTTTTTCAAGTCCAAAACGCTTACCTAAATAAGGCGAGTGGCTGGTCGATTATACATCCTCTGTGGTGGCTTTCACAGCCTGAGAGTTTCAGACAGCTAATGTCTTTGTGTCTGAATGACCCATTCAATTTGAAATTACTCTTTTGAATCAGGTGCAAGAAAAGGCATTGAGTCAACATCATTCTGGAAAGTTCCTTTTCTTACATCTTGAGACAGGCGAGTGTTTCAATCCACAGGTGAAATCAGGTGATCCTCAGGCAGCCATCTTTTGCAGCCATTTGTAATTAGGTTAAAATATAAAAATTAGTTTGAAGTTTGGAATATGCTGGGACATGACACTGTCCATGAAGACTGCTACAGTATTGTTAAAGTACTATAAATGCAGGAGGCTGAGAATTCATAAGAGACAAAAACTGAAAATGTTAGAAAAACTCAGCAGGTCTGGGAACACCTGTGGAGAGAGAAACAGGGTTAATGTTGGAAATCCAATATGACCCTTCTTCGGAACTGGAGAGAGTTAGAAATGTGACGAGTTTTATGCTGTTAAAAAGGAGGGAGGGGTAGGTGCAGCAAAATAGGAGGTCAGGGATAGATTAGAGGGCAGGGAAGATTAAATGACAAAGATGTCATGGAACACAAGACAAAGGGAGTGATAATAATTGTATTAAAGATTAAAGCTTTGGTCCAGAGTAGGTGTTAATAGCAGAGTAAAGGTCAGCACTGTCTGAAAGCAAAATAGCAGAATGTGTTAACAGCAGAAGAAGGGATAGAAGATAGACTGGCTAACAGGAAGCAGAGAGTAGACATAAATGGGTCTTTTTCAGGTTGGCAAGGTGCAATGAGTGGCGTACCACAGGGATCAGTGCTAGGACCTCAACTGTTTACAAATTATATAAATGACTTGGATGAAAGGGTTGAAGGGATTGTTGCTGAATTTGTTGATGACACAAAGATAGGTAGGAAAGTAAGTTGTGAAGATAACATAAGGAGGTTACAAATAGATACAGATAGATTAAGTGAGTGGGCAAAGATCAAGCAGATGGAGTTTATTGTGGGAAAATGTGAAATTGTCCATTTTGGTAGGAAGAATAAAAGAGAAAAATATTATCTAAATGATGAGAGATTGCAGAGCTCTGAGGTGCAGAGGGATCTGGGTGTCCTAGTGCATGAATCACAAAAGGTTAGTATGCAGGTACAGGAGGTAATTAGGAAAGCTAATAGAATGTTATCATTTATTGTGAGGGGAATTGAGTACAAAAGTAGGGAGATTATATTTCAGTTGTACAAGGCATTGGTGGGACCACATTTGGAGTACTGTGTACAGTATTGGTCAGCTTATTTATGGTAGGATGTAAATGCATTGGAAGCAGTTCAGAGAAGGTTTACCAGACTAATACCTAGAATGGGTGGGTCGTCTTATGAGGAAAGGTTGGACAGACTACGCATTTATCTGCTGGAGTTTAGAAGAGTAACAGGTGACTTGATTGAAACATATCAGATCCTGAGGGGTCTTGACAGGGTGGGTGTGGAGAGGATGTTTCCTCTTGTGGGAGAATCTAGAACTAAGGGGTCACTTTTTAAAAACAAGGGGTCGCCCATTTAAAACAGAGAGTGAGATGCCAGTGAAACTGTGATGAGCTTGAGTGTGTGAGTTTAGAGGGATGAAATGGTTGCCTTACCCTGGCTGCACGGATAAGATCATTCATCCTCTATCTGCACTGGATGGCCAACCTCTTCTGTGCAGCCTTGACACTGATCAGCACTGTCACCGCCTATCAAGTCATAGTGGTAATGTTGCTGACCCTCCTGCGGCCAAAGCAGGGACAGAGGACATCACATGGGGCTCCACGGTGTCCGAAGGATGCTCAAGGGCTGAAGTCTTCTTGCCTTTGAGGGCCACGTCTTCTTTGCTGCAGAATTTGACTGGAAGCGCTGAGCACGGCTGTACTTTAAACATGTTGCCTGGCGTGACGGAGCAGCAAGGTGACGGTGACGGAGCGGCCAGGTGACGGTGACGGTGACGGAGCGGCCAGGTGACGGTGACGGTGAAGGAGCGGCCAGGTGACGGTGACGGTGACGGAGCGCCGAGGTGACGGTGACGGTGACGGAGCGGCCAGGTGACGGTGATGGTGATGGAGCAGCGAGGTGACGGTGACGGTGAAGGAGCGGCCAGGTGACGATGACGGTGAAGGAGCGGCGAGGTGACGGTGACGGTGACGGAGCGGCGAGGTGACGGAGCGGCCAGGTGATGGAGCGGCGAGGTGACAATGACGGAGCGCAAGTGACGGTGACGGTGAAGGAGCGGTGAGGTGACGGTGATAGAGTGGCGAGGTGACGGTGACGGAGCGCGAGGTGACGGTGACGGAGCGCGAGGTGATGGTGACGGTGACGGAGCGGTGAGGTGACGGTGACGGTGACGGAGCGGCGAGGTGATGGCAAATCAGAAATCATGGAAATGGTGTGTTTCTCGGGAATGCATAAATAATGTGGTGGATTTGGGACAATACAGCATGAAAACCCACCATCGCAGCCAGCGGCTAAAATGTCATTTAACCCGCCCGCTACCGCACTTAGTGCAAATCTGGGACGATTCTGCCCAGAAAGTCCACCGGAACAATGGCTATATTGAAGGTGTTCTCCCTTGCTCATCACAGGGAAGAATGGTCCCCTGAGAAGTGATGGCTGGGGCATTAAAGAAACTAATCATCTCGGCCATAACAATAGTCAAGGTCTGTCCAGACAGGACCTAATCAATTACCTTCTGTGGAATATCCAACTCAGTACGGGGAGAGAGGTCATGTGACCAGAATGGGCATTTTGAAATGTATTTTATTACAACATCCTTGTTGCTTCGGACAGTCTACATGAAGAAGCCTGCACATAGAACAGTAGGACCATCTCTCTCCCCTGTTCCGAAGTTCAAAACCCTAATTCTGGCACATTTCAGATTCCACCACTGAGAGAGAGAAAGGACCCTCAGGTGTGACAGCGTCCACTTTTGGAAAAGACGGATTATGGTTTAAAAGAGACTGTCTACAGAAAATGCAGTTTACATCGGCCTCAACCGCACTGGAAACTCAGGACCATGGTGAAAAATCTGCCTCAGCCACAAACACCAGCGAAGGATTCAGAAAACTTTTATCATTGAATTTTAATTTGGCGTAAAAGTAACTTTCTCTACCGTATAACTTGTCATTTCTACATGTTTGTGAGTGTGTGTGTGTTGCGAAGGCCGGGAGGTGGGTCTACCTTCTCAAATGTCTTTATATATTTACCTGGATGGGTTTTTAGCTAAAAACTAACCCCTTGTGCTTAAACTCAGGAAAGCCTGTAGGACTGAGTTCTTTGAAATCAGCACGTGAATTGTTAAGTATAGGCCCTGGATTAATACCTTCATCCTTATAGATTACAAAAAAAAGCCCTGTTACAATCAATAGAGGAGTGGGAAAGAAGGCCAAGTCCTGACATGTGTCCTCACCAGTTGTAACAACATTGAGCAGGATTTGGAGGGTTAGAAAGAAAGAGAATAATGAACCATCCCAAGCAACTTTCCAAACACTTTACCAACTTCTGCCACTCCTAGTTGTTTTGTTGTGCCCATTCTTCAAATAAATCATTCAGACTGAGGCAGATCTTCCTCCAGTACCTGTAACCTTCCTTCTATGAAATGCTCCTTCTCCTGTGGGAAATATGATACATTCATAACTATCTGCATCATCAGAGCATCCCCCACCACCCCCCCAACTTCCCTCCCCTCCCCAATCCCCCGGTCACACCTCCCCACAACAATTTCACATCCTTTTCTCGTTTCATTAAAAAATAAGCAGCAATGGCTGTGAGTGTGGTGTGAAGTTGGTGATCTTTCATGCATCACGTCCTTGTTATTACCTTATAGAAAGTTTCTGTGGCTGGTGACCAAGTGTTCGGTTTGAGCTTGTATCATGTTTACAAAATGTTATATCATTGAGCAAAGAACAGTGAGTGACAGGAAAGAGTGGGGCGTAGCCACAGACCAAACAAACAACTTCTCCACTGTGTAACCGTTCACACTTACTTTTCCCCTCTTGTTGGTCATTAAACTTTTTTCTGGCCCTTTTTCCATATGCCCTTCCTCCTCCTGATGGCCTCAGCCAACTCTTGCCTTGGTCTATATGCCACCGCTACCAAGACCTTTCTTCCGTGGTAAGGAAACAGTGCATCCTCACTTTGCTTCCTTTCCTGAAGCAGATGCTCAAAGCCTCATCATAAAAGCAGAATGTTGTGCCAATCCTACTCACTAGCATTCTGCATGATTTGGCAATGCTTCTTCCATCTTTTGCTCACTGGAACCTCCAATGGTAAGATAGCCTGTGGGGAAAGTTCACAGGTTCACTTGCAGTTAGTCAGCTTGGAAAAGGTTCACCTAGATTCATAGCTCCATCCACAGGGTCTCCCTAGGACCCTTACTCTTTTAAGCCTGTTAAACCCTGCAGCACTGTTTTTAATTCCCTGGCCTATCACTACTGCAACCTAAAGGAGACCTTTGTGACCTCCCACGTAACATCCAGGAGATGCAAATTCAAGCCAAGATGAAATATAAATGCACAATGCTGATACCAGGCACTGTTTTATTTTTTGTCACTCCTCATAAGGTCCATTAGGAAAATCAGTTCATTTCCCCTTATGCCTGAAAGATTCAGAGCTAAAATTTAAATGAACGAGCTTATCCTAAACTCCACCACATTCCTATTTATAGTGTGTGGTTATAAGTGTACAATATAGGAGTCGATGGTTTGCCAGTTATGTACTAGGCCTAACTCACTCACTCATCCTTCCGGCTCACTTGTAATATCAATGATACTGGACAACTTTTTTATACATTCAACCATTCATATATCCGAGATATATAATTTGAGGGAACGTTAAGCTGCTTTAACAGCATCTGTGGGGAGGGAAACAGAGTTAATGGGCGGAATTGTCCCAGATTTGCACTAAGTGCAGTAGCGGGCGGGTGAAATGACGTATTACCCGCCGGCAGCAATGGCGGGTTCTCACGCCGCATCATCCCAAACCTGCAGCACTAGTTATACATTCCCGGGAAACATGCCATTTCCATGGAAGGTGGGTTCTCATTCGCTCGCCACGCCATCATCTCACCACTTCATCACGCCGGGTGCCACATTTAAAGTCCAGCCACATGCATACCTCTCAGTGTTTCCAGCCCACAACTGCTACAGGGAAGATGTCCACAAAAGGGAAAAGGACTGCAGGCCCCAGGTTTATTGACACATGGACTGGAATACCATTTGAACGCTGTGGAGGCTCTCCGTGATGTCCTCTACCGCAGGATGGGCAGCAGCATCACCAATCCAGCATGGCAGGCGTTGGCAGTGGTGGTCAGTGCCAATGCTGCACAGAAGAGGTTGGCTGTCCAATGCAGATAGAGGATGAATGATCTCATCCGTGCCACCAGGGCACAGATCTCATCACCATCTCATCACTCTAAACTTACACACTTACAAGACAATCACACATTCACTGGCATCTCACTCACTGCCAGCTCAAGGGACATCACCACTCACTCTCTCACACACACCCTCACCACATCCCCATCTGGCCTCATCTCCTCTGGAGACTGCCTCCTCAGCCCTCACCATCCTGAGGCCACTTGCACAGATCAACATGTGCCCCTCACGCACACCCTGGGATACCTCCCTTCCCCAGTACAGCCCTTGACCTGCAGCCTCTTCCCTTGCCTGAAGCCACTTCTCCCCCTTCCCCAAGTAAGCCCTAGCCCTGCAGCCATTGAAAAACCCCCCACATACGGCCGGTCTGGTAGGTAGAGACCTGCCTGTGAGCCCCCCTAAAAGTGATGTGGTGCTGCCTGTGTGGCCTGGCGCTGATGGCTGCGAGTGCTGCCCGAAGCAAGGTCGGCAAACAAACCTTGAAGTCCTGAGAAAAGTGCAGCTCACCAGGCACACGTCGCTTATGTGCTGTTGTGAAACACATCGACGTGTTTTCCTGCCAATGTGGGCGGACGATCCAGTGAGGGGGGGAGAGTCCAGCGGGCTGGCCTTATATTGACCTGCCGCTCTTTCACACTGAGATTCCCAACGTCCGATGGCGGGAAACACGGCCCACCGTCAGCGGCTGAGTGGATAGTCGCAAACTGGTTTCACACCATTGTGAAACCGATCGCACCATAGTGTCCGCTCACACCACCGAACACGCCCAACGCCGGTGAGCGCGGAAAATCCCGGCCAACATTTCAGACCTGTGGCCTTTCATCAGAAAGATGGTGAAAAGTCACAGGCCTGAGGGATTGGGCAGAGTTTTTGGGTCCAGCCGAGGTTGTTAAGGGAGGCGGGTGGGGCCTAGAATTACTGGCATCAGCCAACAGGCCAGTTTCCTGACCCTGTTCCCCACGCCAGCCGTGTTAGAGCAAGCGGATTCGGGACTTGGCCTGGCTGCCCCCTCCCACCGGCATGTCGAGGGGGTGCAGCACTCCAGGCAGATCTCACACCTACAGGCCCTCGCTGCCTGGCAGGGTGCAGGTGCTGCCAAAGGAAACCCTGTAGAGGGATTACCCCACTTCCCCTTCCCCCCAACCACCCCCACTCCCAGAACGGTGAGCTAAGGCTGTTTTTTCTATTTTTCATTTGAATTTCTAATGGGATTGATGTGAGGGCATCTTCATGTTAAAGAGCCCTCTCAACCTTCACTGCTCCGCTCATGTTGGGAGGCTTCTAATTGGCCCTTGAGCTTTAAGAGTCTGTCTGTCACCTTTAATTGACAAAAGAGGTGAGGTGAGAGTGACTGCCCTTTTCATCAAGGCAGCATTTGATAGAATGTGGCATCAAGGAGCCCCCGACAGAAAGGGGTTTTTGATGGAGGCACAGCCCCCTCCCCCTCCCCCTCAACCCTTACCTCCTTCCTGCTCAAGATTGAACTTTGTTCAATTTCGGGTTCCCCTTCCTCCGATCTATCTCTGCCCGTCGGCCTAAAATTTGAGACTGGGTGGGAAAAGGCCCTTAAAGTGGCCATTAAGTGGTCACTACAGGGCCTTAATTGGGGCAAGGGCGGGCTTTCCATCCGAGGCCCTGCCCCACCCCAGGGTAAAATCGTGACCAGGCCGGGGTAGGCAAAAAACCCGGAGTGAATCACATCCAGTCAATTTCACACACCCCCTCACCTCACATCCCACAGTGGAGCATAAAACTCTGGCCTATGAATTCCAATGCTTGTTGTTAAAAGGGATTGTGCACTTGAATTAAATGTTTGTTGTTTTAAGGCTTTATTTAGTTGAAGAAGTGTAAATGTCGTAAATGTTTTTTTATGAATGAGTGTTTTTCTCAATATAATGAAGTCTGAAATAGAAACTTAGAACTTTATTTTATCTCAGAAAAAAGCAAAAAACTGCGGATGCTGGAAATCCAAAACAAAAACAAAAATACCTGGAAAAACTCAGCAGGTCTGACAGCATCTGCGGAGAGAAACACAGTTAACATTTCGCGTCCATATGACTCTTCAACAGAACTAAGTAAAAATAGAAAAGAGGTGAAATATAAGCTGGTTTAAGGGGGATTGGGGGGTGGTACAAGTAGAGCTGGATAGAGGGCCAGTGATAGGTGGTGATAACCAAAAGATGTCACAGACAAAAGGACAAAGAGGTGTTGAAGGTGGTGGTATTATCTAAGGAATGTGCTAATTAAGGGTAGAAAGCAGGACGAGCAAGGTACAGATAGCCCTAGTGGGGGTGGGGTGGGGTGAAGGAATCAAAAAAGGCTAAAAGGTAAAGATAAAACAATGGATGGAAATACATTTAAAAATAATGGAAATAGGTGGGAAAAGAAAAATCTATATAAATTATATAAATATAAATTATTGGAACAAAAGGGGAGGGGATCGGAAAGGGGGTGGGGATGGAGGAGAGAGTTCATGATCTAAAATTGTTGAACTCAATATTCAGTCCGGAAGGCTGTAAAGTACCTAGTCGGAAGATGAGGTGCTGTTCCTCCAGTTTTTATTTTATCTCATCTCTGCCCAGGTCCTGAGCACAGCCCATGGTGGATACTGGCTAAGTTGGAATGGTAGGTGTAAGGGCAAAAGGTGGTGGGTGGGGGGCATTGGCTGGCATGAGTTGGCACTACTTAGGATATACATAGAAGGTATGAGGGGCCATAGGACATGGGTACAGGGCATGAGGTGCCATGAGTTCACATAGATGGGGCATGAGGGGCATCTGAAGGGTGAGGGGATGTGAGGACTGGAGGGATGTTTTGTGTTTTATTTTTAATTTTGGACACAGTGCCTTCCACCCAGCCCTCCTTCACATCTGGCAGCCTCCTCACTTCTTCTGATGCTGCCCATCCCGAGGTCTGATCTAGCCTGCCCACCGCCCAGAAGCACCGCCACATGGACGAAAATCTGATGTCCGGGCAGCCGTTTTTAAAGGTCAGCTTCACAGGACTGGGCATTCTAACAACTCTGCGCATCCCACCCCCAGAAGCAAACCTCCAGGCCCATGTCTTTAGCAGCTTGGTGCTGGGGCAGGGGTAAAACCCTGATTGGACAAGTAGCATCGTGAGAAACATGGGCACAGATTTGGCAAGTAGTAAATGTGGTAAATTATCTTTTGATCTGTTCATCTCAGCAGTGGTTTGCTTAGAATCAGTTATTCGAGGTACAATGAGCCCGTAGTTACACTCCGCAAAAATTAACATCGGAATGCTAAACATGCTCATGTTAAATTCCTTACTCTGCTATTTTAACACTTTAAAAGCTTATCCACAGTAACTCCTGTAGTGTAAACTAAGTAACTAAGGCCAGAATTTTGCCCTTGATGGGTGGGCGGGCAGCCAATTACTGTCACCGAAACAGGCCGTGCCGCTATTTTCCGCGGGCGGCCAATTAAGGCCCACCCAGCGGGTTAGCGACTCCCGTGGAGAGCGGGAAAATAGTCACGGGGGTGGGCGTGCTCAGACTGCTGGTTCCTATGGGGAAGCTGCAGCCTGTACAAAGAGCAGCCAGGCAGCCTGTTCGAGGCAGTGCACCACTCGGGGATAGAGAGAGGCAGCTCTCACAGGACAGGGGCAGGAGCAGGAGGAGGGGGGCAGGCTGCAGGAGAGGCCAGAGTGGGGGACACTGTGCCCCTCGCTTCTCCGATGAGGTGTCCAGCCGTCGGGATATATTGTATCCGGATGATGGGAGGAGGAGGGCACCCCATGTCACCAGGCAGGCGTGGGAGGAGGTTGGTGATGGTGTAAGTGCCCATGATGATGTGCGGCACACAGGCACGCAGCACCGCAAGAGATTCAATGATTTGCTGTGCTCTGGAAGGGTGAGGACCATGTCGGCCTTGGCCATTTTACCCAGCAGGTAGCCTTAGCCTTTGAGCCCCGCCCCTGTCTTGCTGTCGTTACTGCATTGGACATTTGGCGCACACTGGGTGGGCAGATAGTGACCATGCTTACATCAGCCTTAGTGGTTGAGGAGAAGATGGGTTCTCCCCGCAGCATATGTTGGTGTTTGTCGCATTTGAGTAGTCTGGGGGCAACCTGCAGGGGAGGCAGCTAGACACATACTCAGAACTCCAACACATGTCTTATTGATGGTGAGGAGATGGTGGAAGGGGAGCCTCAAGGTGTCGTGGCCAAGAGCCATCTGCTGGCCTCGGCGCCGCACCTAGTTGCGCCTCCTTGCCATGGACGCTAAGACCCGTCTGTTATTCAAAGTGACGGATGCCGAATGTGTCCAAGGTGTCAGTTGGGGGAGGGGGTTGGGAGCAGCCGTACTATCTTCTGGGGCAGGTGTCGGTGAGGCTGGGGTGCAGCAGCCAGGTATTTGAGGGCCACAGTCCCATACACTCTGTCTCCCCACCATCCAAAGCACTGATGGTTGCTGCAATCGTTAATGCAGCAACACTGCTCATTCACAGACTGATACAGTCAGACGTGTAGGTCATACACAAAGGTCCCTCGGTCCCTTGAGGATGTGCATCTCTAGCACCTTCCAAAGTCACCTTATCCCATTTGTGACCACTATCCCCATGGCCTAACATACCATGGCATCGCTGCTGCACAGCCAAAGACTTATTGCATCTTAGGAGGGTT
This sequence comes from Cetorhinus maximus, assembly GCF_964194155.1. Lineage (NCBI taxonomy): Eukaryota > Metazoa > Chordata > Chondrichthyes > Lamniformes > Cetorhinidae > Cetorhinus > Cetorhinus maximus. Next base: position 2,866,912 of record NC_135902.1, on the reverse strand, counting down.
TGTACCTCCACCACCCATTCAGCCAGTGCGTCCCACATTACTCTGTCCAAAAGGTCCTCAGCACCTCACCTGTCAACCTCATGACACTCAACTTAAATAAATGCCACCACGTTAGTCATCCCTGCGCCAAGGGGAAATGTTGCCTTCTACCCACCCATTCTGTGCCCCTCATAACGGTATGAAGGTCAATAATGTGACCTGTCAATCTCCTATGATCCACGGCAAATGTTACAGGTGTATGCAATGTTTCCTCATCACTCCAACTCTCCAGGCCAGCATGTATCCAGGTCAGGAACCTCTGCACTCTCCCTACTCTTATGGCACATAACATGCCATGTGGTATTCCTGAGGCCATCTGACCAGCCTGTCTGTATGCACATCAAATGTTTGGGCCTCCTCTTGACTATTTTCCACCCCACCAATGTTCATCTTCTTAGAGTTTTGAAGGGTGAGCGACTTATGAGGCTGGGGGGGAAAGGGATGAAAGGTGTTACTGACTGAACACTAACTGATGCACTGTCCTTGTTGTTAATTTCAGCATCACCACCGCATGGCCGCCCCCAACACGTCCAGAGCCCCCTCCACAACTGAGGCCCAAGACGTGCAACTTGCGGCACATCCTTTCAGCCAGCCAGGCACCAGCGCAGAGACAAACACCTCGGTGGGGATTATGACATCGGCTAGTGTCCCGGGGCACAGTGTAGAGGGTACTTCACAATCGCTGGAGGAGATGGCACGGACAGAGAGTGCCGATGGCGTCAGCAGCCGGAGGGCTGCAGGGGACCAGGCACATGCTGAGTCCGGCACTGATGATGTGTCTCTGGAGTTGTCACCAATGCAGCAGCTGCAGGACAAGCGGCCGGGTGCGCGGGAGCATCTGGCAGGGTTGCATGAGGGTGTGCTTCACTTGGTCTCTGTGGTGGAGGAGTCCAGGCAGAGTGTCAGTGATGACATGAACCTCAGGACAGAGCTTCAGGCTTCCTCCACTGAGAGATTGGCGACTCTCATGGAGAGGGGGTTCGATCAGATGGAGAATCTTCTGATTGGGTTACGCTCTGACCTGCAGCCCTCACAGCGCTAATGGCCACGGGTGGTCATTCCCAATGTGGGAGATGTTGTGGGCACCAAGCGTCGGTGCTCGATGCTCATGCATCTGCGGTGAGCAGGGAGGTCCAATGGGACCTCACGTTGGCGCAGCAGCTGCCTGTCGTCGCTGCAAACTCCTCTCAGGGCGCTCCGGATGAGGGCAGCAGCTCCTCTGCCCCTCTGCCAGTCAACGTTGCTTCCGTTGAGGCTGTGACAACTGGGGAGGTGCCAGTTCTGGAACTGGCAGCTCCCTCCCAGGCGGGGCCTTCACAGGCTCCACGGGCCAGAGGACACCCGCCAAGGTCATCGAGGCCAACAGGACAGCAGAGTCAGCAGGCTGGCTCAGATACCACTCTGAGGGATGGGGCGGTACCTAGACGTAGCACCCGCAAACGGAAACATAAGGCACGTTAGGCACTCAACGGGTATGACACTGGTGATTTTGTGTTGGCCTTAGAATAGGGAAAAATATACATATGTTTGCAATGGAGACGTTTCTGTTATATTTTCTGACCATTGCCGAGGGTGTTTCCTTTGTGCTGCATTTGTCTGTTTCACAGACATATCATGAGTGTTTGAGTGGACATTGATGTTTCTGTACTAAGCCCTTAGTTGCAGCTGATCAGGTGGAAGGTGTAGCACCTAAGTGCCACGTGTGGAAGTGCCAGGCAATGTGGTCCTGCTGATCCATGTGTGTGGAGCTAGCTGACAGTTCATTGGATTAAATTGTCCCGGGTGTCCCTGCCTGCTTGGTGTAGTAGCGGGTCAGCGTGCTGCCCCTCATCATCGCCCTGTGCTTCCTCATCCTCTGAGGCACTGCTGGATTCATCATGTGCAGCCTCATCCACTGCGTCAATGTCTTTATCGTCCACTGCATCTCCCCTTTCCAGCGCAAGATTGTGGACAGTGCAGCAGACTACCACTATCACAGAGACGTGATCTGGGGGTACTGGAGTGCGCCCCCTGAGTGGTCCAGGCAATGGAAGTGCATCTTGAGAAGACCGATGGCTCTCTCCACCACAGCCCTTGTGGTGCCCTGGCTCCTATTGTACCGCTGCTCAGCTTCTGTTCTTGGATGGCGGAGAGGCGTCATGAGCCACCTTCTGAGGGGATAGCCCTTGTCACCCAGCAGCCATCCATCCAGCCGGGCTGGAGCACTGAAGAGCCCCGGCAACTGGGAGTGTCTGAGGATGTAGGCGTTGTGGGAGCTGCCTGGGTACCTTGCACAGACTTGTAGAATCAGCATCCTGTGATCACACACTATCTGCACATTCATGGAGTGGAAGCCCTTCCTGTTGACGAAGGCACCGGGCTCACCCGCTTGCGCCTTGATGGCCACATGTGTACAGTCTATAGCACCCTGGACACGGGGGAAGCCAGCAACGGCCGCAAAGCCTCTGGCTCACTGTGTCTGACTGGCCTGGTCCCAATGGAAGTGGATGAAGGTGGATACCCATCTGAACAGAGCGTCTGTAACCTGCTTGACACAAGTGTGCACAGCTGATTGGGAGACAGCGTAAAGATCACCCACTGAGCCCTGGAAGGAGCCAGGGGCATAGAAGTTGAGGGCAACTGTGAGCTTCAGAGCCACTGGCATGGGGTGTCCACCCACACAGTTCGGAGAGATCTCAGGGCCAATCATCTGACAGATATAGTTGACTGTCTCCCTTGACAGACGGAGCTTCCTTCGGCACTGCACCTCAGACATATTGAGGTAGCTGCTTCGCCGCCTGTAAGCCCTGGCAGCAGGATAGTGGCATCTTCTGCGGCCCCTTCCACCTTGGACTACCTCTTGGCCCTGCACCCCTTGTGCCCGCGCCTGTCCTCCCAAAGGTGGCTCCCCTGGAGGCTGATTGTCCAGTCCTGGCCTCCTCCTTATTCTATCCCTCCCTTCCTCCTCAGGGGAGCTGCCTCCAGTGGGCATGTCAGAACCCATCCCCCAGACTAAATGGAGGCCTCTGGAAAGCTGCAGACCCAGGAAAGATAACAGTCTGCAGACTGGTTTCAAAGTACACAAAAAGCTCTTGGAAATCGATGAGAACTGCTAACAATCAAACAGGCAACTTTAAAACACTTTCTGCAATTAAAACTTCATAGAAAACATGAAGAACCCCTCTGAGTCCACATATCACACCAGCGCATGAGTTTTATTAAAAATTCTCCTACCCGCCTGCCCGTTGGGCCCGTGCGCCAAGCCGAAGTTCGCACGGGCCCCTCAAAATCCTCAACACTTGGCAAGTTAAGGGCCTTAACGAGGCCTTTAATTAATGGCGGGCGCGCGTCACACTGCTGTGCCCGCCCGCCGACCGAAACATCGCGATGCCGCCCGCTGACGTCGGGACGCTCGCGCGACATTTTAAGCGCTGACGTGCGGGCTCCACCACCCACACACCAGCCAGAAAATTCTGCCCTCAAGGTTTTCTAATCTGGGTGCCTCCCTTAAAATACCTGTTTCCTTCCTCTAATGTGTTAGTCTGTGCAAAATTCAGATTGTTCAGTGAAGGGTCAATAGATCACTCTGAATTTCAAAATTTATTGTGTAGTCACAGAACATTGTTTTGTTTATTGTAACTGGGACTTAAATTCACAGTAAACGCTCAGCCTCGCCCTTTGAAAAGATTCAATATTTCATTAGTACATTGAAAGGATGTGCAGTAAGCAGGGAAGATAAATCAATGAGGTTTGTGGCAGCATTGCCTAACCAACACCAAGCTAATGGCTGTAGGTGGGTTATTTAATAGTCTGTTCGTTCTGTGTTGCTATCTATTATTACGTGATATTTCCTCCTTTTGGAAAAAACTTATAGTCATTAGGGGCAAAGGGTCTTTTTCTGTATGTTATTCAATGGAGCTTCTGCATTCTCTGCCTAAAATTAAAGAGATTTCCTGAATCCCACATTTAAAATTTGGGAGCTATTCTGCTCTACTAAAAATTTCATGTTTAGCACAGGATGATTTCAGCTACAATAATTTCAATTTTCAGAATGAGGCAAAAAACTTATAAATTTATTTTAAATCATGCCAATTCTGGGCTTCATATTAACTACACTTTTAAGTTCCTTACTGCAAAGTTTCACTTATAATCTAATCTAAAAAAATTGTGGAAATAAAGAGCAAAGATAAACTAGCATTTTGGATTTAGATCTTTCATCAGAACTTTTCTGAGTAATGATCGCATCTAAATATAAACCTTGTCTTTTTTTCAGATGCTAATGTGGCTCCTCTGAATTTTCAGCATTACCTATTTGTTTTATTTCAAATTTCAAGCATCTTTAATTTTTACTTTTATCATTATAATGTTAAAAAATTTCATTTTGGAAATATTCTAGGCTAAATTTCTATTTTTTTCAAAACGGATAAATAGTATTGCTTTTAATCCTGGAAATCCTTATATGGAGAGAGTTGGAACTTTAGGTATAGAAAAATATCCCAGAGATGCTCACAGAGCCCAGATTCAGAACTGATCTCGCTGACTGTCACTGGACTGTACCAGGATTTCTGAATGGACTACAACTGTTTTTGTAGTTGCTGCACAATGTTGTCATTGGGTAAATGGCAGGTAACAAGTCTTGATATTTACAACTATGGTTGGTTAGGTTTCAGAGTTGAGATTCTGTTTTATTTAATCATCATCAATCAGACTGTACACAAAGAATAGGTCACATTATTGAGTAACTCAAACTTCATTCAGGTGGAACTTTCCACTTTCCATTTTGCCTAGGGCAAAGCCATTTCACAACTCTGTTAAACTGACTGCCAACATAACTCAGCTGTTTATCAGCAGCTGCATTCCACCCCCCAACCCCCCACCCCACCCCTTGTTTTTTTAAAATTGTTGTTTCTCTGCAAAGCTTTGATGGCTTTATTAAGGAAAAATTAGCATGATGTTTACCAAAAACAGCTCTCCAGCTATTAACAAATGTTTGCCCAAAACTCTGTTTTTCGAATGTGTTTGAAAAGCAAATGATGACTTTCTTCCCTGTAGGACAGTTGCAGTATGTCAATACAAAAAATAAAAAATACCTGGAAAAACTCAGCAGGTCTGGCAGCATCGGCGGAGAGGAGCACAGTTAACGTTTCGAGTCCTCATGACCCTTCAACAGAACTAAGTAAAAATAGGAGAGGGGTGAAATATAAGCTGGTTTAAGGGGGGGGGGGAGGAGAGAGAAAAGGGGGGGTGGGTGGTTGTAGGGACAAGCAAGCAGTGATAGGAGGAGATAACCAAAAGATGTCACAGACAAAAGAACAAAGAGGTGTTGAAGGTGGTGATATTATCTAAAAGAATGTGCTAATTAAGCAGTATGTCAATGTTTGGAACACTATTCACTTATGCTGTCTAAAGTTACCAGCACCTGGCTGCTCAATTCTATTTAGTGTTTTAAAGGGGAAAAAAAATCACAGTTCACCTATGCTATAAATCTCACAGGAATAATGAAAATTTCATGCAAATTGTCAACCAGTTCATTGTTTAAACTGAATTCTACATGATTAGCTCAAATTTTCACCTTACTTTTTCACTTGAGGCTTTTGTCTATATCATTCTCTCCGTTTATTTTGTGACATGCTCAGCTTAATTCTACACTGAGTTAATAAAACCTACTGCAAATATCCTCATGTCATTTTGCTATAAGTATGTGGTAAGCCCCTTGTCCAGCTGTCCAGTATTTTGAATGAAGATGTGTATGAATTGACTGTGAAATGATTCTCCAGCTTGACAATGATTATTATATGATTGTTCTGTTTAGCCACTTTGTGGCTTATTGTGGTATTTTAGTTATTTTGCCCTTTTCAATTATCACTATGTCAGCCTTTCAACCAATACCAAAAATCTAATTAGGCCTTAAAATAAGAAAAGAATGATTGATTTTGATTTAAAAAAATTCAACTCTTGTCCTTTTCACATACATTCCATGCAATTTTCTTTTACCTGCATTATCCTCAATACAGTTTTCTCTGCCACCTCTTCTGTCAAGTCTTTATTCTCTGTTGATATCAAGATGTATTAAAGACATCTTGATCAATGGTGCAAATTCTAATCTAATGCAATGTTTAGGCATCAGGAAAATACCAGAATATTATTCTTGTTGCGTGGGTTAAATGTAGGCTGCGATAAACTAATATCAACTAAAAAAAGTAAAGCATTACTGGGTGGCTGTTCATAAGACCATATATCGTAACAATGAGTTAATTAATCAGTCAGCAAGAACGGATTCACTGTAGGGGTGGATTTTATTTGTTGTTACAAACACTAATAGAAATGTTTCACAGCAGTTGTCCTACATATGGACCATAAATCAGCTGCAGAAAAGCAAGTCAACTGACTAGCCCATGAACAAAATTAGTACAAAATATAACTTCTATGAGCTCAAGTACTGTCTTGCAAAACAAAATCCCCTCATAATTTCCTCAATACTTATATTCTGAGTTCAGCTTTGGTCCACAAAGCACATTTCTGAATACAATTGTCTAAGAACATCCCTATCCAATCAGGCAGGTGCTAACATCTAAATTGTCAGGACCAAAAGATTGTTATTTTTGTTTAGGCTAGGTTATTTTGCTACTGTTTATCCATTAAAATCTAAACAGCAATTTAGTCTTTGTTATTCAAAGCTTTGTTACTGTTCTGTTACCCACTATGAGGGTCTTGTTACCCAAATATGATAAATGGTACAAAAATAAACAACATTCTCTCATTGAAAACAAGACATTCACATGTCATGAGTTAGGATGATCTGCAACTTCAATCCTCTGTTCAAATCACCGTTTATGTTTCCGCAAAAATCAGCAATACACTCCTTTCAAACTGTGAGTCCTGTCAAAAAGAATAAGAAGTAAATAATATCTGGTATTGTTTGTTTTTACAGGTCTGACTTTCAGAGTCCTAAAATAGAAAAAAAAGGATGTACTATAAATACCTTACAGTTTACTCCCAGTTAAGGAACTGAGAACAATGAGTTTTAACATCATCCTTTCACCTCTGAGTTGAATCGTGCCCAGGCTAATGGGATGAGATCTCTTCTATTTGTTGGCTATGAGGGTCCTATGTTAAAACACTGTGTGCTATCCTTAACTGAATGCTTAATGTGCACAGGCAATAAACCAGAACAATTAATTCAGCACTAATTAGCAATCTCACTCAAGAGTACAGAAGAAAGGGGAATGCTGTAGTAGGTGATGCTCTTGTGAGATTGAGATACATTGCTGCCTCAGTGTAGAGGGGTCTATGGGCGTCCAGTGTTGGCACTGAGTGAAAAAAAAATGAAATGGTCCATTTCTAAAAATGTTAATTTATCTGTGGAACAGCTTGTTCATTATGAATGCTAAAAAAAATTGAACCCTGATCATCCAAAGAATTTGTTTGTGCAAAATTAACAGCTTAAAAAACACAAAACCTGCCCTTTCTTTAACTAGTTAAAGCTGCCAATAGCCAAGGGAATGGGTTGATTGATCACTGTCTCTGAACGCAGTCATTAACAGGGATTTGAGTACGACACAATTATAATTCTCCCTACTTAGGAGGAAGCACCTGGCTTTCAATTGGCACTAACCCTAAAGCAACATAACTGTGATCAGGATCTGAGCAGTGTGAGTACCATAGACATGTGGAGAAAAAAGTGAAATTGCACTTCTAATCTGTTTGTTGGTGTGGACAGCAAAGCTATAGTTTTAAAAATAAAGTTTCTTCCCAAGGATAAAGATAATGGAACAAGTTCCCATCTTACAAGAGGCAGGATTTTTCAGATAGCGGGATTTCCTTCCCCATAACTCGAAGAGTCAGTGTTGAATCCCCGCTCCCAACAGCTGCCCCACTGCTATTTAATAACGGTCCATGGAGCATTCATTGGCTGGTGGTGGGACTCTCATTCAGGAGCAAGTCCTGCCTCAGAAAGCCGGCGGACCTGTGTCCCCAGGGGTGGTTGCCAGGTGCTGGGGCTGCAAGCAATGCCTCCAGTCTAATTGATGCTGGAACCCATAGGAAGGTGTGGGTCTCGCAGCCGGGATGGGAGGGGACACCAAGGTTGGTGGGCAGAGGTGGGGTAGGGGCCACGATGGCAAGACAACGAGGGAGCACCTGGAAGGCAGGGTGCAGTCCATAGGGTGTGCACTTGATCCGAAAAGGGGTCAGTGATGGAGGCGTTCCCCCCCCTTTCCCGATGATTTGCCAGGCTTCCTGCAGCCCCCACCTCCCCCAACCCATCCCTGAACTTCTCCCATTAGCCTCAGAATCAAGGCCTGGGCAGTAAGAGGGCCATAATTAGCCAACAATTGACCACTTAAGCGGTTCAGTTGGGGTGAGGGTGGGTGGGCTGCCCTTTACCTCACCTGTTCCCTGTAAAATGGTGGACAGGTCAGGGGTGGGCTGGAAAGTGACAGGAAGGCCACCCAAAGAATTTTACAGCCCCCCTCCCACAGCCCAACCCCCTTCCCCCACTGCCTGCCAGTCAGAAACCCATCTGCAGGGCTCACATAATTCTGCCCACGCAGTAAAGTGATTTTTACATCACATCTCAAACTTCCCTTGCTTTCCTTATTCTTAGAGATACCACAGTGATCATTTCAAATTTGTGTTGTGTTGTGTCCCACTATAAACACTGTTTACTCTTCCTTTCACAAATCAAAACAAAAATTGCTGGAAAAACTCAGCAGGTCTGACAGCATCTGTGGAGAGAAAGACAGAGTTAATGTTTCGAGTCCGTATGATTCTTCTTCAGAACTAAAGGGAAGTAAAAATGTGGTGAAATATATACTGTTTAAGCGGGGTGGAACAGATGAAGCTGGATAGAAGGCCAGTGATTGGTGGTCTATCCGCCAACTCCAGCATGATGCCACCACCAAACACATCTTCCCTTCACCCCACTCCCTGTCGGCATTCCGTAGGGATCGTTCCTTCCGGGACACCCTGATCCACTCCTCCATCACCCCCTACACCTCAATCCCCTCCCATGGCACCTTCCCATGCAACCGCAGAAGATGCAACACCTGCCCCTTTACTTCCCCCCTCCTCACCGTCCAAGGGCCCAAACATTCCTTTCAAGTGAAGCAGCATTTCACTTGCACTTCCCTCAATTTAGTCTACTGCATTCGCTGCTCCCAATGCGGTCTCCTCTACATTGGAGAGACCAAACACAGACTGGGTGACCACTTTGCGGAACACCTTCGGACTGTCCGCAAGCATGACCCAGACCTCCCTGTCGCTTGCCATTTCAACACTCCACCCTGCTCTCATGCCCACATGTCCGTCCTTGGCCTGCTGCAATGTTCCAGTGAAGCTCAACGCAAACTGGAGGAACAGCACCTCATCTTCCGACTAGGCACTTTACAGCCTTCCGGACTGAACATTGAGTTCAACAATTTTAGATCATGAACTCTCTCCTCCATCCCCACCCCCTTTTTGATCCCCTTTTTTCAAATATTTATTTTTTAATTTTTATGTATATATTTTTTCCCACCTATTTTTATTATTACTTTTAAAATTTATTTCCATTCATTGTTTTATCCCCACCTTTTAGCCTATTTTTTCCCACATTGTCCCCTCCCCCCCACCCCACCCCCACTAGGGCCATCTGTCACTTGCTCATCCTGCTTTCTGCTCTTAATGTCACCATTAGCACCTCCTTTAGCCAGTATCACCACCATCAACACCCCTTCCACCTTCTGTTTATGACATCTTTTGCAATCTCTCCTTTGCCTCCACCAATCACTGCCCTTCTATCCAGCTTCACTGTCCCACCCCCTTAAACAGTCTATATTTCACCACATTTTTACTTCTGTTTAGTTCTGAAGAAGAGTCCGTTAACTCTGTCTTTCTCTCCACCGATGCTGTCAGACCTGCTGAGTTTTTCCAGCAATTTTTGTTTTTATTTCAGATTTCCAGCATCCGCAGTATTTTGCTTCTACTCTTCCTTTCCACTGATTTTGGATGGTTCGTGTAATGGGCACCCAACCTGTGATTATAAACCTGTGATAACCTGTGGTTTAAATTCCAGTGATAAGTTGAAAATTAACCCCTCCAGCCCACCCCACCCCAATTGTCCTTGTCCTGAAACACTATTATAATCATGCATTAAAATTTAATCAGACAGCAACTTACTATGGCACAAAAAAAACACCCTAGTATTTCTTAGCATCTTTCATGCTGCCAGAATGTCACTTCAACACTTTCCCAGTTGTCATCATGGGATAGTGCATCTATAATAATGTTACTAATAAATATCCTACATACTGTGTAAACAGTTGATGAAAGTCCAGTAGCTCAACACTGCTTTGTCCATTGACAGCTCACTGTATTGTCTATTTTGGATGCACCAACACTGTGTGAATGATATTGCAAAACATGTACCAAGTACAAAAAAATAAGTGAAAGATGTTTGTTAACCACAGTAAACAACAATAGTACTTTAGTGAATGCCGTGGAGAAGTTAAATCAGTAATCGATCTTTGTGATCATATCTGTCGGCCTGTGTTCCTTCAGTTTCGGATGTCACCAGGATCCTGAAACTGAAACAGAGTTTTATCATTCTGTTCATTTTATCCAATATATTGGTAGAATGTTATGGTCCCTCCCGTCAGCAGGATTTTCCCATCCCGCCACAGTCCGTGGAATTTTGAAGGTCTCGCTGCATTTTACAGCCCTGCCTCTGCCACAAAGGAGCTGTAAAATTTCACTGTAAAATATGTGTTAAAAACAAATGCATTGTTTCAACAAGGGCTGACCTTGAATTCTGCACGTTTGCTGTCCCTGCTGAAGGGAATTTTATGTGATGTGGCTCATACTGACAAGGCCACATGTACTGTCCTTAGAACAAATTGGACTGTCTTACTGCAGTTCTGTGTGGCTGCGCTTCCCAAACTATTTTCCATTGTCACACCGTTTTAACACTTGAATATTAACATGACCCCAGATGCCAACAAAAACAAAACAGCAATAAAGCAGCATAGTAACGTTTATTGTATAATTATTAATGTTTGTGTATCACAGATTAGCATATAATAATACATCATATAAGTATGAAGTTCTGAATTTTAAATTACTCTGTTCTTGCTTTTTTATACTCATGTAGGTTTCAGCCAACCTCTCCATGTTCCCTGACAGGCTCAGTAAAGCCCCTATTCACCCCACCCCACACACACATTACACATTGTAATCAGTCCCTTTCTCCCTAACACACACACACACACACACACACCAGCATCTTCCCACACACTCACAGACTAGCCCCTGCTCCCAAACCCCATCCCCTCCACACACCAGCCCCTCTTCCCAACCTCACTCTCCTCTCCCCCCGCTCACTCAGCAATCCCTCTTCCCTTTGGTGTTTTTGGTCCAGATGCCAGTGCGTGCGAAGCAGAGTTTCTATCCTGGAGTAAGGAGCCTGTACAACAAGTAGACAGCAGCAGAAACACAGTAAAGTTTGAAGCCGCCACTCACCTTCTCGGTTCAGCTGTGTGACCTCCTGGTTTTTCTCACACTTAGTCAAAGACTGTTACACTTGTGGCATCTGCCTGCGCCAAGTTGGTGCACAAACATCCTAGGCCCACTCAACACTTGCCACTAAAAGTAGTTTCTAAGGTTAAAGGGTGCTCTGGGCTCACCACCTGTGCCTTGCCTTTTGGAGGCAGGGATCCAGTGAGTCTGGGGCTGCCCCACCAGAGTCTCTGGACTGGATAGTCTCCTCTCCAAAGTCAACATTGCTGTCTCGGAGGAGAGGAGCTCATGATCCCATCAGGGTTTGGGACCCACAGTTTGGGAACCCCTGTCCTTTAATGATGATGCTCCAGTGAAGCTATGAGGTAGGACATTCTCAGATTTTCACACAGGAGTAATGAAGGGATGGGGATATGTGGCCAAGGCATGATGGTGTGTGACTTGGAGAGGGAACTTACAGCTGATGGCTTTTTCTTGATGGTAGTGGTGGTGGAAGTGGAAATTGTTGAAGTGGCTGAGAGGTGCTAACAAGGAATTGTTCAAACATCCTTCCTTTTCAGTTCAGACATAAGTAGGAATTGCAAATATTTTTCTAGGGCAGAAATAAAACAAAAGGAATAAACTTCGGGAAGAGCAGTTGGAGAGGTGGACCTGCAGGAGATACACGGAGCGGGGAGAGAATATCTACAGGCCGGGGAGTGCTGCCTACATCACTCACCTCCGGGAAGAGCGGTCAGAGAGACAGACCTATCAGCTGCTCGGGAGGAGAGTGAAAGAAAAGAAATTGTGACATCACGGGAAAGGAGCAATTTGATTGGTTGGAGAAGAAGCTAGCTGTTTGGTGTATATCTGGTGAGTATCTAGTAAGTGTTTAAGGTTTATTTCATTCCTAAGGTTTAAAATAAAGTAGGAACTGTACTCCTGGTAAGGTTTATTAAGTAGGGCCAAGTAACATAAAGTTAATAGAAGTAAACCAAAGTAAAATAAAGTAAATGTAAAATAAATAAATTGAAGCCATGGCAGGACAGCTCAGTCCAGGTGGAATGCATGTCCTGTGATATGTGGGAAGTCGTGGATGCTCTAGATGTCCTAGACAACCACATGTGCAAGAAGTGTCACCAGCTGCAGAACCTTGAGCTCTGGGTTTCAGAGCTTGACCGGCGGCTGGAGTCACTGTGGCACATCCACGAGGCTGAGAGCTACTTGAATAGCGTATTCAGAGAGGTGGTCAAACCGCAGCTTAGAAGCTTGGAGGTAGAAAGGGAATAGGTGTCCGCAGTCCAAGAAAACTAAGCAGGTGGTGCAGGAGTCCCCTGGACTGCTGCTCACAAATCGGTTTCCGGTTTTGGAAGCTGGTAAGGGCCCTGGTTCCTCAGAGGAGTGCAGTCAGAGCCAAGTTTGTGGCACCATGAGCAGCTCAGCTGTGCTGGAGGGGAGGAAGAAGAAAGGAAGAGCTATAATGATAGGGGATTCGTTTGTTAGGAGAACAGAACAGGCATTTCCAAGATAGATAGGTTCTTGATTGGTAAGGGGATCAAAGATTACGGGGAGAAGGCGGGAGAATGGGGTTGAGAAACTTATCAGCCATGATTGAATGGCAGAGCAGACTCGATGGGTCGAATGGCCTAATTTCTGCTCCTATGTCTTATGTCTTATTTCTGCGGCCGCAGACATGACTCCAAGATGGTATGTTGCCTCCCTGGTGCAAAGGTCAAAGATGTCACAGAGAAGCTGCAGGACACTCTTCAGTGGGGAAGGTGATCAACCAGAGGCCGTGGTTCTTGTTTGTACCAATGACTTAGGTAGGAAAGGGGGTGAGATCCTGAAAGCAGACTTTAGGGAGCTAGGAAGGAGATTGAAAAGCAGGACCTCTAAAGCAGTAATCTCAGGATTACTCCCAGTCCCACATGCAAGAGAGTATAGAAATTGGAGAACTGAGCAATTAAACACATGGCAGGAAAGCTGGTGTAGGAGGGAGGGCATCAGATCCCTGGGGTATTGGGACTGGTTCTGGGGAGGATGGGACCTGTACAAGCCAGATGGTCTACACCTGAACAGGACTGGAATGAATATCCTCACAGGGAGATTTGCTAGTGCTGTTGGAGGAGGGAGTTAAACTAGATTGGCAGGGTGATGGGAACCTGAGGGCAAATTCAGGGCTAGGAATGGGAGATGGAGAATTAATGAGTGACTCTGAAAGGCAGAAAAAGCACAGGTTAAAAAGTGTACAGCACAAGGATTTGCAATGTTGAAAGTATATATGTAAATGCAGGGAGTATAATAAATAAAGCCAATGAGCTGAGGACACATGTAGGCACATGGCAATATGATATTGTTGTTATAATGGAAACTTGGCTTAAGGAGGGGAAAAAATGGCAGCTCAACATCCCTGGGTATAGAGTTTTCAGACGAGATAGGGAGGGGGATAAAAAAGATGGGGGTGTAGAAGTATTGGTTAAAGAATCAATTACAGCTGTGAGGAGGGATGAAATACTAAATGAAGCATCAAATGAGGCAATATGGGTTGAGCTCAGAAATAAAAAAGGGGCAGCCACACTGCTCAGAGTGTACTATAGACCCCCAAATAGTGGAAGAGAGTTAGAAGAGCAAATATGTAGACAGATTTCTGAGTGCAAAAACAATAGGGCAGTAATCATTAGAGACTTCAACTACCCTAATATCAACTGGGATACGAATGGTGTGAAGGGCACAGTGAGTGCAAATTCTTAAACTGCATTGAAGAGAATTCTTTTAGCCAACACATAACAAGCCCAACGAGAGGGGGCGCAATTCTAGATTTAGTCTTAGGAAATGAAGCTGGGCAAGTGGATGAAGTAGCAGTGGGGACCATTTTGGAAATAGTGACCATAATATAGTTAGATTTGGCATCATTATGGAAAAGGACAAAGATAGAACAGGAGTGAAAGTTCTAAACAGGGGGAAGACAAATTTTACAAAGCTGAGAGGTGAGCTGGTGAGAGTGAACCGGAAACAGCTATTAGAAGGGAAAACAGTGTCAAATCAGTGGGAGGCTTTCAAAGGTGAGATTCTACGAGCACAGTGTAGACATGTCCCCACAAAGAAAAAGGGTGGTATTGCCAAATCTAGAGCCCACTGGTTATCCAGAAGCATACAGGCCAAGATAAAGCAGAAAAAGAAAGCTTATGACAGTCACAAAAGACTTAATACTGTAGAAAGACTAGAGGACTACAGGAAGTACAGGGGTGAAGTGAAAATGGAAATTAGAAAAGCAAAGAGAGAATATGAAAAAATATTAGCAGGTAAAATCAAAGAAAACCCAAAGATGTTTTACCAGTACATAAAGAGCAAAAGAATAACTAAGGAAAGGGTAGGGCCTGTTAGAGATGTACATGATAACTTGTGCGTTGATGCTGAAGATGTGGGCAAGGTTGTCAATGAGCACTTTGTCTCTGTCTTCACTAAGGAGAGGGATGATGCAGACATTCTAGTTAAAGGGGAGTGTGAAATATTAGATACAATAAGCATAGTGAGAGAGGAATTACTAGAGTGACTGACATCCTTGAAGATGGATAAGTCACCAGGGCCGGATAGATCGTATCCCAGGCTGTTAAACGAAGCCAGGGAGGAAATAGCAGATGCTCTGAGGATCACTTTCCAACCCTGACTAGATACAGGTGAGGTCCCAGAGGATTGGAGGTCTGCAGATATTGTACCATTATTTAAAAAGGGTGCAAGGGATAGGCCAGAAAATTATAGGCCGGTTAGTCTGACTTCAGTGGTGGGCAAATTATTGGAATCAATTCTGAGAGACAGGGTAAACTGTCACTTAGAAAGGCTCGGATTGATCAGGGACAGTCAGCATGGTTTTGTTAGGGGAAGATCGTGTCTGATGAGCTTAATAGAATTTTTTGAGGAAGTAACAGGGAGGGTTGATGAGGGTAATGCAGTGGATGTTGTCTACATGGATTTTATTAAGGCATTTGACAAGGTCCCACATGGCAGACTGGTCAGAAAAGTGAGATCCCATGGGATAGAGTGGAAGATGGCAAGTTGGATCCAAAATTGGCTCAGCGACAGGAAACAAAGGGTAATGGTTGATTGATGTTTTTGAATCAAAAGCAGTTTCCAGTGGCGTTCCACAGGGCTCAATGTTGGGGCTCTTGCTGTTTGTTGTATATATTAATGATTTGGACATAAGTGTGGGAGGCATGATTGGGAAATTTGCAGATGGCACAAAAATTGGCCATGTAGTTGATAGTGAAGAGCATAGCTGTTGTCTCCAGAATGATATCAATGATTTGGTTGAGTGGGCAAGAAAGTGGAAAATTGAATTCAATCCGGAAAAATGTGAGGTGATGCATTTGGGGAGGGCAAATAAAGCAAGGGAATACTCAATAAATGGGAGAATATTGAGAGCGGTTGAGGAAGTGAGAGACCTTGGAGTGCATGTCCACAGGTCCCTGAAGGTGACAGGACAGGTGGATAAGGTGGTAAAGAAAGCATATGGAATGCTTTCCTTTATTGGATGAGGTATAGAATACAAAAGCAGGGATGTAATGATGGAACTGTATAAAACGCTGGTTAGGCCACAGTTGAAATTTTTTGTGCAATTCTGGTCACCACATTACAGGAAGGACATAATTGTTCTAGAGAGAGTGCAGAGGAGATTTACAAGAATGTTGCCAGGGCTTGAAAATTGCAGCTATGAGGAAAAATTGGATAGGTTAGGGTTGTTTTCCTTAGAACAGAGGAGGCTGAGGGGTGACCTAATTGAGGTGTACAAAATTATGAGGGGCCTAGATAGGGTAGACAGTAAAGACTTGTTTCCTCTAGCTGAGGGGTCAATTACCAGGTGGCATAGATTTAAGGTGATTGGTAGAAGGATTAGAGGGTACATGAGGAAAAACTTTTTCACCCAGAGGGTGGTGGGTGTCTGGAATTCACTGCCTGAATTAGTGGTTGAGGCTGAAATGCTCAATTCATTTAAAACATACCTGGATCTGCACCTGAAGTGCTGTAACCTGCAAGGCTACGGACCAGGTACTGGAAAGTGGGATTAAAAATGAGCGGCTAGTTTCTTTTTCATCTTTCTCTGACCAAAACAGACATGATGGGCTGAATGGCCTCTTTCTGCGCCTCAACCTTTCGATGGTTCTAAAGTTCTGTTCAATCAGGATTCCAGCATTGACAGTGACACTGCTATCTAAAAGGTTACGTACTGTATGGAGAGTTTTGTTCAAATATTACAGCAGCTGTTTGTGTGTTCAGCCTATATCCAGTGACGCTTTCTACCTTTGCAATTAGAAACTTTATTTTATACTTTAAGCCTTGTCATTAGGTGTTAACCATGGTATAGATCCTGCTATTAATCTTCAGCAGCAGAACCACAGACAGTCTTTTATACAGTTATAGATTAATATGTTAAGGAGTTGGCTGATGTTGTTTTACTCCTTTAGCAAAAGCATCAACATCAGTCAGGTAAGAAAGATTGTCCTGAAGCTTAGCTAAGCTGACGTAGTTGCTTTCTTTACCCTCCCAGAGCAAGTCCCTTGGTGTAATCGAGTATGTTGACACTTGATGACAGGAGCAAGAGTTTTGTTCAGAGTTCAGAACCTCATCATTATTTAAAACTGAGCAAATTGCTTCCATATGTAAAGTATTTGTAATAAACAGAGATCGGTGTTAATTAAACCAGGCCTGGTCTACATTGAACGCACAAAGTAAACCCTATATTCACCATCAGCTTTTTTGTTGATTTGACTATGGCTGGAATTTCCTGCTCCTGTTGGCGGCAGGTGAGTGGACAATATGGCGGGAAGGCCAAAATCAGTTTTACATTGCCGTGAAACCAGTTTGCGATCATCCGCGCCACCCATCAACAGCCAGGCTGTGTTTCTCACCGTCCAATGTTGGGAACTTAATTTTAATGCATTTGCATCTCATCATTGTGGCCGCACGCCGGAATCATCCCCCCACATCTAATTTACCGCCCACACGGGCCTGACTTCAAGATGGTGAGCTTTACGACTGCCTCTAACAGGCGTGCACCTGGCGAGCTGACCTTCGAGGGGAACTCGGAGATTGGCGCACACAACCTTGCACAGTGCTCATGAGGATCACACATGGGACATCAAGGAAGAGACATTTAGTGGTGGGGGGCGTGGTTGGTGGTGGGGGGCACAGGCAAGTCGCTTTTTCCCGGCTGGCTTTCAGTGCGGTGCCAGGGCGAGCGCTCCAGTATGGGTGAGGCCAGGCGGGGTCAAGGCAACACGGACTGATGGAAGTACACAAGCACACGCCGGGGTGGGGGAGGCGGTAGTGGGGATTTGGGGGGGTTGGGGGGTGGGGGGGTGATGGGGAGTGGGGGTTGGGGGAGTGGGGGGGTGGGGGATTTTAAACATACATCTTTTTGGCACAGTGCAGAGAAAACTGCTAACTTATCCAAGGTGACAATCTCTGTACAGCATGATGGAGACACAAAAGAGGGAGTTCTAGGCCAGCTTGTGTGTTCATTCCTGGACAGGATGTGATATGTTAACAAAATGGAAGCAAATCCAGAATGTTCACGGAAAAGAAAAGTGCTAAAGAACGATGCTGTTTGGCGGAGAATGGGATGTCGAAATGAGAATTTCTCACTTTTACACCAAAAGGCCCAACTTTCAACCAGAGGTGGCTGTAAGCAGGATTTCTCTATGCACCACTTCAGGGGTAGAGTTTGACAGGCCACGCTGGTGAGTTTGCAGGTGAGGGGGGGGCCCTTAAAATTTCCTGGGTGCACTTCCCGCTGTAGGACGAGCGTCTGGTATATACAGGGTTAACGTGGGACTGAGTACAGTATCGCCCACACAGTGATGTAAGAAGGCACATGGCCCAGACCGAGGGTTGGTGGTGGTGAGCAGAGGCATGGTAAGATCCAGACACAGAGATAGCTCCATGCCCGTACCCTCTACTGTATATATGTATATAGTTACAAGACATGCTGTTAACATACAGAAGACTATGAAGACTTCCTTAACAGTCACGCTCTGTAACCAACACAGGGGTGCACTCTGCAAAATATTATCCATCAAGCTGATCAGTCATACCAAGGGACTCACAAATTTACAGCTCTTTCATTGTAAATCATACATACCCATTACTCAGCAGGGCACACCTTCAGAAGGCAATGTTCAACTGAAAATCTTATCACTCTTGTACCTACCAAAGGAATTATCCTCAAATCACTGTAAACCAGCCTAGTTGCAGGGTGTGTACTTATTTATTATAGAATCATAACACTTATCATAACACTCACCTGACCCTGCCCGACCTGTCTGAAACTTTACAGGAGGTGAACAAGTGCTAGGACAGCCCAGCCATTCTCATCCCAATTGAGGCCCTTAAGTGACCAATAAATGGCCCCTGAAGGGACACTTCGTGCCCAACTGCAACTTTAGGATTGTGGGAGGAGGACAAGGGTGGGGTGTAGAGATGCCTGGGGGAGTGGACACCTTCACTGACCCCCTTTCCCGGCTGTAGCACCCACCCCGCCCCCACACCAAAGTCTGCCCCAACATGTGCTCCCTCTCCTTTGCTTTTCCATCCCGATCCCACTCCCTATCCTGCCTACACCTGCCAACACACACTTCCCTCCATCCTGGCCCCCAGTGGCGATACTGGTTGACAGATTGGCCGGCAGCTCTCTGAGGCAGGACTCCCTCCTGAGTGAGGGGCAGACGTCCACGGAGTGTTAATGGCTGCTGGGCTGTCATTATCAGTGGTATTGCGTTCCCCACCAACAAAATACTGCCCCAGAGGACAACAGCAGGGACTGGGAATGTGGCAATTGGAAGGTTTTGGAAGGTAAGGCTACCTGATAGTACCAGCAGTTGGTGAGCAGCCCAGGGGTGCACTCTGCAAAATATTATCCATCAAGCTGATCAGTCATACCAAGGGACTCACAAATTTGCAGCTCTTTCATTGTAAATCATACATACCCATTACTCAGCAGGGCACACCTTCAGAAGGCAATGTTCAACTGAAAATCTTATCACTCTTGTACCTTCCAAAGGAATTATCCTCAAATCACTGTAAACCAACCTAGTTGCAGGGTGTGTACTTATTTATTGTAGAATCATAAAACAATAAAATACCTACAGCACAGAAGAAGGCCATTCAGCCCGTCTTGCCCATGCTGGCTATCTGCGAGAGCCACTCACTTCACCCCATCCCCCCACCTTTTCCCTGTAGCCCTGCATATCTTACCTCCTCAGATAATTCTCCAACTCTCTTCTGAATGCTTCAATTGACCCTGTCTCCACCTCACTCTCAGCGAATGCATTCCAGATCCTAACCACTCGATTGAATCTGTCTCCACCTCACTCTCAGCGAGTGCATTCCAGATCCTAACTACTCACTGAGTAAAAAATATTTTCTTCATGTCCCTGTCACTTCTTTTGTCAATCACCATAAATCGGTGTCATCTGATTCTCGATCCTTCCACCAATGGGAGCAGTTTCTCCCTATCTGCTCTGTCCAAATCCCTCATAATTTTGAAAATCTCTATCAAATCTCCTCAGCCCTAGCTTCTTCAATCTATCCATGTAACTGAAGTTTCTCATCCCTGGAACCATTCACAAGAATTTATTCTGGACCTTCACCCTTCCTAAAGTGTGGTACAGAGTGTAAGGGAGGGGTAACGCCTCTTACAGGCAGGGCCAACGCACTCTTTGGAATTTAAAAAAATTCCTTGATGGGATGTGGGCGTCGCTGGCTGGGCCAGCGTATTTTGCCCAACCCTAATTGCCCTTGAGAAGGTGGTGATGAGCTGCCTTCTTGAATCACTGCAGTCCATGTGGTGTAGGTACACCCACAGTGCTGTTAGGGAGGGAGTTCCAGGATTTTTGACCCAGCGACAGTGAAGGAACGGCGATATATTTCCAAGTCAGGGTGGTGAGTAACTTGGAGGGGAACTTCCCAGGTGGTGTTCCCATGTGTCTGCTGCCCTTGTCCTTCTAGATGGTAGCAGTTGTAGGCTTGGAAGACGTTGTTGAAAGGAAGTGGCCCCTCACCTTTATCCAACTCTCACCTGTGGCTCCAAGTAGTTGTTAGAATGCGACAGTGGCCACACCTGGTAAACTGCTTCAACGGGTGGGCCAAACCAAGGTGAGGGTAGCCATCAGGTCTCCTGCCCTCGGTGACTTAGGAACTAGTCAACCCTGGCTTGCGAATACTGATTGGGCGGATGAGATTAATCTAAGGTCCAACAGTTTTGTAAGCGCGTCAGCACTGTGTTGTGGAACACGTAGAAGACGTCCTCATCACCCATTGCATCCGGATCTGTCCAGCCATCTAGACTCATATGTACATACGTACACGCGAATTTGGAGCAGGACTAGGCCACTTGGCCCCTCGAGCCTGCTCCGCCATTCAATAAGATCATGGCTGATCTGAATGTAACCTAAACTCCACATTCCTGCCTATCCCTGATAACCTTTCACCCCCTCGTTTATCAAGAATCTATCTAGCTCTGCCTTAAAAATATTCAAAGGCTCTGCTTGCACTGCCTTTTCAGGAAGAGCGTTCCAAAGACTCACAACCCTCTGAGAGAAAAAAATTTCTCCTCATCTCTGATAGGTCAGGACGAGAGAGTGAGGCTGACAATGTGCAATCTCTCTCCCACTATAATCCAATTCAGGTGGAAGTCATGTTCACCACCTTTCTATCTTCTGTCATTCATCATCTAACAGTCACAAGTCCTGTGGTGATGGGCGAGTGTTGCAGCAGCAGGTGTGGTTTCACTGGAGTCTGTAACTGTGATCCTGCACACAGGGGTGGTGATGTTGTGGTATTGTTGCTGGTCTAGTAATCCAGAAACCCAGGGTAATGCTCTGGGGACCCAGGTTCAAATCCGGCCACAGCAGGTGGTGGAAGTAGAATTCAATTTTTTTAAAATGGAAATAAAAGGAACCATTGCTGATGGTTGTAAAAACCCATCTGGTTCACTGATGTCCTTTAGAGAAGGAAACCTGCTGTCCTTACCTGGTCTGGCCTACATGTGACTCCAGACCCACAGCAATGTGGTTGACTCTTAAAAGTGCCCTGTGACCTAGAGCAACTAGGGATGGGTAATAAATGCTGGCCTAGCCAGTGATGCCCACATCCCATGAATGAATAAAAAAGGCAGCTCAGGCCATTGGGCTGTTTTTCATTGGAATGAAGAAGTGGAATTGAGCAACGCCCCCAGCAACTGAGCAGCCCTTTTCAGGACCACATTGCTCAGTGTGAGGAAGAGGTAGAAAAGGTGCCCTAAGCATTTTTTGCTTCACCTCCCTGGCCAGCAGGCCACAGCTGGAAAGGACCCCATCAACACAGTCGTGAGTCAGTCTCAAGAAGGAAAGAAAAAGTGATATCAGTCACCATTGGCGCAGGCAACATGGGCACCCTCATGGACAGCAGCACAGCTGACAGACCCGAGAGATGAACCGCTCCCGTTGGCAGGTACAATGTCCAGATGGCCGCCCTCAGTGAGGCTCTTCTACCGGAGGAGGGCCAGCTTAAGGAAATCGATGCACATTCTTTGGAGTGAACGTGGAAATGAATAGCAGAAGCTTGTGTGGGCTTTGCTGTCATGAGCCATCTCATTAGTAAATTGACTCGCCCTCCCAAGGGTGTTAATGATTGTCTAATGGTGCTTAAACTCCCCCTGCATGGCAACAGGAAAGCAACTCTCATCAGCATGTACGCCCTTACCATGACCAACTCTGATAAAGTCCAGGATAAATTCTATGATGACCACTCCTTGATTGTCACTGTGCCAAAGTCAGACAAGCCAATTATTCTTGGTGACTTCAACTGCAGATTACAAAGTCAACGGGTGTGGGAATGGATCATCGGAAAAGACAAGGGTGGTAGTTGTAACAGCAATTGCTATTGCTGAAGGCATGTGCTGAGCATGAGCTCCTAATCACCAATACAGTTTTCCACCTCTCTAATCACAACAAGATGTCTTGGATGCTCCCCTGTTCTATACATTGGAATCTATACAACTATCTTCACCAGGCAGAGGGGCAGGCAGGATGTGAGTGTAACAAAAGCCATGTGTGATGCTGAATGCTGGACAGACCATCATCTTATCATTTCAAAGCTAAACATCAAGATTTATTCCCCTAGACACCCCCTGAGCATGAAGGTCCAGAAGCAAGTCGACGTTTCAAGATTCAAACAGACAGTCATGAAGGAATCTCTCTCAGAGGAATTTGGTAGTCGACCTTGAACAGTGAAAATGGATACACTGCATTGAAGATGACTGGGTGGCCTTCAGGGATATAGTTACTGCATTGCTCTAGAGGCTCTTGGTCCTGCCTCTCGTAAGCATCAAGATTGGTTCAATGAAAATAATGAGGTAATCCCGAAGCTCGTGGAGGAGAAACATCGCCTCTACAGGGTTTACCCCGATGACAGGTCATCACTATCCAAGCACGATGCCCACTGTAATATCCACAGGAACTGCCCAATGTAAGCTCAGAGATGCAAGACACCTGGGCTGCATCAGAAAGCAGACAAACTTCAGTCATATGCAGACCACAAAGATTGGAATAGATTTTACAATGCTCTGAAATCTGTCTACGGGCCCCAGTCTATTGATTCATCACCAATCACCTGTACAGACAGATCAACACTGTTCACATAAAAAGCCCAAATTCTAGAAAGATGGGCAGAGCACATTAATCACATCCCCAATCGGCCTCTATCCATCAATGAAGAAGCAATCGACAGACTGTCGCAGGTTATCACCAGCCACTTTCCTGATGACCTCCCACACTGGTAGAAAGGCAACCAATCTCCTGTCTGGTGGAAAAGCTCCGGTAGCTGATGCTAACCCAGGTGAGGTCTATAAGGCTGAAGGTCGATGCCTGGTGAAGAAGCTCACTGAACTCTTTCAGTCTAAGTGGGAACAAGGAACCATCCTACAAGAATAATTTACCAGCCTCCTCCAGAAAAGCCCTATCCCCAGCCCAAGGTTTCAGTCCATGACCAGAACCTGTCAGCAGTGGATGAGTTCACTTATCTCAGCAGCGTTCTCTCTCGAGCTTCATGATGAGACACATGCAAGAATTGCCAAAGCAAGTGCAGTCTCCCACAGACTTTGAACATCAGTCTGGGAACAAAGAGGATTAAGTCTGTCTACCAAACTGAACATCTATAGAGCAATAGTCCTGCCCACGCTGCTCTATGCATGTAAAGCTTGGACTGTGTACCAGTGTCATGCCAAGAAGCTCAACCGTTTTTGCTTGAGCTGCTATCTGAAGAGAAAAGGAGAGTAGGGAAGAAAAATCAGGTCAGTGTCCAGCTTTTAGAATAAAGAACTTGGATGGTAAAAGAGCAGGAACACGCCCAGTGTGTTTTCAGTTGGAAAACCTGGACACATGAAAGAAAATTGTTGACATGCCAAAAGGCCAACAGGTGTTGCTGGAATCAAGACAGTGCCTGTAGGCATGAGGGTAGTGAACTTGAGCTCAAACATAGCTGGGGAGGACCAGGATACCTACCTGAGTTTTTGCACAATGGGAAAGTGACTCATTTTGTATCCAAGGCCCCGGGAAAAACGATAACTATCCTGAGGGACGCTGCCTGTCCTCAAAACCTTCTTGTAGCAAAGGTTACAGAGATGCCACCTGAAACCAGAACAAATACCACGTTGTTGGTAACAGGGCATACTGACAAAAGCTTCAAAGTTCCCTTAGTTAAAATTTACCTGTAAGGTAAATTGGTCACTGGGGTATTGACGGCTGGCTCATCCTGAGCTCACCAGGGGCCGACCTATTGCTGGCCAATGACTTAGCCAGAAGTGAAGTATTGTGCCCAGTGTCCAGAGCATCCATGGAGACTGGGGAAGCTGAAGAAAACAAGCAAAATTCTGCTCAACTGCAGAGGGCTGTGGAAACCCCTAAAATCTTACAGGGGGTGATAGAACCAAGGATTAAAAAGGCTAAAGGAAAGTCAGCAGAATTTACAGAGGCCAGAGTCGTGCCAGTAAGGGTTAATGAGGCTAAAAGAAAGCTAATGGAATTTAAAGAGGCCAAGTTAGAGCCCACCAAACTTGCAAAGGCCAAGGTAGAGCCTGTGGCTTTTAAAGCAGCCAGAAAAATGCCAGAGGAGAGCAAAAGTACTGGGATAAAGGTTGGAGAGGAGGTTGGAGGTTGGAGGAATGCACCAGAGGTGTGCTTGGCAGAAACATTCTTCCAGAGATTAAATAGGGGCCAGAAAATTCCCAAGAAGACTGAGAGAAAGTGAGGGAGATGCCTCACCTTGTTAAAGTGTCACCAGGGAGTGCAATGGAAGCTGTACAGCCATCCATGGGCAGTAGTCTCCCAGAGGATATGGGGCAGAATGGGGGAAAACCCATCCCTGAGGTAAAAGGAAAAGGGAAGATGATGCGCTCTAAACCGAGCAGCACTTGTGAAAACCATAAGGGAAACACAAGTGAAGTTGGTGCGGAATGTCCTACCAAAGGATCAAATGATCAAGTTCAAATTTCTAATCTCACTGAACTCAGTAATCCAGTTTCAGAACCTAATGAAGACAAGATGCAGGAGGTGAATCTGGATACCTTACAGGGGTTTAAACCCAGTTCACCATCCACAATCGCACTAGAAATAAGAATTATCAATGGACTAAAGCCTGACCTAATCTAACCCATGGCTTGTGGATTTGGCCATTGAAGGATTAAAAGCTCTACAGGTAGTACAACCACACTGTCAGAGAAATTTGCATGGTACAAGCATTTCTCCTCGGTGAAATTGGACTCCTTCCAGGACTGCAGAGGCAAACTTGATTCCAGACTAATCCCACAGCTCACCAGAAGTCACATGTCTGTTGGTACTAAAGTTCCCAAAACACTACAACCAAATGTTAATAAAAATCCAAGCCCACTAGACAAAACATAACTGGGTATTTTAAGAGGGAAACAGGGATAGAAGGCACTAGGTTTCTGAACACAAGCTTTCTTAAAGCCAGACCCCAACATCGGAATAAATTCAATTATAGTTGTGTCTCACCCAACAAGAATGATGAGAAACCTAAGCTAAAAAAAGGCTGTTACAGACAAAGCCAAGTGTAAAATTAATGTGTGGATGTTAGAATGAGAGTGTTCAGAATGCATGATTGTATTTCGTTTGCTAAGATTAATGAGGCTTTATTGCATCTTATACTTTGGTCCTCAACACCATAAGTTTACCAATGGGAATATTCCTCAGACAGGTTCATGTATGTCACTTGTGTGTGCAACATGTTCCTTGCAGATGCCATTGATACTGAAGGTTACTCATAACTGGTCTCCTGGCCAGAGAACACATGAGGTTAGAAAGTGCAACTCTCCTTTGATCAGCTTCCAAGCTCTTTTGCATTTCAGTAAATTATTGGCCCAATTTCTGAAGTATCTGTCATTTCAGTCAGAACATATTGGACCAGTGCCTCTGGCTACTCTGTAACTTCATGCAGTAATGCCTGCCTTCTTCATCCAACATTTCACTTCAAAGTGCGTGTTTGTGCCTACGCGTGTCACAAGTCATGAACATAATAATCCTGCATATTGTTCTTCTCCTAGTCTTGCGTTGTGAATATATTGTGGCAATAAAAGTATTTGCCCTGATTCTCAATGAACTTGAATCATTTGATGGTGAAAATTAATGTCATGGTGAACATTTGTCATTATCATTGCACAATTGAGGAGTTTTGTTTTTCCCAAGCCTGTGCCGTCTTTCAATGAAAGATCCCCACAATGGCCTTCTTTGATACCTTTAATTCTGGCACTATGACTCTTGATGAAAGTTGATTTCTTCTGCATTGTGGAGGACAGCACGCGTCATTGGAGGTGCATTTTTGCAAACGTGGGCAAAGGATATATTCCATTATGTACTGGGATGAAAAGTGTGCAATTCCTGCCTGTGCATCAGAACAGTTAGTGAGGAGTCTTTCACAGCTACTGAGTAATCATATCTGCAACCCTCTGTAATAGATGTATTTTTTACATGTTTTCATTAATTGACACTGCTGGATGCCCCTTTCACCCAGGGATATTTAAGGGATCATTAAGGCGTGCTTTTCAAAGTAGTTGAAGGAATTACATGCATTTTTTAGATATGTTAACACTCCTCTGTAAAACTACTTTGTCAAACATAGCTGAAACCTGTAACCTCTGTGGAAAGATGTTTTAAGATATTATGCACAAACCCATCTAAATAAGTTTAAATAGTTGACATTCATAGCCATATGTAGTCGTCTAAGATAATTTATAGTGATCTTCACACTGATCATTTTAGAGCGGCAAAGCGGCACCTCTTCAACTTATCTTTCCGAACAGAATGAGTTGTTGACACCATAGTAGCTTCCTGTGTGACCGGCTTTTGTACCTACTGAACCCTCTGTGTACTGGTTCATTACTTTTCAGACCTTTAATGGGTATTTCTCTAGTTCCTGACACCAGACACGATCATTTGCTGTGCATCAGCTTTGAAGTTGGCCTCTCTGAGCCTTACCCCCTAAATCAGTGCTCAAATTTGAACATTCCATAGCTGAATTGATCCATTGAGCATTATTTATCACACTTAGATGACCGCTAACAGATTAACGAGTGCGCCAGCTCTGTTATTGCAGGATTGTTTTTTTCTGAATGAACACTTGTTTGTGCATGAGTAATGATGCACCCCAGGTCTAAGAATGTGTTTGCCCGGAAGAAAAAAGATTTCATTTTATACATAGCCAATACATGATAACAAAATTAAACACTCTGTTTTCCATCTTTTGCTGCCTTACTAAGTTCCTCTAGTTGGGTTATCCTCAAATAAAGGAGATTTTATTACAGGCATTGTGACTAAGACATTCGACAACAGGAATTGAAAAAGTCTGCCATCTTTTACATGTATCTGAATTCACGTATCCAAATCCCACAATTGCCCACAAAGGCAATAGTACATCCCACAATAAAACAAAAGTATATTGTCTCGTTTTGAATTTCTGTAATTCATTATCATTATTTCTCCTTCAGAAGTTAATGAAATTTAATTGCAATCAAATCTGCCTTTTCATTCTGTGTCATTTAGCTCACAAAGATGACTGGTTTGAGAATTTCACTTTCAAATAATGTTAGCCTAAAATAGGCAACAAACTGTTAGAAAATGAGTATTAAGACTTGCATTTATATAGCGCTTTTCATGACCACCAGATGTCTCAAAGCTCTTTACAGCCAATGAAGCACTTTTGAAATGTCCCAGGTTATAATGTAGGAAACATATTGCAGTCTTAATGTTCTCTGGTGTTGTTGTTCAGTTTAATTGTGCAATGTCTCGTCAATAACATGTTCCTTCGGCTGTTCTTAATAGGCAGAGTACAGACTGTACTCAACAAACCCACGCTAGCAAAACTCAAAACAAAACGTCTACTGTTAGATGTGATTCCATGATTGGACAGCACCTGCTGAAGAATCCTGAGTGTGCTAATAGCTACACTAACAACAACACCAAATATAAGATAGTCAGTTGAGCTTGTAATGTTTATGTTTGCTGGAAATTACATACATTCATGCACAAGGACCCGTTCTCTGCAAACAGGAGGAATATGTTTAACCGTGTGCCTTTTTTGAATTACCCGGGGGCTTGAGAAGCCCATAGTTCCTGTTGTTTTTTTCCATGGCAATGCCTCAGCCAATCAGAGTTGACTTGTCAACCAATCAACACCTCTTTTTTTCCTGTAGTATAAATTTGTTGTGATTGTTTGAAATTTGGCGTCTTTATTGTTTGTTGTGATGAGTGGAAGACAAAAAGCTTCAGCAACATGTTTCTATTTTCAACAATATTTGACTGCCAGTTCTGTTAGAAGGTATATAGATATCTTCTATTTATCTTCCTCAAAATTATTTGGCAGAAACAGGTCAGTTAATATCAAGTGAACATGCTCCAAAGTAAAATTCCTCCTCCTAGATTTCTCACCGTGTTTTTACTAGATTCAATTATCACTTTTAATTGAGACCTTGTCCGCTATCCCCTGACCACTTATGAAATGCTGCCTATTATTAACTGGGGTTGTTCAGGGCAAAAAAATCCCTTGAACCTTTTATAGGTTCATTTCACCTTGACAAAATGTGATCTTATGTATTCAGATAAACAATGTAGTGCTGTGTATTCAGGCAATGCTGAGATTTCCTGGCTTGGTTGCCATCTAATCAACATCCAGGACTGGAATGGATGCCAATTCAAATTACTCTCCAAAGAACGACTCATTGATGGCTATCATTACTGACATCTGCTTAGTGGTTTCCTGCTGAGCACCAAGACCTGGCAGGTCAATATAAGAGAAGGAAAACAAAGTAAAATTCAAATATTTCCTGTGCAGCAATAAGATTTTCTCAATGTGTTTACCTTGCAAAGGTGGCAAGAGTACTTTTACACTGAAAGTACTGTTGTAAAAAAAATGAAAACATTGGAAAGATGAGATCCAATTTTGACTCATGGGGGAATGTACAGTAGGTGTGGGGCAAGGTGGATGATAAACTGTCCCAACCTCCATACCATAAAAAGTTCTTGGGTCCGTCCTGTATAGCTTTTGTTAGTCTCCTTTCTGAAACTGTGATAAAGGGAGACAGGGGAGGCCTAAACAACCCTTTAGGCCTGGAGGAACATTCCTGTTCCAAGTATGTAGAAATACCTACCGTTTGGGTAGGATAGGATAGGGTACATAGGGTATGGAATAAAAACAGAAAGTGCTGGAAAAACTCAGTCTAGTGGCATTTGTGGAGCGAGAAATAGAGTTAAATTTTTGAGTCCAATATGACTCTTCTTCAGAACTCAGTTGATTCCGTTTCTCTCTCCACAGATGTTCCACAAGTGCTGAGTTTTTCCAGAACATCTGTTTTTATTTCAGATCTCAGCATCCACAATGTTTTGCTCTTATTATATACATGGGGGTATGGAGTTGGGTTCACAAGTTAGCGATATAGAAGACGATGTGACATAATATAAATTCTAGACTATATAGATGTTTATTAAAGAGCAAAACATGCAATTCACAGTGTGGTGAAAATGGTCAATTGCAACTTTAAAAAGTTCTAGGAAAAAAAAGAGAAAATACAATCTTATTCCTAGTAGAGAATCCAGTTTTTAAATTCACTTATTGTTACAGTAAAATATTTTACATAGGATATCCATCAATTATTAAAGTAACATTTACCTTAACCCTCAAGTGATCGCTATAGAGTTAGCAAGATGACTCTTTCCCAGTTAGGGAGAGAATTATCATCGCCTAGCCCCAATAGTCATACATTTATTGTGAGAGACACTGGGACAAATTCAGGGAATCTAAAATGTGCCCTCTCAATATTTATAGTGTTTCATGGGACTACATAACTAATTTCTTATGGATGTGGGGTAATATCTTAATTGTAATTAAGTTCAACCACTTTATGTTCCAAATAAAGTTTGTATCACTGTAATTTCTAAATAAATCCAGCCCTCTTTGATTTCTAAGAAAGCTTATATAACTGTTAATTTCTAGGTAAGGTCTGCCCTTCATCGGTTCTAAGGAAGCAAGGCTACAAGGGCTCTTGATGGTTAATTTTCATTCGTTATCTGGCTGCGTTTTAAGATTATAATGCAGTTATTGGGTTGGGCTAGTGTTGGACCCTGTACCCTGGTTTGTTGGGACTTAAGGATCCGGGTTGCACACTTGTTTCAAGATGACTGAGTTGGTACCATAGACAGAGAAGATCAGTAGATCGTTCTTAGAAGAAACACATTCTGCGTATTTACAAAAGGAACTCAGCAACTACACTTGTGTGCTTACAACTCAAAACTCTCACCGTCATGGAGGGCTTTGGCTGGTACTGATTCTTTACGAGGCTCACCAAGTCATCAAAACTTTTTGAATCGGGGGCACTGGGTGCCCACAAATTTCAAATGAATCCATTTGTCTTACTCCCACACATGGATAAGAGAATCGTGTGCTTCTTCTCCACCCCCACAATGTCATTCGGCTGGAGGAGGAACGTGAGGCATTCAACATAATGGGCAGGATCTTCCCCCCATCGGGGGAGGGTTGTGCAGGAGCGGGCGCGAGCGGGCAGGTTGCCGATTGGCGCCCCCAATTGGGGACGCGACGCCATTTTACATCGGCGGGCCAATTAAGGCCCGCCCAACATGACATCTGCCAGGAAGCGCTGTGCACTCCCTGTGCGGGCTGGAGGGGGGGGATTCTGTGAGCCGGGAGTGAGCTCCTTCACGCATGTGCACGGAAGAGCGCACAGATCTCCCTGAGGCAAAGCGCTGCCTCAGGGAGATTGGCTCAGATTTGAAAGTTCCAATAAAGAAGGAGAAAATAAATTACTGACATGTCCACTTATTTGCCACTGTCACATGAGTTGGGACATGTCAATTTCTTTCATTTCAACATTTTAAATCCCTCATGAAACCTCATCCCGCCTGTGGATGAGGTTTTGTGTTGTTTCCAAAGGCTGCCTGGGCTCCTTGCCTGCTCGCCAATCTTAAGCTTGGACGGGCAGGTCCATTAATTACCTTAATTACTGTTTTAAAGGCCTTAAGTGGCCATTGACAGTTCAGCGAGAGCGCAACCGAGTCAGCTCCGCACCTGCCGAACTGATAATCTAAATGACGCGCAGTGACGTCGGAACGCATGCCCGATGTCACCCCGCATCATCTTACGCATCAGCAAGCAGGCCCCTCCCCCGCTCGCCGACCGGAAAACGCAGGCCATGAGACCAAACGCCCAAAGCTGGATCAAAAGGTTCAAGTATTCCAAACGGTGGCGTGTTCTGAGGGGATTGTCTCAACAATCAGGGCGGAATCTTTTCTTTCCTTACAATTACCATGCGAGGTACGGCCTGATTTCGGTTCTCTTGATTTCCATCGTTCTTTCTTGCTTTTTCTCAGCCTTCCGTGTCTTTTTCTTGCTTTTTCCTCTCATTGCCAGTTCGTTGGATCCTGTAGCCTGGTTTATTGGGACTAAAAGTTCCAGGTTGCATGCTTGTTTCGAGATGACTGAATTGGTACCACAGACAGAGAAGATCAGTAGACCGTTCTTAGAAGAAACACATTCAGTTTATTTACAAAAGTAACTCAGCAGCTACACTTGTGTACTTACAACTCAAAACTCGATCTTTACTCTTCAGACTCTAACTCAAGACTACTGACTACAGAGGGAGCCCGCGCTACTCTGCTATTGGATAGCAAGATCATGTGATCTTCCATTACCAGATTCGCCTTAAAGGTATATTACACATCAGATTACTACAGCTAGCCTTGTAAAAATTTCAGTTGATTGTGCTTTAGGGCTATCAGCATTAAGTCATCTCATCAAATATTACACTGTCGTAGCCTTCCTGACAGTTTGCAAAAGAAAATGATATACTCTGTGAATTTGAGCGTGGATCTCTCTAATTGATGTAAGAGGAAGCAAGTCCCTTCAGGCAGAGGCCTTTGGAGTTAGAGTGAGAACTATATTTTACCTGCTAAAAACTGAACCCTTTTTAATTGTTTAAGCTTTCATAACTCTTTTAGCCATATAACCGCTCATTATGGCTGGATTTCTTTACATGGATTCCTTCACAATTAATTCATAGTAAGGCAAGAGGAATGCATTTTGTGACATTGAAACAGCACAATCAGAAATAAATAATTTAAGAAGGCCTGTTTATATCATTGCAAATACTATAATTTATTTCATCTGTTGGTAATGCGGTATTTCTAATTCTGTATAACATTTCCTTCTGATGTGAATGCAGTGGATTACATTTTAATTATGTCAAATAAAATGTTAGTATATGGAAACTGAATTGACGACTCATTACCATATAAATCAAGTGACAAACACTCCCATTAAAAGCCAGAGGTTTCAAATTTCCTTTACATTAGCTTGATGGGTCCTTAAATTAAATGTGCACACATAGGGCAGATTCAGATGATCCAAAGAAAAGGAATTGAACATAGTGTTGATTTAATTGTCGGCTACTGATTGGCTGTGCAGTGAGATATCAAACCATCAATGACAAAGTGAAAATACTAGAGTTTGCAATTGTGAAAATAACAAAGGCACAAATACTAAGCAAACGTCAGGCTCTTTAAGTTTCAGTAACTGAGGTCAGGTCTCAGCTGCATCACTGATTAAATCATTTTATTATTTTTATCAGTACCTATGATAACTAACACTAGGTGCTCAGATTATCAGAGGGTTGCTGAAGTCCCCCTTGACTAAATTCAAATCTCGATTTAATTGCGGAACTCAGTTCATCTCCATGGATGCATTATATTTGTTTAAAGCAAGATGCCAGATGGATTATTTCCCAATAAATAAGCACTCCTTCTGAGGGGGAGGGGAAAGCTTGCAACACCCGTCCTATTCTAATTGAGTATTCCTGCCAAACATGTGTAACAAAGTTTTATTTTTTTTCTTAAGTATCGTAGTTATATTCTCCTAATTGTCTGGTATCCTCTTGTAATACTTCTATAGATCGGCCTGCAAGTGACGTCCAGGGCCTTTCACATACTTTTACGCATGGTGTTTTTATTTTTAATTGTGTTTTCCCATCTGTACCTTACAGGGTCACAAGAATCATTATAAACATCACTTTTTAGATTAGCAAATGTAGGCTGGCATTATGTTCATTTTTAACTTTAGCAATATTCAGATTTAGATATGTTATCAACTGTATTGCAGCAAAGGATGAACAAAGGCAGCCAATAGCTTCACTGCTGAGTGTTTGTTCAATCAGGGACATGCACTGTGGAAGAGTGCAGGACTAATTGGCAACCGAATCCTATAAACTAAGCTGCAGTTCGAGTTCAACATTTACATTTTTTTTTCAGTTTTGTTTACATGGAGAAATGCAGGTTGATGCTTGAGATTAGCAGAGATTTGAGTTATCACTCAGACTTACAAATGTTTAAACATATTTGGTATTTATCCTACTCCAATAAAGATATCAAAAAATGATTACGTCCTACCAGATAAGATGATCATTGACATTGTCAGCAAATCTCCCTGATCTTTACTGCATTGGCAAATATTAAGCTTAACTTGAAGCGTCCGCCCTTCAAATCCTATCTCCTCGAAATAAAATCCCTTGCTTCAGATATAGTCTTTCTGGAGAGTCCTCCATCATCACCAGGGCATTAACCTGGTCAGCAGATGATTTGATATCACTCAACTCTGGCATTTTCCCTGCTTCTGGGACTTTGTACAAATTTGTGTTGCTCAGTCAACGAATTGCACTGTTCAAGGTAACCATAGAAACTTGCAGGGTTTCTGGTGGAATGTTGCATCGTGCCAACTCTCTTGGCTTAATTATCCTCCTTTTAAAAAATAAAAGGCATTCCCAATACAGAATTTCTTCAGTATTGTTTTGTTGATTGACTTGATAATTGGTTCCTTACATATCAATCGGGATTTTTTTTTTAAACTGTTATGTTCCATTAAATTAAACACTTCACCTCTTGTTTTTTTTAACAATGTTTTCCAGTTTCAGATATACCTTTTTGATAAAAGGCTGGATCAGTTCATCATTATTATGTCATGTTTGGTATTATTAAGATCATAGCCTGCAGCTATACAACGAAAACCGACTCTGAATAAACACATCAGGAAAATCAGGAGAATGTCTAACAGCAATTAATCAGCGATGTTATTCAGCAGCAATTGTGTGGTGTCTCCCAATTCATAAACAGTTTCAGTATGTGGAAGGATATTTAGCATTTGAGGATATTGGCAGCTTCAATCTGCTGTCGACTGGAAGGTCTGAACTTTTACTGCCAAACCTTAAGCGCAGAGTTGAGAAAATACCTGACTCCACAAACCCGGAGAAAGTACCCTGGGTGGTCTGGTTTTCATTCTGGGGGTGCAGGTCCCCCCGACTGGAGTCAGGCCCGCTACTCCCAGAAACTGAGCAGGGGCAGCCACAGGGGCTGGGGGGTGCTGAGGCAGGCTGTCTGAAAGGTTGTCCTCAGAGCTCCGGCACTTTGTCCAGCTTTAAAAAAAAAGGAAACAAAAGACAGCCCCTCACCCCTCACACCCCCTCATCCCCCCAAACACTCCCCATGTTCCATCCATGCCACCTCATGCCCACACCCCACCCACCCACCCCCTTGGCCTCTCACAACCTCCATGCCAACCTATGCCTCTCTACCCATCCCCTGGACCCTTTATAGCCCCAATGCCAACCTAGTGCCAATTCATGCCAACTTTTGCATGTGCAGCTGTCGCCGTGAACTATGGATGTGCAAACTACGAACTATCCCTCCTCCCGCCCCCCTCAACAACATCCTCCACCAAAAATGGTGGGTACAGGATTTCGGGGTGGGGTTCCCGGAATCGGGGCTCTGCCACTATTTTGGCTAAGCTGGAGACCCCCTCCATCATTGCAAAAATTCAGGCCTGAGTGTTTTCTAATTACTTTACCCACTGCTACTGAGATTACTGCAGATATATGTCAGCCTAAAAAGTCCATTAAAGGAAATCAAAGAGAATAGCAGGTAGCTAGAATGGTACTTTTAACTTAGTCACTTGAGTGCCTTAGTCACAACAGGGCTTCCAGTCGTTTATACCTGGTATTTGTCAAAAATGATTATGTTGTTAAATTATTTTGTTAATCTAAGTTGCTGTATTCATTACCCATTAAGCCTAATGTCCTCAACATTCTTTATACATGAAAATAAGAAATGAAAAAATGGAGTGTTCAAGTTATTGGCTGCCATTGGCCGTCTATGCCAAATTTTACGTGGCAAAAGGATCCAAAGAGAATCCCTCAACTCCTCCCTCACCCAGGTTGTTAAACTAGCATACTTCCTAGGAATACAAATAGACATTTGGGCAATCTTCAGGTAAGATTACCAGAGAATCATGAAGAGCCCTTTATGTAAGACTCTTGCATTGTGTGAGTATGTATTAAATTGCAGACACTATCTGCTCACTTTAACTGGTGTGGGTGCATGTGTCAAGCAGGGAACTTGAGATGACTGGTGCTCATGAGGGTATTATAGTTCAGCCAATGTTAATCATTATGATAATTGCTTAGCCAAACCTGAAAGTACAACATATTCATATTATGCTCATGCTAAAAACAATGCAGTTCCAACAAAGTTAAAATAAAGCAATTAAATAAGTAAAATATGGCTACTTGGTTCAGTTACACTGAGTTACCTTTCTGTTCAAATGTAGTAACCACTGTAATGTCCACAATCTGAATAAATGAGGCAAAGATAAGTAACAAGGGTTCTGTTTGTTTAGTTATAGAGTACTGGCTATGTAAATCTGACACTGTTATATACATCATGTACCCAATATTCATCAGAGTTATGGTATCAGTTTCTTTGTGATATCACTTTCCAGCACACACATACAGATGTTGACATAGAGGCACATGCCATGATAGAGCACCAGATATGAATGAATTAACAGAGCTTGCAGGTGAAATATGAAAAACAGTACCACAGGCTAAGTATCTTTCTACTCGAGATAATTGAAAATATGCACAAGCAACCGCAAGGTAGTATGTGCGCAGCGGTGGGTGTACGTATGTGCGCAGCCGTGGGTGTACGTATGTGCGCAGCCGTGGGTGTACGTATGTGCGCAGCGGTGGGTGTACGTATGTGCGCAGCCGTGGGTGTACGTATGTGCGCAGCCGTGGGTGTACGTATGTGCGCAGCGGTGGGTGTACGTATGTGCGCAGCGGTGGGTGTACGTATGTGTGCAGCGGTGGGTGTACGTATGTGTGCAGCGGTGGGTGTACGTATGTGTGCAGCCGTGGGTGTACGTATGTGTGCAGCCGTGGGTGTACGTATGTGTGCAGCGGTGGGTGTACGTATGTGTGCAGCCGTGGGTGTACGTATGTGTGCAGCCGTGGGTGTACGTATGTGTGCAGCCGTGGGTGTACGTATGTGTGCAGCCGTGGGTGTACGTATGTGTGCAGCGGTGGGTGTACGTATGTGTGCAGCCGTGGGTGTACGTATGTGTGCAGCGGTGGGTGTACGTATGTGTGCAGCCGTGGGTGTACATTTGTGTGCAGCGGTGGGTGTACGTATGTGTGCAGCCGTGGGTGTACGTATGTGTGCAGCCGTGGGTGTACGTATGTGTGCAGCAGTGGGTGTACGTACGTGTGCAGCCGTGGGTGTATGTATGTGTGCAGCAGTGGGTGTACGTATGTGCGCAGCGGTGGGTGTACGTATGTGTGCAGCCGTGGGTGTACGTATGTGTGCAGCGGTGGGTGTACGTATGTGTGCAGCGGTGGGTGTACGTATGTGTGCAGCGGTGGGTGTACGTATGTGTGCAGCGGTGGGTGTACGTATGTGTGCAGCGGTGGGTGTACGTATGTGTGCAGCGGTGGGTGTACGTATGTGTGCAGCGGTGGGTGTACGTATGTGTGCAGCCGTGGGTGTACGTATGTGTGCAGCCGTGGGTGTACGTATGTGTGCAGCCGTGGGTGTACGTATGTGTGCAGCGGTGGGTGTACGTATGTGTGCAGCGGTGGGTGTACGTATGTGTGCAGCGGTGGGTGTACGTATGTGTGCAGCGGTGGGTGTACGTATGTGTGCAGCCGTGGGTGTACGTATGTGTGCAGCGGTGGGTGTACGTATGTGTGCAGCGGTGGGTGTACGTATGTGTGCAGCAGTGGGTGTACGTATGTGTGCAGCCGTGGGTGTATGTATGTGTGCAGCAGTGGGTGTACGTATGTGTGCAGCAGTGGGTGTACGTATGTGTGCAGCCGTGGGTGTACGTATGTGCGCAGCCGTGGGTGCTGAATCTCTTACAACAGATTGAGAACATGTTGACTTGTGCTGACTGAATATCCTGAGATGAAGCAATACCATTCAATGGAAGAGAATACATTTATCAGTTTGAATTCATTTTAAAATTAGATTTCATTTATTTTATTTATTTAAAGCGAAACACTTTATTGCGTCTCTAACATTCCAACGCACGTCACACAGGTGAATTGCAAGAAGTTCTGTGTTACCCAGGTAAGTAGCTACAGTTAAGTCGCACAAAATGAGACGATCAGTTCACATGGTTTTATTTTGCTGTTGTTTTTGCAGCAAATATATTGCCCAGGGCATCACTCTAGCCTTTTGGTAATGTCATGCACCTGATGCACATGGACAGGCGGCAAGGGCCTGATTTTAACTCTGCAAATGGTTGGGTTTTGAAAGAGTTCAAATCTTGCATGAAGTATATCAAAATAACATTGAACAATAGCAGCAGCAAAAAGAATTGTATTTCTTAAAACAGGGAATTTGGAAGTGTTGACCCTGCACAAGCTTAAAAGTGTAGATTTGTTACAAATATTTCTGAAATCATCTTATGTAATAAATTAAGTGGACAAGTGAACACTGGACAGGGAACAGGCAGTCCCAACTTATAACCAGTGGTGTTTCATGAAGTGATCGTGATCAAAAAAGATGGCAACTATTTATTAACCCTTTATGCACAACGCGCAAAGATTGCAAAGCAAAATACAACATGAAGTATTGAAACACAAGTCTCACACACTCAGGAGGATATGGCTCTGATATAGTTTTATTATAAATTGGACCAGGTGCATCCATTAAAGAAAGTAATTTGACAACTTGATTTTTACTGTAAGGAAATTCTCCTTTTTATATGAACATTCATGAAAAATATTTAGCCAGAGTTGCCGGTGGATTTTGGGATTTGAGTAAGATGTTCTGGTTGCCTGTAAGCAGAGTTTCAGTGTCGAGCAACAGGTGCTGACAGCTCGAGTCTGGTTTCACTTACGCCGGACGGGCCTGCACTGGGGCATTGGTCCTGTAGACGTCAACTACTGTTTGTCACAAACAAGCAGAGGCAGTGATGATGGCCTGACTACTGGTAGGGCCTTGGGCTGCATCGGAACAATGCAAAGCCCCCACCCCCCACCCCACCCCCCTTCACCCTCCTTCACACCCCCCACCCCCCTCACCCTCCTTCACACCCCCCACACCCCCCACCCTCCCTCACATCACCCCCCTCCCCACACACACACAGCTCAACCCCTCCCTGACACTGCTTCTAACCCCCGACTCTCAGCTCAGCCCCCTCTCCGACAATGCTCACCCCACCCCCGGCACAGCCCACCCCACTCAAGTCACCATTCCCCCCCCGACAAAGTTCACCCACACCCACCCTCCCTCCACACCGATTCTGCAAATGATCTGGACTGTTCTCAGTATTAAGAATGTTGTTTCTTAAATGTATTGTTATCCAGTGTACAGAGCCAGTCTTAATACCTGATTCCATCCATCATCCCACAGATGTGATGCTGCTGTTTTAAGTGCTTTACAGCAGCAGTTGTGAGGAGAGATTTTCACACATCTCTTATAAACATATGTAACATATATAAACATATATCACACATAATCAAAGCACATTATGAATAAGGAAGAAGATTTGTTTCTATCCATATCTGTAAGTGTATTTTACCGTTTTGGAAGCAGGCATTTATAAATCTGATGTAGGATATATATCCAAAACATTAACGTGTATTTTATCTCCTGTGAGGGGTTTGCATTACAACTTCAGCACGGGTAATATTCTCCATGTTCCCTTCGAATGCAGCACTCCACAGGAAATAACAGAATTGTGAAATTTCTCCTTAAATACCAGCAGGCTATTCAGCCACAGAGGGCTTCACTGTTCAACGTAATCCTGGCCTCCTATCCAACACCCACATGCACATCATGGGCAGAATTTAATGGTCGTGGCCGGGCCATCGGCTGGACAGCTGGTGGCAAACCCATCACAGCCATTTCCAGGAGCCCCCTCATCAGGATTAAATCCCAATCAGGCAGCCAGCTCGCCGCTGGCCACTGTCAGGATTCCGAGCTCCACCATGGGAGAATTTCCCAATGCACTTTCTGGTCCAGGGCAGATGTCCCGCCTCCAGGAGCCACCAGCCAATCAGAAGCCAGAAGCTATCCAATAATAGCAGCGCCACTGGAAATGGTGGCCCCTCTGCCTAACTGCAGGGGGCCAGAGTGCTGACGGTCAAAGCTGGAGTCCCAGACATCAGATAAGTGGGGCGGGATTACTGGGGCCAGTCAGGGAGGCCCTGGCAAGGCAGGGTTGGGGATTGTTGTAAAGGACGGGGGCAGAAGGTCTTATCTGGGTCTCTCGTTTGCCTCCGGCAGGTCCTCCAATGGGCCAGGAAGCCCATAAAGAAGGGGCAACACCCCCCCACCCCCCGACAGGCCACAGACATGCCTGTCAGGGTTTTCCCACATGGCATGGCCCCCGCCAGCCTCTGGTCAAATATCATTGGTGACAGGATGAGGCCTCAATTGGCCCCTGGGCAGGAAGGTGGCCCTCGACCCTTCTCATGGGAGCAGGTCAGGAAGATGATGGAGTCTCCACCTCGTACCTTCCCACCCCATTGTATGAATACCCCTGCCCAAACTCCTGGCTTCCCAGCTCACCGCCGGGGGAGAGCATTAAATTCTGCCCACGTTCACCAGGAGTTAGTAGATAGCAATTGAGAATGGGGCTGTGATTTCCCACCTCTCCCCACAGGCCAATATCTGCACCCTCACCATTCCTGCTGCCCCAGTTAAACAAAATCCAGCAGGTATCAAATGTAGGATTCTCAGCGTTTCTATTACTCTATTCCGCAACATGTGCACTTACCCACCAGGGTACTGGAGGAAGTTAGTTCAATTTTAAATGTACTTTTATTTACTTGTGGTTGAGAGATCTTGTGGCTCAGAGAGTAATGCCCCTGAGCCAGAAACTCTGGGTTCAAGTCCCAAGCTGGGAGAGTTGGCCATAGAATGAGTGTTAACGATGTGGCGTCAACGGGCTGATAATCAGCCTTCCACTGCTCCCCAAGGGAAGAAAGTGCATGTGAAGATACAAAACAAACTTACTTATGGAACTTAGATGTTTTTTTTTTCCCATGCTCAGGTGTAAAATGGATTTTTGTCAGGTAAATAGTAGAAAGATTTTTTAAAATATGTGTCACCTCTGTCGTTGAGAAGTGGCCTGTCCCAGGTCAATGTTCGACACGTTTTTTTTTAAGGTTGGAATTTTCTAAACAGACAAGAGTCAGTTCCTGTAACGAGACAGCCGGTTCTGCTTCCCCAGTGGTACTGATAATGTTGGGATTGTGCACACTTGCAGCATTCACGTCATCACTCCATTGCTCGCATAGAATAATCTGCAAGGATATGAAAGTTTGAGTTGTTCCAGGGGTAGCAGTTCGTTCAATTTATCTAATTAACTGTGGGAGGAAAGAAAACTTTTACAGAAAAATGGCTTGGGATTTAGTCACCTAGCTATGTGCTGCCATAAACCCAGCTTTGAGTAACAGTAAATCAAACAGTTCATAAACCACCGAGATTTGCAGTCGAAATGAATCAAGGCTTTTAACATTGTTTATTACCCATGCTGTATGCCAAGTTTATGGAGCCCAAAAGAAAATAAAAGATGCAATATAAAACCATACATATATATATATATATATATATATATATATAGAGTTGAATACATCCAGAGCCAGGTAGATGAGAATGAATTACGATCTAAGGGAAGCCTTCAATATGACAGGAAACAATGTTGTTTTGTTTGGATCGGAATGCTGAACGTAGTATAATTTGATTATAAACTTGCTGTTTTAGTGCGTTGAACCCAATCTGTCTTCTTAGTGTTTCTTGGCCCTAACTGTCTCCTTTTCACCATGAACATCCAGTCTGTCGGTAACTCCATCCCCCACCAGAATGGTCTTGAATGGATACCTAACCATTCACCCCACTCTCCTTCCCCTGACTGAACTTGTTCTTACATTAAACAACTTTTCCTTCAACTCCGCTCACTTTCTCCAAATAAAAGGTGATGCTATGGGAATGCACGAGGGTCCTAGCCTTGCCTGTGTTTTTGTTGGATACATGGAACATTTCTTGTTCCATCCTACTTAGGTCCCCTGCCTCACCTCTTCTTCTGGTACTCTGATGATTGTATCAGTGCTGCTTCCTGCTCTCATCAGGAACTGGAAAATTTCATCAGCTTTGCTTCCAATTCCACCCTCACTCATAGGAAATAGGAACATAGGAACAGGAGAAGGCCATTCAGCCCATTGAGCCTGCTCTGCCATTCAATACGATCAAGGCTGATTGAACACTTCAATGCCTTGTACCTACACTATCCCCGTAACCATAGCCTTCACAAAGTCAATTTCTGACATTTCCCTTTCCTTCTCTATCTCCATTTCTGGAAATAGGCTGTCAACCCACGTTTACCATAAGTCCACTGACTCCCACAGCTATCTTGATTACGTTTCCTCCCAATCTGCTTCCTGTAAGGACTCCATTACATATTCCCAGTTCCCTACCCAGGTCGCAACTGTCCCATCTTCCAGACAGGTGTTTCAAATATTTCTCCTTTTTACCTCAGTCAAGGATTCCCCCCCACTGTGGATAACAGGGCCCTCAACCATGTTCATCCCATTTCTGCACTTCTGCCTTCACACTTTCCCCTCTTCCCCAGACTGACCAGAGGGTTCTTCTTATCCTCACCTTTCACCCAGCAGCCTTTAGATTCAATGGATTATCTTCCCCCCATTTCTGCCACCTCCAATGTGATGCCACCATCACACCTTTCATTCCCCTACCATCTCATTGTTCCAATGGGACCATTCCTATCACAATACTCTGGTATACTCTACTACCATCTCCAATATCCATTCCCCCCTCCCAAGGCACCTTACCATGCAAGTGCAGAGATGCATCAGCTGCACTTTTACCTCCTCTTTTCCCACTATTCAGGAACGCCCTAAACGCTCCTTCCAGGTGAAACAGTACTTCCTTCAATTTAGTATATTGTATTCACTTCTCACAATGCAGTCTCTTTTACATGGGGAAAACCAAACACAGATTGGGTGACCATTTTGTGAAACAGGTCCATTCGGTCCACAAGCATGATCCTGAACTGCCGATTGCTTGCCATGTTAACTCTCCACCCCATTCCCACTCTGACCTCTCTATCCTCGCCATCCTACCCTGTTCCATTCAAACTCGACAAAGCTTGAGGAACAGCAGCTCATCTTATCATTAGACACATCTGGACTGGCACTGAGTTCAACAATTTCAGGTCATAATTACTGCTCCCATGTTTTCACACAGCAGGTGCTGGTAAATGATTTTGTTCTGCATTCAATCTCTCCTACCTTCCACTGTATCACAGACATTCCATTGTGTTGCTTTTCCCCCTCCCATCCCCTTCCCCTGCCCCTTAACTTGCTTAAAACATGTTACATCTGTAACATTTTCCAGTTCTGGTGGAAGGTCACAGACCTGAGATGTTAACTCTGTTTCTCCACAGATACTGCCTGACCTGCTAAGTATTTCTAGCATTGTGTTTTTATTTCAGGTTTTCAACATCTGCAGTATTTTACCTTTTGTCTTTTTAAGGTGTTTTACTCACTTTTGTGTTTTTAGTTACCATTCCTTTTACAATATTTGAAATTAAATAGTGTTCATATTTAATGATTGCTGTTGGGCCAAATGCAAAGCCTATTTGCTGAAATGATTAATTATTAATGAAGATCCTGACTGAAATACTGATACACCATCAGGGAGATTCAGAAGTTGTTTGGCCTGAGTTCATTTTTGCTGAAGATTTGTTTTGGTTCATGCACATCTTTTGGCAAGGTCCTTTCTTCCTGCTAGATTGGATGAAGCATCACACTTCATATTTAAGCCAACAGA
The DNA here is from genome assembly GCF_964194155.1 of Cetorhinus maximus. Classification (NCBI taxonomy): domain Eukaryota; kingdom Metazoa; phylum Chordata; class Chondrichthyes; order Lamniformes; family Cetorhinidae; genus Cetorhinus; species Cetorhinus maximus. The sequence continues at coordinate 2,823,689 of NC_135902.1, read as the reverse complement.
ACCATCATGAATTTCTAACTTTTCTGAATTTCTAACTTTCCCCAGTTCCCAGGAAAGGTTATTGACCTGAAACGTGAACTCTGCTTCTCTCTCCACAGATGCTGCTGAACCTGCTGAGTATTTCCAGCATTTTCTGTTTTAGTTTCAGTATTTTATTTTTGACACAATAATTAATGCAAGGTGGTAAAAACACAGAAATTTCAAGCTTCTGCTTTGACAGGTTCTTGGAGAGAAGTTTGTAGAGCTTAGATCATGAACTAGGTCTGAGATTTCATACCTCTCTGCTTGACATCCCAAGGATAGATGGGACATACCACAAGGTCACATAATTGTCACCCAACACACCATCAGCAACAGTGAGAATGCACCCATTCAGAACAGAAAGCTCACAGGTTCAATCCTCAGTCTGTTTCAACAGCAGCTGGAGCGCTACAGCTTGCCCCAGATATTGCTGATCTGGAAAAAAAAGAAAGAAAAAAGATTTGCATTCATATAGCACCATCATGGCCGCTGGTCGTCTGAAAGCGCTTTACTGCCAATGAGGTATTTTTGAAGTGTAATCACTGTTGTTATGCAAGAAACGCAGCTGCCAATTTTACCCACAGTGAATTTCCACAAACAGCAATGTGATATTTATATTATTGTCTTGTAGGGTTGGAGTAGTTTCAATAAGTTCTCAATGGCTGCTGGCTGCAAAACACTCTAACATTATTCTAATATCTAAACAGTTATGAGAACACCCTTACACTAGCTTCTGACCAGGATTATCCTCCTTGAGTCTCATATCACCTGAATGCATGTCGCTTCCTTCCAAGACATCACAGGTTGTTATGGTTAACCCTTGATGGGACTCTGTCTAATGTACTCCATTATACTACAACTCCCCCCCCCCCCCCCCCACCCCCCCGCCCTCCACCAATTCTCTGTTCGGACTTCAATGTTCTCTGGCATTCTTGGAAACCCAACGCTTCAGACTCCTAGTCATTCTGAACATTTCACTATTCTGTAGTCCCATTGGAAATGTAGTCTCTTTTTTGCTCTCTTAGGTAAATGTTTTTCTTTCCCGCTCGATGTTCTCTTCTTGCTCTCTCTTCTCTCTCCTCCATCTTCTCTTACATCGATAAATGTTGTGGTGCCTTCATGAGTCTACCATACCTAGTTCTCCTCTCGTTTGTAGGGGATAAGGCACCCTCATTCTGATGTTGGTCTTTTGAATGCTACTGAACAGAATTTGGTGGTTCTGGATCCCGTCCTTCAGTGTCTTCTTTCATTTGTGAATATTTCAATCTCTCTGGCCTCTGATTTGACACCTTTGCTCAATTGCAATTAAAGCTCTTCATACTGTGCCCAGTTACATCTGGACAATGTAAGATCTTGGATAGTGATGATTTCTCCAGTATTCCTCTGTATCTCAATTGATCTCTGATCCAAACCCGTTCTCTCTGTCGAAGATATAATAATGTTCTCATTCTGTAATGATTATCATAGTATTTCATCTTTTTACTTTGGTAAGTTTCCTCTCTATCTCGTACTTTCTCTACAAGTGTCTTTGACCTATACCCTCAATTTATGGAAGGGTAGGAATCTGTGTCCTCAGCCATCTTCCCATGAGTGAATCACATGGAGCCAATCCATTCTGCAGGGGTGAGGATCGATAACTCAAGAGCACTATTTGAAAATCCACATTCTTTTTCAGTAATGCCTTTACAGTTCTGACACCTCTGTCCACTTCTCCATTAGCCCCCATTAACCTCGGTGAACCCGTGTGAACAAATCCAAATTGTCTGTAAATTCTTGAAGTTCTACATTCTCAAGTTATGGTCTATTATCTGATATCACAATATCAGGAATTCCATGGACTGTGAAAACTTCTTTCAATGATGTTATCACTGCTCCTGATGTGTAACCAGGTAGCTGTTTCACGTCAATCCACCTCGAAAGGTGATCTACTACTATTATGAACATTTCTCCTGTGTGCTCAAATTAACCCATTCCTAGGCCTTCCCATGGCCCTGAAGGAAAAGAAGATGACATTAGTTTCTTTTGATTCCTGTTTGTGAATTGAACGTGTGATACATTTGGATATCATTTCTTCCATTGACTTTGAAGGACCGAAGTTCTGGCTCTGCACTTGGCAATGTTTAAATGACCTTGATATAGACGTTGTAAGATATCAAGTCTCAATACTCTTGGGATTTCTACTCTGTCATCGGATATCAGTAAATCATCGATCACTGTCAGATGTGCTCACTGCTCGAAATATAGTCTCAAGATAGGAGCCCACCAAGCCTCCTTAGGCAGCACCTTCCAAACCCATGACCACTACCATCTAGAAGGACAAGGGCAGCAGACACATGGGAACTCCACCACCTGGAAGTTCCCCTCCAAGTCACTCACCATCCTGACTTGGAAATATATTGCCGTTCCTTCACCGTCACTGGGTCAAAATCCTGGAACTCCCTCCCTGTGCCTACACCACACGGACTGCAGTGGTTCAAGAAGGCAGCTCACCACCACCTTCTCAAGGGAAACTAGGGATGGGCAATAAGGGATGGGCCAGCGGCATGCACATCCCATGAATGAATTTAAAAAATATGTGGTATGTATGTTGGCCGTCATTTCATTGTGTGCCTGATTTTTGAGTCTCTGTGATTTCACTCATTCTTTGTGTAGTTGTTGGTAAAGTATGGACTGTCACTCGACTTCATCACAAATTCAATATCACGTCTTTCTGGGTTCCCTGTTTCAAATGCGTGATAATGTGTCTGCTGTGCCATGTTGTTACCCTTGACCATATAATGTATGAGTATCAAACCTCATCAATCTTAATCTAAACCTTTGAACTCTTGATGCATTGCTGCAAGCTCTTTCAAATTCAATTATGTAACTAAAGGTTTGTGGTCAATTGTAATGTGAAGACCTATGACATATTCAGCAAATTTCTCACATGCCTACGTGTCTGCTAATACTTCCTATTCTCTTACTCTTCTCTTCTCTGTATCTGTTGATAAATGTGATGTGTAATAGACTGGTCCACATTTTCCATCTCTTTGTACCTGAGAAGTACTGCCCCCAATCCTGTAGGGGATACTTCCACTGTTATTATTGTAGGTAACGCCAGATCGTAATGTGCTAATATCTCTGATGACATCAATTTCTCCTTGATATTTTTCAAATGATTCCCTATGTGCCTCTTCCCAACACCATTCATTGTATCAGTGCAAGATCTGGTGTAGTGGCTCGTTGTGCTCTGTTAAGTTTTCTAGAAATGTTGCTACTTGATGCACCATTCCCACGAACCTTTGTAACTCTGTGATGTTCCTCAGAGTTGCAAATTCTTTTCTGACTCTGGTCTCCAGTGGATCAACCTCTATTCCTGATGCATTCACTGGCCGGGATTTTCCGGTCGTCTGGCGGGCTTGGCAGGAGCAGCCACGGAATGGACAGCTGCTCGCAATCGGACCCCGACCACGGTTTCACACTGGCTGGCCAATAAATGGCCGGCCTGTGTGAAATGCACGCTGCAGTGGTCAGCACTGCCGGGGTGGGGGCGGGAACAGCGCGAGCACTGAAGTTTGGGCATGCACGCAGGTGCACACAGTGAAAGCTCCCTGAGGCAGAGAGCTGCCCCTTGTAGTCCTCTCAGCAATGTTCTCACTCTCATGTCATGCTCAGCTTGAGTGGATCTATGTATCAACATGTCATCTATGTGACAAACAACTCCGTGTAAGCCCTCAAAAATATTTGACATTGTTCTTTGAAAGATCTCTGGTGCTAGTGCTATTCCAAAGGGTAACCCATTAAAACAGAACCTTCCAAATGGTGTTATGAACATCGAGACAAGCTTGGACTTCTCTTCTAGTGGCATTTGCTAGGATCTGCTGTTAGTGCCTAATTTCAAGAGTATTGAGCTCTTCCCTAATTTTGCTAACCTCTCATCTATTTATTCAATTGGATAGACTTCTCTTTTCACAGCTTTTTTGAGTTATGTGAGATCAGTACATATTCTTATGGAACCGTTTGGCTTCTGAAACAGTACCATCCCTGAGCACCAACTCGTTGGCCCTTTTTCAGGTCTCTGCAGAGCTTGAAATATGTCTTCAATGCATCAATAGCTTCAGCATATGTGGCTTTACCCTCATTGATCCCCAGAATGACTAAAATGTCATCCACACAGTCACCCATTTCATACAAAAGTGTACTGACCTGCTCACAGTCTGGCTTCGCTGTGAGACCTGATACTATGCGAAATCAAGCAAATCTCCTGTACCACTTTGGCCATGCTTCAGCTTGATCTTTGATCTCTTTCTTTACCTTTGGAAGTAAAGGGGGTGGAATCTTTCTGGGTGTAGATATTGGTTTCACTACTGGGCTCAGTATTATTCCATAAATTGTCTTTAGCTTTCCCAATCCTGTAAATAACTTCAGGAATTCTGCTCTGAAGTCTCCTGAACAACCTTCACCATTCTTTATTTCTTCTATTCTGCGGATTTCAATTCCATAAATGCCTTTCTACTTAAGAAAGAACAACTCTGATCTTGAATTACACACAGTACTTCAGTAATTACTTTCTCCCTATGTTTCAAAGTAGCTGTTAGTTCTCCTAGAACCTTCGTCTCTGTTCCTCCTGATCTGTGTAGCTTTTTGCAGGATGGTTGAAGAACTCTGTTGTTTAACCGAGGTTCAGTGTCTGAAAGAATTGGAACTGCTGCTCCAGTATCTAATTTAAAGTGTGTCCTGTGACCTTCTACCAGGATTACTGCACTCCAATAGTTTCGGCTTAATTCTTCACTTTCTCCTAAAAAGAATATCTCAATGTCTTGTGAATCTTCTACTTCATGGGCTCTGTTTCTATTTAAAGCTTTTTCTTTTTCAGTATTCTGCTCATTTTTTCTATGGTGCCATGCTGCCTGAAAACGCCCCATCTTTTTACACCAATGGCATTGCACATCTTTGGTGGGTCAATTCCCACGCTGATGTCTTTCTCTGCCACACCAGCAAAAGCTAGCCTGGGCTGTCCCATTAGTGGCTTTGCTTGCTGCACACCTCTCCTTCTCTCTATTTTCCCTTTTTTACGTCTGACAACTTCAACTGCATTTGTTACTTTAGAATTCAACCTATCTCTCTCTCTCCCTCTCACTTCTCCTGACTAATCGACAGGTTCTGCATCCTGATTTCGGCTTCTCTACTTAATTGAATCACCTTCACCAGCATCAAGTCATCTCAGGACTGCAAATTATCTGATACTGCATCATCTATCACTCCAACAACTACTCTGTCGCAAATTAGCTCCTCTTTCAGATTACCATGCTCACAGTCTTCTGTTAATCGGTACAAATCATTAATAAATGAGTATGTTTATTGAACTTTGCGCATTCCACAATGGTGCTCTTGCAGAGCTTGAAATATGTCTTCAATGCATCAATAGCTTCAGCATTTGTGGCTTTACCCTCATCGATCCCCAGAGTGACTAAAATGTCATCCACACAGTCACCCATTGCACACAAAAGTGTACTGACCTGCTCACAGTCTGGCTTCGCTATGAGACCTGATGCTATGCAAAATCAAGCAAATCTCCTGTACCACTTTGGCCATGATTCAGCTTGATTTAGGCCTGTGGCTGTCCCAAAGCACTCCAGTAGTGGTAGAGATTTTCCTGGTGCCATCTATTTTACTCCGCTGCCACCATATATTATTGTGTTGTTAGTTTGGAATTGTTTCAATAAATTCTCAAAACTGCTGGCTGCAAAACACTCCAATTTTATTATAACATAATTTATGAGAACACCCCTTACACTAGCTTCTGACCTGGTTTACTTTCCTCAAGTGTATGTCACTTCCTTCCATGACATCACAGACTGTTACAATTAACCCTTGAAGGGACTTAGTCTAACATATTCCATTAGACTACAACAATCGCCACATCATTTGTTTTTGTGAGGTTGACTGAGGGATAAATATTGGCCAGGACACTGGGGAGAACCTCCCCTGCTCCTCTTCAAAACAGTGACATGGGATCTTTCACATCTACCTGAGCAGACAGATGGAGCCTTTGTTAACATCTGATCTGAACCATCTGTAATAAGGAGCTGAGTTCATTTTCCAAGTTTGCTGAATTTAGGTGGTTTCCGATTTTTCATTGGGTGTTATTTTACCATCATTGGAACCCTACATAGCTAACTGCCAGCAGTATTATACTATCACTTGGAGGGTGCAAACTTTAGTGTCTTTGCGCACACAACCCTTCTAAAATGACTCGTAGTTAGTGTGTCGCACTAACAGTGCAAAACTGGGAAAGTGGAAAATGGGGAATGAACTAGAAAGCTTTAAGAGATAGATTTTACCAGTGAATACTATGAATGGAAAGCCTTACCTGCTGACAGCACATAATTTGGGCAGAAATGGTCAGAAAACTGAGGGCAACTCACACCTGGATTTTTGATATGCACTGCCGGGGGCTGAGGTACTGACCAACTTGACAAAGGTGTAAAATCATTTACGGGCTTTACTCACTGCCTTTTTTAAAAATAAATAAATATGCTCTCATTTATTTTGTATTTTTAAAGGAAGATCATTCCCTATTTCGGATTGAGGTCAGACAGTGAATTAACGTCATTGGCATAAACTTCAATATAAAATAACCAATTCATTAAATAAGGTTTTGATGCTGTTGGCCATATTTATTTCCACAGTTTCTCTTATTTATTTCCCCTCCATTGACTCCCATTGCAACACTTCCTCGTTTGTCTGTCATTGCTGCTCTGTGATCTGTGGAGAGAGGAAGTATGCTTCTGCACAGCAGATTCTTGCCTTGCCAGCTACTTCCTTCCCTTCAATCCCACCAAACTGAAGTATTCAGTTATCACACAATAATCCAAATGCCAACCTAGTCAAGAACTGGAGAAACTCAACTTGTGAGGCCAGGAAAGTTCTGATTTCAGTCAAGACTGAGTTATCCACTGGTGTCTTTATGAATTTATAAATAAACCAGGTCTCAATTTAGCTTCTTCACTGCAATCAGTAAAGGAGGTGACAGTAATGTTTTAATTACCCTTTTATTGCTCATTTAACATACCTGTTGATGTCGATCCAGCTCCTGATCTCAGACTGGAGATGAGCAAATTGTTTGGTTCTGGTGTCTTGTTCAGTTAATCAAAAGATTCTTCTCTCTAAAGGCAGCCTGTTGAATGTTTCCAACATTTTCTGTTTTTGTTTTTGATTTTCCAGAGCTGATCACAAGTATATGCAGAAAACATTCCCATTGCAGAGAATCAAGGCAAGCACAATCCCGAAAAATGTCTCATTTTTATGAGTTCAGATAAATCAATGGCTATACATTTGTGGGATTTGTTGATGTCCAGTTTCAACTTGCAGTTAAGTATTTCAGTTACCCGGCCATCCAGGCAAGTTACTGGAGGGTGTGAGAAAGGAGTGTAAGAAAGCATTGACACTCTGCAGTCCTGTGATAGGACCCGGGCAGCAATTAAAATAACTGTGAATCTTATACTCTTAGTGATGCAGCTTAATTAGCTAAATTTTAAGTCCCTCATTAAATGCAAAAGTTCACAGGTGAGACATTTTTAATATTGGCTATCCTTGATACTAAATCCCTCCTTGGATGAGTCCTCATTTCATTTTTGTTAATGTTTCAAGGTTCAATCTCAACAATTATTTTGATCCATGTTGAAGGTCATTTGTCCATTTTCTATCCAACATTTTAATACTTTTCAAAAAACCTGAAAATTGATAGTATCTCATTGTACGTTCTTCTCTACACAATTTTACCCCCATTGACATTCTGAGCTTGTTCTCCAAGCTCATTGTTGAAGTTGAGTCATCTTGCTGCACTCTTCAATAGGCACCATCTTCAACTCTTAACTAGCTCTACTTTAATTTGGGAGAACAGCCATGTTTCATTCTAGTCACAATGACAAAAATATGTTTAATATGTTCAAAAATAAAAATAAAAGGTTGATAAACACTGTCATGTGAATAAGAGCTGAAGAATCAGCTAAATGAAGACAAAGAGGCTTTGGAAGAAAGCAGAAAGATAATGAAGTTTTGGGAGACTCAGCCACTGAGCTCAGACAAGTTGAGCTGGCACCTGAGAGAAGTCTGGCCAATAGTGAAGTCAGAAAGAAAGCCGAGATTAAAGTCTGCACTAGAAAGAAGAAGGAACATAGAAAGAAGATACAGAAATACTAACAGGGCCTTAATTCTGGCAGCATACGAATACACTTTCGGACATAGGCCTGGCAGTCAAATCGCAAATGTCGACAGCCTTAGTCGTTTGCCTTTACAAGTTCCACAGGAACTTGCCTTACTGTTAAACTTCTTAGGTTCCTCGCCGGTATGTGCTCGACAGATCAGAGACTGGACAAGTCAGTTCCCAGCCCTATCTCAACTACGAGAATAAGTGCTACATGGTTGGTCACAGGAGCCTGTATCTGATTAAATGAGACCATGCTTCAACAGAAGACATGAAATAACCAGCCAGGATGGCATCCTATTGTGGGGTGCACGAGTGATAGTTCCTCCAAAGGGAAGGGGGCCACTTTTAGTTCAACTACACTGTGCCCATCCAGGAATTTCCCGAATGAAGACCATAGCACGCAGCTATCTATGGTGGCCAGGGATGGATGGCGAAATAGAGAGTATGGTAAAGCACTGCATGCAATGTCAGCAACTGCATAAGTTACCATTACACCCATGGGAGAGGCCAGGTAGACCCTGGGTGTGGTTACACATTGACTATGTTGGATCTTTCCTGGGAACAATGTTTCTGCTCATTGTTGATGCCCATTCAAAACAGTTTGGACATATCTCAGCTGAAGTCGCCAACGTCGGATGCTACAATTGAGAAACTATGTCAGAGTTTTTCACAGACTACCAGAAGTAGTCGTTTCTAATAATGGCACGGCATTTATGAGTGCTGAGTTTCAATGGTTTATCAGCCTCAACGGTATCCCTCATGTAAAAACTACACCATACTACCCTTCCTCAAACGGATTGGCCAAAAGGGTGATTCAAACGTTCAAGACAGGCATGATAAAGCTAACTGGTGATTCCTTGGCAACCAAGCTAGCACGCTTTTGTTTTCATTACAGGACCACCCCTCACGCAACAACAGGTGTCACACCTGCGGAGTTATTGTTGAAACACCGTCTCAGGATGACATTGAGCTTAATAATGCCAAATTTAGTGGGGAAGGTGGAAAGGAGTCAGGGAAGCCAGAAAACTAGACATGATTGGCATAGTCACAAGAGGAAATTTCTCGTGGGAGAGCCGGTATACATGAAAAACTTTAGGGAAGGACCAATGTTTACCAGGTTAAATAAGTGCAGTGACTGGACCTCTGTCTTACACATGGATGTGGAAGGCCAGATCATCTGTAAACATGTGGATCATTTAAGGAAGAGAGAGACAAATCATCAAGATTTGGTTCCACCAGTGACCATGACCAGGTCTGTGTTTCCAGTTGAGGTACACAACCCAGGATGGACACATCTGATGTTCCTGTAAGAGTTGAGGATACAGAACTGCAAGTGCCCATCGAAGCACCTGATGTTCAGGCAACTCCGGAAAAGGAGGTTCCTGACAAAGAATCTGAAATTGTGGAGCTGAGACATTCCACACATACCAGGAAAAATCCTGAAAGACTGAACTTGTAAATTCCTTACCCAGTGTAAATATTATGTTGCCTTGAAAAATATGTACTTGTAAATATTATATGTATAGCCGAGTTAAAGGGGGAGGAATGTAATAATTATCGTTTTATTTGGTGTGCAATGTATCTTTAAGAATAATACTAGTTAGGGAAGATCACATGATCTGTAGTAACCAATAGGACAGTAGCACAGGCTACCTCAGCAGCCAGTGTAGAGATAGAGTTGGAGTTGAAAGCACATGTGTAGCTGCTGCTGAGTATATTGTAAATAAACTTAATTTTTCCACTTAAGAAGAGTGTGCAGATCAACTCCATCATTAATAGTATAATTCAGCCACCCTTACAACAAATGTCCTGGATCTTTCTCTACCTTCAAAGATTACAACTGCCTAAAGACAATTGTACTTTCTCCAGTGGTCCATTTGATCCTCCAAACACTCAAGTGCAGGGTTTTTGCCTCATGTTATAATCTTGCATAGTCAGAAATTAAGAACTACAACTTCTTTGACCATTTAAAATCCTCTTAGCGTCCACGGCCATAAAGTAATGTTCATCTTTTGGTACTCCTACTTTTTCTTTGGTAATTTAGTTGCTATGAATGTAAACATGAAACAACTTAGCATTGACCTACTTAACAACTCCCCATTCTCATTTCAATAACAACAACTTGCTTTTTGGCTGGCACCCTTACCATGAAAAGCAAGTCAAAATACTTCATAGAGACATGTGTCAAATGGACAGCAAGCCAAAGAGGGTGATTAGGAGATGAGGAGACGTGGTCAGAGAGATGGGTTTTAAGGAGGCCCTTTAAGAAGGAGATGAAGGTGGAAGAGGCAGAGGAGCTTAGGAAGGAATAATAGATTGTGCAGGAACGAAGATTTCCGTAGATAATGGGCATGGCAGTAAGGGAAAAAGCAAGCAAAAAATGGAGGTGGAGGTAGATAGAATTTGTGATGTACATGGCATGAGATCAGAAGCTTAACTCAGTACCGAAAGCACTGGTCAGGGAGGGTGATGGAGTCAGAGTTAGTGTCAGGACTCCATACAGAGAAGCCATGGAGAGGTGGAGAGAGGTGGTAGCACGGAAGATTGGGATGTTATCAGTGTATGTGGAAGCTGATCCCAGGCCTGAAGACTGAACAGCCAAGAATGAAACCTTGGGAGACTGCAAAGATAATGCTGTGGGTGGGGAAGGAGAACCTATTTTTAGAGAGGATATGGCTACAATCAGATTGATAAGAGTGGAATCAAGAGAATGTTTTTTATTCATTCAAGGGTTGTGGGCATCACTGGCTGGGCCAGCATTTATTGCCCATCCCTAATTGCCCTCGTTCAGCAGGAATTTTAGAGCCAACCACATTGCTGTGAGTCTGGAGTCACATGTAGGCCAGACCAGGTAAGGACGGCAGATTTCCTTCCCTAAAGGGCATTAGTGAACCAGGTGGGTTTTTACAACAATGGTTTCACGGTCATCAGACTTTTAATTCCAGATTTTTATTGAATTCAAATTTCGAACCCAGATCCCCAGAGCATTACCCTGGGCCCCTGATTTACTGTTCCAGTGACAATACACTTATGCCACCATCTCCCCATGAGTCTTATAGAGCTGGACAGTGGATTAAAGTATTGGCCTGATTGACATCTCAGTGAATTTGGAATCACTCTAGGCTAGAGATAGCCAGTTTTGTAACATGTTGTGCTATTGGAGGAAACCTGTATTTATGTAGCATTTTATGTAGTAGTGATCTGCCAAAGGCCAGGTTATCTGCTCATTTCTCCATATCTCACGGTCCTTGGTTTACCTCTTGAGTTGTAACTACATCAGAAAAGCATGAAAACAATGGCCTGGAGTTTGTGGTCAGCAATGAGGCAAGGATACTCGCTGCTGACCTTGAAGTAAGTCTCGCTGAGAGATCAGGCAATCTCCCTAATGAGAACTTCACCTCTCTCTCTCTCCATGAAGAAATACAGCGACTGATTGCATCCTTCTTTACTGGGCATTCCCTGTATGGAGCTGCAGTGATGTCATCAAGCTGTCCAAGCAGCCAATCACATTACAGTATTTTCACAGACACCCAAACAGGAACAAAGCAGAAAAATAAAATCACTTTTAAACATTTTTACATGCAGCAAATTAAAAAGACAGGGATGTACGAATGAGATAAAGGCAGAAGCTAAAATTTCTGATAAGCTTTAAAATAAATATTATCTTAAAAAATCTACTAATTAATCATTTAACAGCACTCCACAAATATAAAATTATTTTTTAGGGGCCAGTCCTACTGTTCATCAACTTTGATTAATCACATCGCCATTAAAAACTCTTGTACAATTGATTGAACAAGGTGTTACATTTTACAGAGTCTCTAACAGGTGATGCAGTATTGGCAAAGTTGCAATTCTCACTGGTCTGAATGTTTGCTGGCTCTGGTGGGGTGGAAGAGTGTCTGCAGCATAACCTGTGTCAGAGCCCTGAGTGACAGGTCGCAACGTCAGGACAGTCATGCTAATCTGCACATGCCCGATATCCTGAAGACGCGGTGAGTTTCAGCAGAGTAAGGTCGGTGAAGGCGGACAATTCACCATCAAACCACCACCACCACCAGCACAAAATCTGGGCCATTTGACCTGGAACTTCAAGTGGCTTCAACAACAGCATCAGACACTGGAGATCAAAGGGTCTCACTCCTCAGTTAGATTGATGGTGATAGAGTTAGAGATGGCAAGCACTACAGCACTAGTACGACAGCCTTACAAAATGAAGGACCTACTCAAAACTCAAGAACAATTACATAAAACCAGTGTATATAGGCTGACACATTGCACTATAGATTTGGTTATTGTGTAGTGATTCCAGGTTGCTTCTATAGATACAGTTAAAGAGAATTATAGGAATACAACAGTTTAGAATGTATACATAGCTACAGTAATCTCACTTTAGTTTTGTTTGCACTTGTATTCTTGGAAGTGTGCACTAAAACAAATGGAAGCCTCTTGTGATGGGTTGAGAAGAACCTCCTGTATTACATTTAACAAATAAAGTGATTGCCTTTCTATAACAAATGCTGTTAATTTGAAAGATATTTGCAAATTAAATGCTTTGAGTGGCACATAGAAAAATTAAAACAGAATACATCCATTAAACTGATACTAGGACCTCCAGCTCTGTGTAAGCTTTTAGAACAAATTTTATACCTCTATTAAATTATATCCTGATCTTTTTTAAATATGCAGGAAGCAAAATGGTATCAGTTGCCTTAATGTTGTAGAGATTATTATTGTACCTAGATCATTAGATCATCTTAAAGATTATTATTTCAAATTATTACTACCATTAATTCATTAAAAGTCTATTGCCATGGTTACATGGTGCTTCACTGGCATAATCAGCCCTGAAACTGGCTCAAATCCAACCTTCACTAACACAGCAGAACTAGCGGATGAATGCTTAACACAACTGTATGCTTTTCCTTTCTTTGTTATTTGGACAGAGGTGTTAACCTATTGAATGAACAGATTAAACATGCGTACAATAATCTCACTGGCAGATACATCAACCTTAATAATTTCAGCGTTAAATCATGCTGATGTAAAAATAATCCCCAAAACACTCCTGGTTTGAATCACCCACTTCCATTTTGCTTATCATCTGCTGTTGCTGCCATTTAGGGATTTGATTGTCTCAATGCATTGTTTTTAAAACACTTGTTAAAAGTCATGTTGAATTCCTGTCTGCGTAGTCATTAACCTGTTTAAATTAGATGGGTTATCGATTGAATTAAAATAAAGAGGACATGAATCTAACGTGAATGTATTCATTGGTGAGCTCAAAACAGCAGAGTGCATGACGAGTCAAACCAAGCTTCAAAAAAGTTACAGGTGTTTCCATATGCAAAAAGTAATCATTCTGCTTTGGGGCTTGCCTGCTGTTAGAATGATTGGCCCAGGTTTCGCTGTAGCCGGGCCCCCAACTGCATCTGTCTTTGGTTAGACTCATCTGCTCATTTAACCTCTTCGCATTTTTGTGCCACAAGTGTGAGTGATAGAGTCAGGGAAACAGGGCATCTGAGACCTGAGTGAATGCAACTGTTCATCCCCTTAACCAGTCAAATTGAAGGATTGTGAAATTACCAGCACCAGGGCTGAGTAGGAAGTGGAAATTAGAGTGGGTGAATTCAATGCCAAATCAGGTACAGAAAGAGAAATAAAGGGAAGCAAAGAAAAATTGGATTAAGAGAGAGAAAGAAATGAGACCAGAAAGAAATGTACGAAAAGTTATTTAAGATCCCCAAAAACAATTAAAACTTAAGGAAAGAGGCTACAGACTGGTAACAGTACATTTTCAGTGTCAGGGTGGTTGATCAGCATCATTAGCACTTATCATGTCATTAAAAGAGTACCAAGACTTGAAGTTGCAAGACTCAACTTTCTCTGGTGAGTTTGGACCATTCCCATCCCACAAGTACAGCAACTCCACACCACCCAATACATTTCAATGGTGAGACATTCAGTGAGGTGGCATTTTCATGAAGCTAGCAGCAGGTTGGCACACTTACAGCCACTTTTGGATACTTGTGTTTAATGCAATGTGACAAACTCGATCAATAACAGTAACTGAAACGCAAAGCGAGGCTGGGAGCTGTTTGTTTCTGGAAAGTCATGCTGTACCGGAATACCTAGAATCTGGAAACAACATCACAGAGTCTATCCACTGAGTGGAAAAATTATCTCTGGGAAATGTCCAAGCCAGACATCAATTGAGCAGTTTTTCCACAATAATGATTCCTATTTGCTAACTGTACACAGTGTGGACATGTGTACACACACACCTAGCACTCAGTTGCTCACAGTGTGTAATTAATATCAGAAAAGGAAGTATGAAAAGATATATTGTTTCTCTGGCTCTATTTAAAAACACAAGAAGAATCTGCTCTGTGTCTGAAATGAGTCCTGAAAGGTGCAGTGGCCACATACACATCCTGTGGTGATATTTTGAACCAGTTTTAATCCTAGGTTAACCGTTTAGCCCCTGTTGAGTTAAGTTAATGTCAGCCTCACCTTGCACTGTTTCTCAGGCATGCTTCAGTAGCTGATTTTCATATAGTGCACCACAGCCTGGGGTATACCTGACCCCATATCACTTCCATCACTAACAGCACCTGCTTCCACCTCTGCAATGTCACCTATCTCCACCCCTGCTTCAGTTCATTTGCCTTCATTAGCTCCACGCCTGACATTGTAATGCTTGCCCGGTCGCCTTTCAAACTTGCACCCTCCATAAATTTAAGATTATCCAACACTCTGCTAATCATACCCCATCTTGCACCAAATCTTGTTCACTCACCACCTCTGTGCTTCCTGACCTTTCCCAGACTCAGAATAAAATACTCACCCTCATTCAAGTCATTCAGTAGCCTCATCTCTACATCTCATCCAGCCCTACAACTCTCCAAGAACTCCGCATTCCTCCAGCTCTGGCCTCCTGTGAAACCCCACTCCCTTCATCCCACCTCAACCCTACACTCTGGAATTCCCTCCCTAAACCTCTCAGCTCTCCAACAACCTGTCCTCCTCTAACGACAGCCTGTCCTCCTATTGGCCACCTGTCCTAATGTCTCCTCCCTTGGCTCATTGTCAATTATTAATTGATTATGCTCCTTTGGAGCACCTTGAGACTTTTTAGCTGCAAAAAGATGCTATATGAATACAGGTTGTTGTTGTATTATAAGCTGCCAATTTTAAGACAGCTGCACATGCATGCTGTCCTCTCCTCCCCCTACTCTGTTGTTATCTGTCCACTGCACCAGGTTTTCAGGCAGAGGAGCTCAGTATAGTATGTCCATCTTTCATTGCTCAGGTAAAACTTCAACCTCTTCTCCCTTGTTGCAAAATAATTCATTCTAGCTGTGATTCAGTGTCTGATTTGTTTATGTACTGTGGAAGGTTGTTCATCAACAATGAATGGACCACTGCTTTAATTGTACAAATTTTCCCTGGTGTTTCAGGAATTGAATTCCATCAACTTATAATCAGGACATTGGTTTCCAGTAATGGACTAAGTCAAATTCCATATTGATTACATTGACATTTGGGGATTTTTTTCTAGTTTTTTGGGAATAGCATTCCACATTACCGTCTACCTTTTAGTCTGTCGGTACTTTCCATCTACATTACTCCACTTTTTACTCACAAATACATTTCCATTAACATCAGTGAAGGTAAAAAGGTCGACAGACTGCCTCCAGCCATCAGTCTGGCAGCAGGAGGTGTGGTTCAGCGCAGCGTCCTATCCGTGCCAATTTTTCTCCTTCAAGATAGAACAGCTTGTACAAGATGAACATTCAGTTTGTCTATTTTTTTTATTAGGCCTCAGCATCAGAGTAAAACCTCATAAAATTATTGACTAAGTTAAAACCTACTTCAGCCCAGCAGGCTGAGAAACAACACATCACTAACAACGAGGTCACACCCGAGTTACCCAGGTGCACACTCAGTATTAAACTGACTCAGAACAAATGGAGACATCTCTCCGTCGCCTAATCAGCTCTCCAATATTTCTTATTCTCCAGTTCTCTGAACGAAGGAAGGTCAGACCCACAGTACCACGACCTCCATAAGACCATAAGATAGAGGAGCAGGAATTAGGCCATTCGGCCCATCGAGTCTGCTCCGCCATTCAATCATGGCTGATAAGTTTCTCAACCCCATTCTCCCGCCTTCTCCCCGTAACCTTTGATCCCCTTACCAATCAAGAACCTATCTATCTCGGTCTTAAATACACTCAATGACCTGGCCTCCACAGCCTTCTGTGGCAATGAATTCCATAGGTTCACCACTCTCTGGCTAAAGTTTCTCCTCATCTCTGTTCTAAAAGGTCTTCCCTTTACTCTGAGGCTGTGCCCTCGGGTCCTAGTCTCTCCTACTAATGGCAACATCTTCCCCATGTCCACTCTATCCAGGCCTTTCAGTATTCTGTAAGTTTCAATCAAATCCCCCCTCATCCTTCTAAACTCCATCGAGTATAGACCCAGAGTCCTGAAACGTTCATCATATGTTAAGCCTTTCATTCCTGGGATCGTTCTCGTGAACCTCCTCTGGACCCTCTCCAGGGCCAGCACATCTCCACCACAGGTAGGACAAGGAGGCTGGTCACGAACCCACCCCAGCCTGAGCAGGGATTGAATCCCATGCCATTGGGACCAATCTGATCTACAGCAGCCATCCAACCCCATCCCCCCCACCACCAAGGAGTCCAAGTTGCACTTTTAAATGTATGTTGTAGTCCAGAGCGATGGATAGTGATGGTATAGGCTCCAATTTTCTTTTCATCACACAATCAGGAATCTCTCCTGCTGTTACCACCTGCTATTGGCATGTGTTTAAGGATGTACCACCTGCTATTGGCATGTGTTTAAGGGTGTTACCACCTGCTATTGGCATGTGTTTAAGGATGTACCACCTGCTATTGGCATGTGTTTAAGGGTGTTACCACCTGTTATTGGCATGTGTTTAAGGATGTACCACCTGCTATTGGCATGTGTTTAAGGATGTACCACCTGCTATTGGCATGTGTTTAAGGATGTACCACCTGCTATTGGCATGTGTTTAAGGGTGTTACCACCTGCTATTGGCATGTGTTTAAGGATGTACCACCTGCTATTGGCATGTGTTTAAGGGTGTTACCACCTGCTATTGGCATGTGTTTAAGGGTGTTACCACCTGCTATTGGCATGTGTTTAAGGGTGTTACCACCTGTTATTGGCATGTGTTTAAGGATGTACCACCTGCTATTGGCATGTGTTTAAGGATGTACCACCTGCTATTGGCATGTGTTTAAGGGTGTTACCACCTGCTATTGGCATGTGTTTAAGGATGTACCACCTGCTATTGGCATGTGTTTAAGGGTGTTACCACCTGTTATTGGCATGTGTTTAAGAGTGTTACCACCTGTTATTGGCATGTGTTTAAGGGTGTTACCACCTGTTATTGGCATGTGTTTAAGGATGTTACCACCTGTTATTGGCATGTGTTTAAGGGTGTTACCACCTGTTATTGGCATGTGTTTAAGGGTGTTACCACCTGCTATTGGCATGTGTTTAAGGATGTTACCACCTGTTATTGGCATGTGTTTAAGGATGTACCACCTGCTATTGGCATGTGTTTAAGGGTGTTACCACCTGTTATTGGCATGTGTTTAAGGGTGTTACCACCTGTTATTGGCATGTGTTTAAGGGTGTTACCACCTGTTATTGGCATGTGTTTAAGGGTGTTACCACCTGTTATTGGCATGTGTTTAAGGGTGTTACCACCTGCTATTGGCATGTGTTTAAGGGTGTTACCACCTGTTATTGGCATGTGTTTAAGGGTGTTACCACCTGTTATTGGCATGTGTTTAAGGGTGTTACCACCTGCTATTGGCATGTGTTTAAGGATGTACCACCTGTTATTGGCATGTGTTTAAGGGTGTTACCACCTGTTATTGGCATGTGTTTAAGGGTGTTACCACCTGCTATTGGCATGTGTTTAAGGGTGTTACCACCTGCTATTGGCATGTGTTTAAGGGTGTTACCACCTGCTATTGGCATGTCTTTAAGGATTTACTAGTTGATACTCGACCTGTTTGGCCGTGACTTGAAAATTCCTTGGCCATACGAGTTCTGGAGTGGGCCTGGAACCCAGAGCTTCTGGGATGCTACCCACTGTGCCACAATACCTCCTACCCAATATCCCTCGGAGGGAAAAATAGATGCTTTCCCTCCGTCTGAACTGGTAAAGTTTGAAGGCTGATGTATGCTCTCTAACTGGATCCCCTAAATGTACCTACACAGCCGCACAATAAGTCACCAGGAAAAAGGTTTATATCCCAACTTTGCTCACTGAAATCAATAGAAAAATGCCAAAATCTAACAGATATCCCACAGCTCCATCTCTCCCACCCATCAAAATTCACATTTGATTTGGGACAGAAGAAAGTGAAACAAAAAAAACATTTTATATGTACACATGGCATATTCGATTGTTTCTACCCATGTTTTTCTCACTGTGTATCATTGTCTTCAGGCCATCGAATCGAAGATACAGGACATAGATTTCAATACTGCTTCTGGCTTTACCATTTGATGTATTGACTGGCAGCAACTAGCCAGTTAACAACAAACATGTCACTATTTATAGCCCATCATTCTCACTGAGGATATGAGCCAAGTGTTAAACAAGCATCTTCAGACTAGGCTAACGGAGTAGAAGTTGTTGGTAAATCCCCATCTCCTCTCCCTCGTTATCTCAAAAGAAATGCTTATACTATTTGACAAGGCAGAAGTGTCTTGTTGAGTTTAATTTCATTGTGAACAGGCTTTAAATAATATCTTTACACAATGGTACAAAAGCAACAACATCTTCCTCCAGGGCCCCAAATATACCTTCCCTGTGAGACAGCAATTTAAATGAATCTTGCTGAAAAGGAAGACATATTGCCAAAGCTTTTCATCTTACACTCATCAGGACAAACGGGAGAATGCCAAATTTCAAACTATCACAACAATTTATACTGCAGGAGAAAAGGATGCTGATTGGTTGGCAAGTCAACTCTGATTGGCCACGGTGTTGCCATGGAGAAAATAACAGGGGCACTATAGGCTCCCCAAGCTCCCTGGTAATTGAAAAAAGGCACAAGGCTTGAACATATTCCTTTTGTTTCTCAGACTCTGGTTTCCTTAGGTAGTTACACACCCTTGATTTCTTTAATGTTTTAATTCTTGTGTCTATTACTTGGCTGAGATGACCTGTTGATTCTGCTCATGATTCCTCTCGATGTTGGTTTTAAATATATTTCCCTTTATTCTGAACTTATTAATGTGCCTGACTGTCTCTTATTTGTCAATTCTAAGAAAGGGTTTGTAGATGAAGTGTAAATTTGTTTCTTTCTCCACTGATCCTGGCTGACCTATTGTGTGTTTCCAGTTTTTTTCTGTTTCCACACTGTCGCTTTCACTGTTCCCTGTGCATGTGATTCATGAAATATTCATGAAGATTCCTCGACGATTTCATTTCCACTAATAAACGCCTGGAGCAAAATCCTGTAGCTCTCATTCCAAGGAAATTGTGAGCCACCATAGTCAAAGTGAAGGTTCCACATTTGAAAAACAGCTGGACAGGAAGTAAGATAACATCAGAATTTATTGTAAATATTCAAAATGGCTGCATAAGTCCCAGTCAGAATGAAAATGATTAGAAATTCCCCTGTCAATCATGCTGGAGATTGTGCTGCTGTGACTGAGGCTGATTACATGCATTACAATATACAACTATCCTCCACTCACTGCATTTTACTGGAGAAATCATCCTATTTTTGTCAGAAGACCTTACTGTAATTTCAGTCATCAGATCTGTTCGCTCTAGTACATAGAGAGGTGAATAATACAGTCCCTGCCAGTGTATTTAAAGGCAGGGGATGCATGTAGAATAAAGCAGGAGGCCAACACATCCCCTTCCCACCTGCCAGTATCCTGTCCCCTATAATAATGAGGTAAGTAAGGCATCAGGCAGAAACAAAAACAAAAATACCTGGAAAAACTCAGCAGGTCTGACAGCATCTGCAGAGAGGAACAGAGTTAACATTTCAAGTCCATATGACTCTTCAACAGAACTAAGGAAAAATAGAAAAGAGGTGAAATATAAGCTGGTTTAAGGGTGGGGGGGGGGGGGGGAGGTGGGGACAGGTAGAGCTGGATAGAGGGCCAGTGATAGGTGGAGATAACCAAAAGATGTCACAGACAAAAGGACAAAGAGGTGTTGACGGTGGTGATATTAGCTAAGAAATGTGCTAATGGTGATATTAAGAGTAGAAAGCAGGACGAGCAAGGGACAGATAGCCCGGGTGGGGGTGGGGTGGGGGGAAGGGATTGAAATAGGCTAAAAGGTAGAGATATAACAATGGATGGAAATACATTTAAAAGTAATGGAAATAAGCGGGAAAAGAAAAATATATATAAGTTATTGGAAAAAGGGGCATCGGAAAGTGGGTGGGGATGGAGGAGAGAGTTCATGATCTAAAGTTGTTGAACTCAATATTCAGTCCGAAAGGCTGTAAAGTGCCTAGTCGGAAGATGAGGTGCTGTTCCTCCAGTTTGCGTTGAGCTTCACTGGAACAGTGCAGCAGGCCAAGGACGGACATGTGGGCATGAGAGCAGGGTGGAGTGTTAAAATGGCAAGTGACAGGGAGGTCTGGGTAATGCTTGCGGACAGACCGAAGGTGTTCCACAAAGCGGTCACCCAGTCTTCGGCAGTCACTGCTCCCAATGCAGTTTCCTCTACATTGGAGAGACCAAACGCAGACTGGGTGACCGCTTTGTGGAACACCTTCGGTCTGTCCGCAAGCATTACCCAGACCTCCCTGTCACTTGCCAGGAAGTAACGGGGTGGGGTGGGTGAGGTAAATGGGTGAGGGGGTAGGGTGTAGGTGGTGAGGTAAGGGGGTCGGGTGGGTGAGGTAAGGGGTTAAGGGGGTAGGGAGGGTGAGGTAAGGGGGTAATGTGGGTGAGGTAAGTGGGTAAGGGGGTGGGTTCAGTGAGGTAAGGGGATAATGGGGAAGGGTGGGTAAGGTAAGGAAGTAACGGGGTGGGGTGAGTGAGGTAAGGGGATAAGGGGGTAGGGTGGGTGAGATAAGGGGTAGGATGGGTGAGGTAAGGTGGTAGGGTGGCTGAGGTAAGTGGGTAAGTGGGTAAGGTGAGTGAGATAAGTGGGTAAGTGGGAAAAGTGGGTGAGGTAAGTGGGTAAGTGGGTAGAGTGAGTGAGGTAAGTGGGTAAGCTGAGTGAGGTCAGGGGATAAGGGGGAAGGGTGAGTGAGGTAAGTGGGTAAGGGGGTAGGTTGGGTGAGGTAAGTGGGTAAGGTGAGTGAGATAAGTGGGTAAGTGGGAAAAGTGGGTGAGGTAAGTGGGTAAGTGGGTAGGGTGAGTGAGGTAAGGGGATAAGGGGGAAGGGTGAGTGAGATTAGGGGGTAAGGCAGTAGAGTGGGTGAGGTAAGTGGGTAAGGAGGTTGGTTGTGTGAGGTAAGTGGGTAAGGGGGTAGGGTGGGTGAGGTAAGTGGGTAAGGGGGTAGGGTGGGTGAGGTAAGTGGGTATGGGGGTAGGGTGGGTGAGGTAAGTGGGTAAGGAGGTTGGTTGTGTGAGGTAAGTGGGTAAGGGGGTGGGGTGGGTGAGGTAAGTGGTTAAGGGGGTAGGGTGGGTGAGGTAAGTGGTTAAGGGGGTGGGTTCAGTGAGGTAAGGGGATAATGGGGAAGGGTGGGTAAGGTAAGGAAGTAACGGGGTGGGGTGGGTGAGGTAAGTGGGTAAGGAGGTGGGTTGGGTGAGGTGTGGGTAAGGGGTAGGGTGAGTGAGGTAAGTGGGTAAGGGGGTGGGGTGGGTGAGGTAAGTGGGTAAGGGAGTAGGGTGAGTGAGGTAAGTGGGTAAGGGGGTAGGGTGGGTGAGGTAAGTGGATAAGGAGGTTGGTTGTGTGAGGTAAGTGGGTATGGGAGTAGGGTGGGTCAGGTAAGTGGGTAAGGGGGTAGGGTGCATGAGGTAAGTGGGTAAGGGCTTAGGGTGGGTGAGGTAAGGGGATAAGGGAGAAGGATGGGTGAGGTAAGTGGGTAAGGGGGTAGGGTGGGTGAGGTAAGTAGGTAAGAGGGGGTAGGGTGGGCGAGGTAAGTGTTTAGGTGGGTAGAGTGAGTGAGGTAAGTGGGTAAGATGAGTGAGGTCAGGGGATAAGGGGGAAGGGTGAGTGAGATAAGGGGGTAAGGGGGTAAGGGGGTAGGGTGAGTGAGGTTAGGGGGTAAGGCAGTAGAGTGGGTGAGGTAAGTGGATAAGGGGGTAAGGTGGGTGAGGTAAGTAGGTAAGGAGGTTGGTTGTGTGAGGTAAGTGGGTAAGGGGGTAGGGTGGGTGAGGTAAGTGGGTAAGGGGGTAGGGTGGGTGAGGTAAGTGGGTAAGGAGGTTGGTTGTGTGAGGTAAGTGGGTAAGGGGGTAGGGTGGGTGAGGTAAGTGGGTAGGGTGGGTGAGGTAAGTGGGTAAGCGGGTAGGGTGGGTGAGGTAAGTGGGTAAGGGGGTGGGGTGGGTGAGGTAAGTGGGTAAGGGCTTAGGGTGGGTGAGGTAAGGGGATAAGGGAGAAGGGTGGGTGAGGCAAGTGGGTAAGGGGTAGGGTGGGTGAGGTAAGTGGGTAAGGGGGTAGGGTGGGTGAGGTAAGTGGGTAAGGGGGTAGGGTGGGTGAGGTAAGTGGGTAAGGGGGTAGGGTGGGTGAGGTAAGTGGGTAAGGGGATAGGATGGGTGAGGTAATTGGGTAATGGGTTGGGGTGGTTGAGGTAAGGGGGTAAGGAAGTGCGTTGGTTGAGGTAAGTGGGTAACGGGGTAGAATGGCAGCTAGGTAGAATGTAGGTGGCTAGGGCGCTAATGTTGGGTCGCTACAGGTCGGGGGTGAATCCCGGGAATTGTGGAGAGTCAGGGTTCAGGAGTATTCGGCTGGGTTGGGCTGAGTCAGGAGTGTCGGTGTGAGTGATTGGGCGTCAGTTATGTTGGGAGGGTGTTGGTTGCTGAACAGTGTCTTCGGTAAGTTAACTGTTAGTATTTATTAACAAGTAGAACTGTTTACACATGTACAGTAAAGGGTACAGGCTAGGAGCTGTCTCCATATTTAGGCCTTTACCCATCGCTGCTCCACACCACACTGGCCCCTGGGACTAGGATATGTGCCTTCTTACATCACTATGTGGGTGGTACTGAACTCAGTCCCACATTAACCCTGTATGTGCCAGATCCTTACACTACAAGTTGTATAGTTACCCAGGAGTTAGACTAGGATTTTTCAGTCTAACATTTCCAGGTAAGTTGGAACCATCTGATCCTATCTCAGGGTTGAGGACTTTCTCGGTGGTCCCGGAGAACAAGGGAATTGCCCATCAGACGTTCAAAGTTCCCGGGCAATTCCCACAGAGTCCGTGCATGGGGACTTCCAAGGGTTTCCATGGGGCATCTTGGGGGGTATTGCATCCAGTCTCTGACCATCCAGAGACCAAAAGATCTGGGCCTATCCTTATAAAGTACTTCTTTGGCTTTGAAGCACTTTGAGACATCTGGGTCGGGAAGGGTATAAATACATGGTCTTTCTTTCTGAACATAAAGGAAATGCCTGAACTTGGACCCAAAAGCGGAGCCCACCTAAAGTTGGCTCGTTTGATTAGACTGAAATTCATTTATGCTGCTTGAGTTGAGCTCAAGCTTTTGTAAATTGAGATCAACCTTCTTGATTTTTCTGTAATTATAATAGTGCCTGGACATCTACATCCTGAGTAACTTAACCTTCAGCTTATGAGAAATGAGCTAATGCAGTTTTATGTTTTGATGCCTATTTCTACCCAAAAAGGATCATTCTTCTGGGTTAAGAAGATTTGAATACAAAAATTTAATAGACCCAGTTGCTTTAACTTAAAGACTGACAGATTATAGGTTCCTATGTGCCTGGAGTGGGAGGTGAGGGGGGGCGGGGGTGGGAACCTAATTCTGCAAGATGTGGGCTCAGAGTTTAAAGACTTACGATGATGGCCCCAGTGATCAAAGGGTTTACATCCCATTAAAGTACTTAGGGCAAACATCAGTCCTCTCAGATTGATTTTAATGCCACGGTAATTTATTGCTCATTCCTGTCACATTGAAGAAAAATGTCCTTATAGGTTATCAAAATAAAATTGGTGGCTCAGCTGAATGGATGGTCTTTTGTCTTGTCTCAGCCATTACTCTCTGAAACATTTCTTCCATCATATGTGCCTTTTATCCATTTTATGCTATAGCTCATTCTATCTCCTCCCTCACTCCTTCACTTCTGATTCACTCTGTGGCCCAACTGCTATATACAATTCTAAAATTCTCAGAGACCATCCTCTTCCCCCTTTGGTTGGGGGGGGAATGGAGGAGCTGGTAAATGAAAACAATCTGTTTGCTTGCTACGTTTAGGTTGGTAACTTTAATGAACACAGTTCACTTACATTTCATTCTCCTACTGATTTTGGAATTATAGTTGTCTATATACTTGATAAAAGATTGCAAGGCACTTCTTATACATGCTTGAAATGGATAAAATATGCTCGTTAAGCAGAGTAGACATTCAGTCCAAGGCTGGGAGAATACTCAGAGGGCTGGGAGGGCTCAGGTATTGGAATTCAATGCAGCTGTGGGCTGTTATGTTTTCCAGAAGAACTTGACAGGCCATCGGCAAGTCTTCACAAGATTGCATGAATTCAGCAGAGACATTCCAAGGGTATAATCGCTGTTACAGGCACAGATGAAAAATAACATCAGTTCCTTTGCATTTAAAATATACCGGGTTAAAAGCGCCAGCTAAACGTTTTGGTGGCACTTTGCTGATTCATCGGCAGCTGACAGAACATCTAAAACATCAGCGATATGAAAATCCTTGTGGGCTATTTTTCTGGCATGTCTTATAGCCATCTAATTGAGGGGGCCTTTCTCAGAAGGATGGTTGTTCTCATAAAATCGAGAGGGATTCCTGGCTCAGCAGCTCACTCTCTCTCTGATTTTCTCCAAGCGGCTGAAATCACACAGGGCAATGGTCAGGCTTAAACTTGCTGAGCCTGCAGGTTTAAATAATTCCTGGAGGTGTTTTGTACCCTTTCCTAGCCCAGTTCCAGCCTGGTTCAACCTTGTTCTCAAATGTTTTGTTCTTCAGTCTGTATATAATTCCAAATTTATACTTCTTAATAAAGCACTAAGATTAGGGGAAATTAACAATTTTGTATCTGTGACCGTTTATATAGCTACAAAAGATTAAGAAAAACTCCCAGGTAGCTAAAGGATGTTTACTATACTCATATGTCTTTCACACTGATTTAGAATCTGATTGCATGGCTGCTTCTGAGCTGACATTTAAGACGATGAGCTGTTTGTCAGTTTTACAAACTAAGCCATACTATTAAAATTGCTGATAGATATTAACCAATTATCACGCACCCTTCCGCCTTTCACAGTGCTCTGCAGTAACTCTACAAGATGATGCAGAGATTTCCATGTATTACTTTGTGTTTGTCTTGGCCATGTTTTCTGTACTGAGGCTATTTTTTACAGAGTCGAGTCTATTTTTTTTTAAAGAAAGCAATGTTCAGTATGAAACAGCTACCATCCCACCCCCACCCACTTCAGCATAAGGTGAGCTTCCTCCTTTCTCATTTTTTTCCCCGTAAGGTTTTAATGGAGTCGGCTGCTATAATATATCCCAGACTATCATTATTGGATGAAAATCAAAAGTCCTCCTGAAGTTGGCTTGGGCACATTATGAGATTCCCCCAGCTTGTGATTAAAAGCTGGACAGCTCCCTCTACACATTCAGCATAACATTACAGTCTGAATTCCAGATGGTTGTGCCTTCTCTTAACCAGAGGTACATATGATGTGAGGGATTTATCCAAATAGATTCAAAAAAGTTTGCTGTTTATTCAATACGATTCTGTGCAAATTGTTGCAGCAGTGTGTGTGTGTGTGTGTATGTATGAGGAAGCGAATTCCTAATGGCATGATAAGCAATAATTCATGCCAAACAACCTGTCCGGTCATGAACTTTTAATTTGACAAGCATGGAGTCTCATTCCTTCAGGTGCTTTTAAGTTTTGACATCTGCAGTTAAATGCAGAAATCTAGAAGCTGCTGTTACTCCTCCAGATGGTGCACTGTAATAGACTTTGCTGATAGATTCAGCACTGAAATTAATGCAATGGCATATACTTAGCATACTTGTCCACTAGTTCCCCTCCAAAGCTAGAAAAAGCTGTTGGTACATTCAGAAGGGAAATGCTAACAGCTTGATAATTAATTATTATTGGCAAACAACTTTTCTGGGCCTGAAAATTTAATTTTACAGCTGTAGAATATATTCCTTCAGAAGTTAGAAGCGTTAGAAGTGTTAGAAGTTCAGAAGTGTTAGAGACTGTTTTTTTACTTTGTCTGTCTTTCTTTTTTTTGCTCTCTTAATCCCATTGTCCTTCCTCAATCTTTTTTGGCTTTCTGTGCTTGAGTTAAAACAAATGGACGCTGCCTGGGTTTAAACGGTGGGGGCAACATTTGACCAGCCCCAGCTGGCGGGAATGGATTCAGGGGTCAGGGGCCTGTCATACAGCAGGGAGCTGTGTCAGGATGTCTCCTTGGCAAAGTCCTGCCTCCCAGGAGATTTCCCGGTGTTTTCCCGGGCTGTGAGGCAGATTATCTGTCTGCTCCAAGGAGCCGGGCAACCAATTTGCAGAATTAAAGGCGCCAGGTAAGGGCCATTTTATAGGCCACCAACATTTTGCTGATGGCAGGGCCAGAAATCCTTGCCACATAAAGAAGCTGCCAACTTCATGGAGGCTCCATTCCCCATGGAGGGGTCCGGGCAGGAATGGCAGCCCCCGTGACCCCAATGGTCCCCCCCCCACCACCCCCCCACCCCTCAAAAGGGCTGACCTGCAATCGGCAGGCCCTTGCCCCGTGCCATTCTAAATTTTAATTTGTACCCGCTTGTCCAGAGGCACCTCCGCCTTGAGTCCCTCCCCCCCACCCCCACCAAGGTTGTGACCTGCCCCAGCCTCTCCTGAGTGCCCACCCCTCCTGGTGGCACTGCTGAGGCTTCAATCCTGCTGGCCCTCTGACTAGGCCAGCAGCCTAAGGAGTCCCCCTGCCATCTTTAATTGGACAGTAGAAATGCAGACAGCCCATTAGGAGGCAGCCAACACTACAGTTGCCGAGCCAGTCCTGCTGCCAGGAAGTGCAGGGTTGGGACCCATGTGTCAATGTGACCGCTGGGTCCCAAAGCCCACGGTAGAATTCAGCCCTCTGGAATTCAGTGAGGATTCTTCAATCTGATTGGTTGGCAGCCTCCCTGATTCTTGCCTTGTTCAAGGGTGCCACAGATGCCTTGTAGAAGGAGCTATGTTAGATCACACACCAGGGGCGGAATTTAATGTCCCCCTCGGAGTCAGGTCCAGAGGCGGGGGGAGTGGTGGGGTGTCATGTGATCAAGCGGGAGGGTGGCAGAGTGGAGATCCCGCCCCACCACCTTCCCACTCCCCCCCACCGATTAAGTCCAGGGCAGGATGGCAAGCGGGCAGTCTTCCTCCCTGGAGGCTATTAGAGACCCTTAAACCAACGGTGAGCGGGGAACTCACCATCTAGGGTGGGGGTCGGGGGGCTGCTCAGCAAACCCTGTCGAGTTTGTCTGCAGCTTTCTGCATTGCTGATCCCCTGCATAGGCCCCAATACTAATAGCAGCAGCAGCAGCCACCCACAGTGCCGGTGCTGCTGCTGGTACTGCCAAGCTGCCAGCCACTGATTGGACGGCAACACTCAGCGGTTGGATTTCGGTCCTTATGGGGCCTTAATTCAGTGGAAGGTCCAACACTGTCCAGTCAAGTGCCTGATTACCTCAGAATAATCAGGCCTCCCCTGGAAAGGTGAGGCAGGGCTCCCACCAGTTCCCCCAACTCATGGACAAGACCCATGTTGTCACCACTAAATTCCACCCCAGATCCTAACAAGTCTCCAGCCAAAGTCCAGGAGAAGAGTCATCAAGGTGAATGACACTGCTCCCTCACTGCTGACTGCAAAATCCGGGTCCATATTCTCTGGAAACAGATGTCAGTAGAAACTAGCAAATATACAACAGAATCAAAATACTTAAAAAATAAAGTCTTGGTATCATAGTGAATAAAGTGTTAGAGCTGTTGAAAATGCATTGGCTTTGACTGATTCAGGCTCAATACTTATAGGCCAGGATTTTTCCCCTGTTGAGCGGGTTAGGCGGGGGGGTGGACGGAAGTGGACGGGAAGCCGACTGCCGCCCGCGATCGGGTACCGACCGCGATTTCACGCCGGCGGCCAGCATGCTGCAACGCTCAGCGGGGGAGGAGGGCGAGTGCGTAAGCTCACGCATACACGCAGGTACGTGCAGGAAGAGCTCCTTGAGGCACAGAGCTGCCTCAGGGAGAGGAAGATATATAAAAACAAAAATAAAGAATTTTAAGGTGTTAAAAAACATGTCCCTGCTCATGTGACTCTGTTTTTTTAACACCTTAAAAATCTTTATTTTGAGGTTTCAATCCGTCATTAAAAAAATTTTTAAATTTTCATACTAACTTCTAACATGTCCCTGCTCATGTGACTCTGTCAGGTGAGAAGGAGCATGTCAGAAATTAGTATGATTTTTTTTTTTTAAATTGCCGAACTAAACCTGATCCCGCCCGTGGATGAGGTTTCGCAAAAAACCTTTTCGCTCACCCGTCAACTGTAAGGTTGGACGAGCAGTGAAAAATTTAATTCAATTACATTGTTAATGGCCTCAATAGGCCTGTTAATTGACAGCGGGCGTGCTGCAGATTCCGGGGTGCACCCGCCAACTGAAATATCGCACGAGTGCGCGATAAAGTCGGGACGCTCGCCCGACATCATCACACGTCATTTTACCCTCCTTCAGGTCGGGCACGCACCCACTCGATGAGATAAAAATTCTGACCATAGTAAGATTTTAACCTGGCAGTTCCATTTCACAAAATGTTGACCAAAATCTCTATCAGGTGTGACATTGAAAGCGATCAAAGCAATGAATATAGGTCACGCGTGAGGCACGTGAAGGATATTTTGCATTGTATGACAAACATATGACTCACCCATGGAACAATTACCTCAGTTTTTCATATATTAAACCTTCCCCCGTGTCTTGAAGTACAGGATCAAAAGAGTTCCTCCGGAGTTTTTAAAGTATCACATGTCCAACTGGTCATTTTGAGGGTTGACTATGAAAAAAAATGGATTGGATTGACAAAAACCACATCATTGCATTTCAATGCCAGCACGTGTCACACAGTGACCTGTATTAAGAATTAACTGACTCCTAATTCTTATTGAGATAAAATACAAGTTGGATCACTAAGATGCGGACTTGGAGTCTCACTACCAAGATAATATTTGCATCCAATTGTGTGAGAAAGTTTTGCCATTTTTGGACAGGAAAGTTGGTGAGTCAAAAGTTTACATTGTTGTACCTCAGAGACCGTTAATAATTTATTTCTAATTTAAATGCCCAACTGCTAACAATAGCATTGTTACAATCCTCCCCGATACCTAAACAAAACTCTAAGCAAAGATAAGATGTTTCTACATCACCATTCAGATCACCTCTATTATGGTAGAGACTGATATCATTTAAAAAGAAATTTGAACTTCCAGTTCATAGATGAAAGGATGACAGATCAAAATTTCAAGTTTTTAAACTTTTACTGTAACAAATGGCTAAAAACACTATTAACTAAACACTATTTCATTTTTGTAGGCAACTTATACTTTAAACCACTTAAAAGAGAGTCCCTATTTAACTTTTAGTGCACCCATAAATCTCTTGCTATGGTTAAATGTTATACTGTCCCTTAGGGGGACACATCCTCCTCCTAGAATCAGTCTAAAATTATTCTCAGTTCATGATGGCTTGCCTCCTTTTCAATTTCCCAGCCAGGAAAATTCTGATTCCAGAACTGAGTCTTACTGTGAGGGTTACAATGTAGATTCTTTCTCTCTAGCACCAAGCTAGGCAAATCGACCAGCCTCCTTTAAATCCTGAAGAACTCAGTCTTCAATCTGAATGAAGGCTCCAACTCATGTTCTGTGTGGTGAACAATAAAGTTAGCATTTTCTCTGCTTAAGGTGCAGGCCTGCCTGCATCCATCACTTGTTTTCTTTCTCTCAGATGGTTACAGACCACACAAGACAAAACTGCAAACTGCTGTCTGTCTGTGATATTCATGGGTTTATAGGGAAGCCTGTAACCTAATCTCAAAAATGGCTCCCTCTACCCTATTCACCATGGCAATTGAAAGCACATTAGTCTTGTATATAACTAGAAATGCTAATTAGTTATCTTTGATTACAACTCCCTTTCATCTTCAAAGTAAATGGGTAGTTTACAGCACCACTGTTTACAACTGAATACCTATAACACCTTTCAGGGACTTTGGGAGAATCAGGGTCTTACTCATATTATACTCAGAGATTGTGACAAACTGAGTCTTCCTCTGAACTCTAATAATCAAACCACCCAAGCTTACTGTCAGGCAGGCTTATCTGTCTCTAACATAACAGTGGTGATCTGAATGGTGATACACAAACATCGTTCCTTTGCTTAGAGGTTTCATCTGGGAGGATTGTAACAATCAAGAATTAATTAACAATTAACAATTAAGATAAGCCACTTTTAAGACGAGTTGTGTCAGCTGTGGCTCAGTTCATAGCACCCTCGCCTTTGAATCAGAGGGTTGTGGGTTCATGTCCCACTCCCGGAAAACCAAGAACTGTGATTGTATTCGAAAGAGTTGCAATCTGTGACTGTTGATAACTCGAAAGAGTTTGATAAATAAGTTGGGCGTTTGAATTAGAAATAAATTGTTGGAGGTCAATCATCTCAGCCCCAGGGCATCACTGCAGGAGTTCCTCAGTGTAGTGTCCTCGGCCCAACCATCTTCAGCTGCTTCATCAATGACCTTCCTTCCATCATAAGGACAGAAGTAGGGATGCTTGCTGATGATTGCACAATGTTCAGCACCATTTGCAACTCTTCAGATACTGAAGCAGTTCATGTCCAAATGCAGCAAGACCTGGACAATATCCAGGCTTGGGTTGACAAGTGGCAAGTAACATTCGTGCCCCACAAGTGCCAGCCAATGACCGTCTCCAACAAGAGAATCCAACCATCTCCCCTTGACACTCATTGGCATTACAATTGCTGAATTCTCCCCCATCAACATCCTGAGAGTTTTCATTGACCAGAAACTGAACTGAACTAGCCACATAAATACTGTGGCTACAAGAGCAGGCCAGAGGCTGGGAATTCTGCAGAAAGCAACTCAGGCTGTCAACCATCTACAAGGCACAAGTCAGGAGTGTGTGGAATACTCTCTTCTTTCCTGGATGAGTGCAGCCCCAACATCATTCTGGAAGTTCAATACAATCTGGGACAAAGCAGCTCGCTTGATTGGCACTCCATCCACCACCTTCAACATCCACTCCCTCCATCACCGACGCACAGTGGCAGCAGTGTGTATCATCTAGAAATGCATTGCAGCAACTCACCCAGGCTCCTTCAACTGCACCTTCCAAACCCACGACCTCGACCACCTAGAGAGACAAGCACAGCAGATGCACCCGCATCTGCCACCCGGAAGTTCCCCTCCAAGCCACTCACCATCCTGACTTGGAAATATATTGTCGTTCCTTCACTGTCGCTGGGTCAAAATCCTGGAATTCCCTCCCTAACAGCACTGTGGGTGTACCTACACCACATGGACTGCAGCAGTTCAAGAAGGCAGCTCACCACCACCTTCTCAAGGGCAACTAAGGATGGGCAATAAAAATGTTGGCCCAGCCAGTGATGCCCATGTCCCGAGAAAGAATAAAAAAGGACTCCAGAACATGTCACATGACCTCATTTGTTCACCCTAAATTTAAAGCTATAGACCCAAATATATAAGCATCTTCTAAACAAAAAGAATAATCTTGTACAATTGCAACACCACTATAACAATTGGAGGGTGGGGGGGGGTTGGAAGGAATACTTCACACTCTCATTACCTCCATCAAACATACAATGTACTGCCTGAGAGGGCAGCAAGGCAAGTTACTGGGTGGAGAGATCGTTGGTGGGAAGAACAGCGATTTGAATATAATGCGCTGAAGAACTGAGCACATACCCTTGTGTTGGCAAAAGTTTCCCTTAATTCCTTAAGAAAGCTAAAATAATAATTGTAGTGGAATATTTGTTTGGACTATTTGGACCATTTGGTCTGTACACATCAGTATTGTTTCCAACCCAAAACATTCAGAAATAGAAGGCAAGAAGGCAGTTTGGAGTTACTTTGTCTATGTCAAGCTGGGCATCCGACTAGTGTTGGGAAGTGCAGTATGTTCGTTATTGGGCATTATTACATAAAGGCAAATTGTACATTTGATGTAAATGAATCCAGTCATAACTGTTGTTCTGAATAGTCACTTGCTGTGTAAAGGTCAGTTTAATCATTCATAACTAGCCTTAACTTATTAAGTGGTTTCTCACTTTATGAAGAAGCATGTGTACAAGAGAAAATATCCAGTTCGGATAACAACGTGATGTTATTGCACCCAGCTGAGATATCAGCAGGATGGACATACCTCTCAACGTCAGATGCTGAAGTCACGTGTAGGAGGCTAACACCAATCTACAGAAAGGATAATCTACGAAAAACCCCTAAATTTGTGAATGCAAAATACTGCAGATGCTAGAAATACTCAGCAGGTCAGGCAGCATCTCTGGAGGGAATAAAGGGAGCTGACATTTCAAGTCGATGATCTTTCAAAAGAACTCAGCTGAACTGCAGTTCAAAACAGGGACTTTCCCAGTCTGAATGGTGCAGCAGTATACCCACAAAGACTGAATAGTGCAGCAGTACACCACACATTCTGAATGGTGCAGCAGTATACCCACACAGTCTGAATGGGGCAGCGGTACACCTACACAGTCTGAATGGGGCAGCAGTACACCTACACAGTCTGAATGGGGCAGCAGTACACCCACACAGTCTGAATGGTGCAGCGGTACACCCAGACAGTCTGAATGGTGCAGCAGTACACCAAATGGTCTGAATGGTGCAGCGGTACACCACAGTCTGAATGGTGCAGCAGTACACCACACAGTCTGAATGGGGCAGCGGTACACCTACACAGTCTGAATGGTGCAGCGGTACACCGCACAGTCTGAATGGTGTAGCAGTACACCAAACGGTCTGGATGGTGCAGCAGTACACCACACAGTCTGAATCGAGCAGCAGTAGACCATAGAGTCTAAATGGTGCAGCAGTACACACACAGTCTGAATGGTGCAGCAGTACACCCACACAGTCTGAAAAGTGCAGCAGTATACCACACAGTCTGATTCAGGCAGGGATACATCACACAGTCTGCATGCTGCATCAGTACACGCACACAGTCTGAATACTGCAGCAGTACACCCACACAGTCTGAATGGTGTAACGGTACACCAAACTCTCTGAATGGTGCAGCAGTACACGCACACAGTCTCAATGGTGCAGCAGCACACCCACACAGTCTGAATGGTGTAGCGGTACACCAAACTCTCTGAATGGTGCAGCAGTACACGCACACAGTCTCAATGGTGCAGCAGCACACCCACACAGTCTGAAAGCTGGAGCAGTAAACCACACAGTCTGATTGGTGCATCAGTACACCCACACAGTCTGAATGATGAGGCAGTACACCCACACAGTCTAAATGGTGCAGCAGTATACCACACAGTCTGAATGGTGCAGCGGTACACCCAAAAAGTCTGAATTGTGCAACAGTACTCCACACAACCTGAATGGTGAGGCAGTACACCCACACAGTCTCAATGCTGCATCAGGACACCCACACAGTCTGAATGGTGCAGCGGTACACCAAACAGTCTGAATGGTGCAGCAATACATCCACACAGTCTGAATGGTGCAGCGGTACACCCACACATGCGGAATCGAGCAGCAGTAGACCACAAAGTCTGAATGGTGCAGCAGTACACACACTGTCTGAATAGTGTAGCGGTAAACCACACAGTCTTATTGGTGCAGCGGGAAGCCACACAAACTGATTGGTGCAGCAGTATACCACACAACCTGAATGGTGAGGCAATAGACCCACACAGACTGAATGATGAGGCAGTACACCCACACAGTCTGATTCAGGCAGGGGGACATCACACAGTCTGCATGCTGCATCAGTACACCACACAGTCTGAATGGTGCAGCAGTACACCCACACACCCACACAGTCCAAATGGGGCAGCGTTACACCAAACACTCTGAATGGTGCAGCAGTACAGCCACACGGTTAAAATGGTGCAACAATCCTCCACACAGTCTGAATGGTGCAGCAGGACACCAGAGGGTCTGAATGGTGCAGCAGTACATCACACATTCAGAATGGTGCAGCCACACCCCCACACAGTATGAATCGTGCAGCAATTCACCAGACAGTCTGAATGGCGCAGCACTACACGACACAGTCTGAACAGCGAGGTAGTACACCCACACAGTCTGAATGGTGCAGCAGTACACCCAAACGGGCTAAATGCTGGAGCGGTACACCAACCGGACTGAAGGGTGCAGCAGTATATCACACAGCCTGAATCGTGCAGCGGTACAACAAACAGTCTGAATGG
This sequence comes from Cetorhinus maximus, assembly GCF_964194155.1. NCBI lineage: Eukaryota > Metazoa > Chordata > Chondrichthyes > Lamniformes > Cetorhinidae > Cetorhinus > Cetorhinus maximus. The sequence goes on along the minus strand of NC_135902.1, from coordinate 2,788,792 downwards.
TGCAGCAGTACAGCCATATTGTTAAAATGGTGCAACAATCCTCCACACAGTCTCAATGGTGTAGCAGTACATCACACATTCAGAATGGTGCAGCCGCACCCCCACACAGCCTGAAAAGTGCATCAGTACACACACACAGTCTGAATGGTGCAGCGGGAAGCCACACAAACTGATTGGCGCAGCAGTATACCACACAACCTGAATGATGAGGCAGTACATCCACACAGACTGAATAGTGTAGCGGTACACCCACACATGCTGAATGATGAGGCAGTACACCCACACAGTCTGAAGAGTGCAGCGGTACACCCACACAGTCCGAATGGTGCAGCAGTACACACACTGTCTGAATAGTGTAGCGGTAAACCACACAGTCTGATTGGTGCAGCGGGAAGCCACACAACCTGAATGGTGAGGCAATACACCCACACAGCCTGAAAAGTGCAGTAGTACACCACACAGTCTGAATGGTGTAGCGGTACACCCACACAGTCCAAACGGGGCAGCAGTGCACCCACACAGTCTGAACGGTGCAGCAGTACACCCACACAGTACAAATGGGGCAGCAGTACACCCACACAGTCCAAATGGGGCAGCAGTGCACCCACACAGTCCGAATGGTGCAGCAGTACACCCACACAGTCTGAATGGTGCAGCAGTACAGCCACACGGTTAAAATGGTGCAACAATCCTCCACACAGTCTGAATGGTGCAGCGATAAACCACACAGTATGAATCGTGCAGCAGTACAACACGCTGTCTGAATGGTGCAGCAGTGCACCCACACAGTCTGAATGGTGAGCAGTACACTACACAGTGTGAATGGTCTGGCAGTACACCACAGTCTGAATGGTGCAACAGTACACACACACAGTCTGAATCGTGCAGCGGGACACCACACAGTCTGAATGGTACAACAGTACACCCCCACAGTTTAAAAGGTTCAGCAGTATACCCACTCAATCTGAATAGTAAGCAGTACACTACACAGTCTGAATGGTACAGCGGTACACCACACAGTCAGAATGGTGCAGCAGTACAACACACAGTATGAATGGTGACGCAGTGCACCCACACAGTCAGAATGGTGCAGCCGCACACCCAGACAGTCTGAATGGTGCTGCACTACACGACACAATCTGAATAGAGAGGTAGTACTCCCACACAGTCTGAATGGTGCAGCGGTACACCCACACAGTCCGAATGGTGCAGCAGTACAACACACAGTCTGACTGGTGCAGAAGTACACACACACAGTACGATTGGTGTGGCAGTACACACATGGTCAGAATGGTGCAGCGATAAACCACACTGTCTGAATGGCGCAGCAGTACACCACACAGACTAAACGCTGGAGCAGTACACCACAAGGACTGAAGGGTGCAGCAGTATACCACACAGCCTGAATCGTGCAGCGGTACAACAAACAGTCTGAATGGTGCAGCAGTATACACACTCAATCTGAATGGTAAGCAGTACACTACACAGTCTGAATGGTCTGGTGGTACACCACACAGTCTGAATGGTGCAACAGTACACCCACACGGTCTCAATGGTGCAACAGTATACCCACACAATCTGAATGATGCAGCAGTACACTACAGGGTCTGAATGATGCAGCAGTGCACCACACAGTCTGAATGGTGCAACAGTACACCCACATAGTCTGAATGGTGCAGCAGTACACCAACACGGTCTCAACGTTGCAACAGTACTCCACACAATCTGAATGGTGCAGCAGTACACTACACAGTCTGAATGGTGCAGCAGTACACCCACACAGTCAGAATGGTGCAGCAGTGCGCCCACACATTCTGAATGGTGCGGCAGTACAACACACAGTCTGAATGGTGACGCAGTACACCCACACAGTCTGAATGGTGCAGCAGTACGCTACACAGTCTGAATGGTACAGCGGTACACCACACCGTCAGAATGGTGCAGCAGTAAACCACACAGTCTGAATGGTGCAGCAGTACACCCACGCAGTCAGAATGGTGCAGCAGTGCGCCCACACATTCTGAATGGTGCGGCAGTACAACACACAGTCTGACTGGTGCAGAAGTACACACACACAGTATGATTGGTGTGGCAGTACAACACACAGCCTGAATACCGGAGCAGTACACACACACACGGTCTGAATGGTGCAGCAGTACACCACACAGTCTGAATGGTACAACAGTACACCCCCACAGTTTAAAAGGTGCAGCAGTGTACCCACTCAATCTGAATGGTGAGCAGTACACTACACAGTCTGAATGGTCCGGCGGTACACCACACAGTCTAAATGCTGCAACAGTACACCCACACAGCCTGAATCGTGCAGCGGTACAACAAACAGTCTGAATGGTACAACAGTACACCCACACAGTCTAAAAGGTGCAGCAGTATACCCACACAGTCTGAATGGTGCAGCCGCACACCCACACAGTCTGAATGGTGCAGCGGTACACCACACAGTCTGAATGGTGCAGCCGCACACCCACACAGTCTGAATGGTGCAGCCGCACACCCACCCAGTCTGAATGTTGCAGCGGTACACCACACAGTCTGAATGGTACAGCAGTACACCACACAGTCTGAATGGTACAACAGTACACCCCCACAGTTTAAAAGGTTCAGCAGTATACCCACACAGTCTGAATGGTGCAGCAGTACACTACACAGTCTGAATGGTCCGGTGGCACACCACACAGTCTGAATGGTGCAGCAGTACACCCACACAGTCTCAATGTTGCAACAGTACTCCACACAATCTGAATGTGCAGCAGTACACTACACAGTCTGAATGGTACAGCGGTACACCCACACATTCAGAATGGTGCAGCAGTAAACCACACAGTCTGAATGGTGCAGCAGTACAACACACAGTCTGAATGGTGACGCAGTACACCCACACAGTCAGAATGGTGCAGCGGTACACCACACAGTCTGAATGGTGCAGCAGTACACCACACAGCCTGAATACCAGAGCAGTACACGACAAAGTCTCAATGGAGCAGCAGTACACCACACAGACTAAATGCTGGAGCAGTACACCGCACGGACTGAAGGGTGCAGCAGTACACCAGAGGGTCTGATTGGTGCAGCGGTACACCACACAGTCTGAATGGTACAACAGTACACCCCCACAGTTTAAATGGTGCAGCAGTACACCCAACCAGTCTGAATAGTGCAGCAGCACAACCACACAGTCTCAATGATGCAGGAGTGTACCCACACAGTGTGAATGGTGCAGCGGTACACCACACAGACTAAATGCTGGAGCAGTACACCAACCGGACTGAAGGGTGCAGCAGTATATCACACAGCCTGAATCGTGCAGCGGTACAACAAACAGTCTGAATGGTGCAGCAGTACAGCCATACGGTTAAAATGGTGCAGCTATCCTCCACAGAGTCTTAATGGTGCAGCAGTACACAACACAGTCTAAATGGTGCAGCGATACATCACACAGTCTGAATGGTGCAGCGGTACACCACACAGTCTGTATGGTATAACAGTACACCCCCACAGTTTAAAAGGTGCAGCAGTATACCCACTCAATCTGAATGGTAAGCTGTACACTACACAGTCTGAATGGTCTGGTGGTACACCACACAGTCTGAATGGTACAGCGGTACAACACACAGTCTGAATGGTGACGCAGTACACCCACACAGTCTAAAAGGTGCAGCAGTATACCCATTCAATCTGAATGGTGAGCAGTACACCAACACAGTCTCAATGGTGCAACAGTACTCCACACAACCTGAATGGTGCAGCAGTACACTACAGGGTCTGAATGATGCAGCAATACACCACACAGTCTGAATGGTGCAGCAGTGCACCCACACAGTATGATTGGTGTAGCAGTACAACACACTGCCTGAATGGTACGGCGATAAACCACACAGTATGAATGGTGCAGCAGTACACGACACAGTATGAGTAGTGAGGTAGTACACCCACACAGTCTGAATGGTACAGCAACACACCACACATGCTGAATGGTGCCACATTACACCCACACAGTCTCAATGGTGCAGCAGTGCACCACACAGTCCGAATGGAGCAGCAGTACACCACACAGACTAAATGCTGGAGCAGTACACCACAAGGACTGAAGGGTGCAGCAGTATACCACACAGCCTGAATTGTGCAGCGGTACAACAAACACTCTGAATGGTGCAGCAGTACAGCCACACGGTTAAAATGGTGCAACAATCCTCCACACAGTCTGAATCGTGCAGCAGTTCACCACACAGTCTGAATGGTGCAGCAGTACACAACACAATCTGAATAGTGAGGCTGTACACCCACACAGTATGAATGGTTCAGCAGTAAACCACACAGCCTGAATACTGGAGCAGTACACAACACGGTCTGAATGGCGCAGCAGGACACCCACACAGTCTGAATGGTGCAGCGGGACACCCACACAGTCTGAATGGTGCAGCAGAACACCCAAACAGTCTGAATGGTGCAGCAGAACACCCACACAGTATGAATGGTGCAGCAGTACACCACACAGACTAAATGCTGGAGAAGTACGCCAACCGGACTGAAGGGTGCAGCAGTACAGCCACACGGTTAAAATGGTGCAACAATCCTCCACACAGTCTTAATGGTGCAGCAGAACACCAGAAGGTCTGAATGGTGCAGCAGTAAACCACAAAGTCTGAATTGTGCAGCAGTACACCCACACAGTCTGAATGGTGCAGCAGTACACCCACACAGTCTGAATGGTGCAGCAGTACACCACACAGTTTGAATGATGGAGCAGTGCATCACACAGGTACTTTACATCAGTCTTCACAGTGGAAGACACGAGTGACATCCCCAAAGTTCAAAAGAGTCGGGGGGCAGAGGTGAGTATGGTGACCATTACCAAGGAGAAGGTGCTAGGAAAACTGAAAGGTCTGAAGGTGGATAAATCACCTTGACCAGATGGATTACACCCCAGAGTTCTGAAGGAGATAGCTGAAGAGATAGTGGAGGCGTTAGTGGTGATCTTTCAGGAATCACTCGAATCAGGGAGGGTCCTAGAGGACTGGAAAATCGCTAATGTAACCCCCCTATTTAAGAAGGGAATGAGGCAAAAGACGAGAAATTACAGGCCGATTAGCCTGACCTCGGTCGTTGGTAAGATTTTAGAGTCCATTATTAAGGATGAGATTTCAGAATACTTGGAAGTGCATGGTAAAATCGGGCAAAGTCAGCATGGTTTCATCAAGGGGAGGTCGTGCCTGACAAATCTGTTAGAATTCTTTGAGGAGGTAACGAGTAGGTTAGACAAAGGAGAGCCAATGGATGTTATCTACTTGGACTTCCAGAAGGCCTTTGACAAGGTGCCGCACAGGAGGCTGCTCAGTAAGATAATAGCCCATGGTGTTAGAGGCAAGGTACTAGCATGGATAGAAGATTGGCTGTCTGGCAGGAGGCATAGAGTGGGGATAAGGGGGTCCTTCTCAGGATGGCGGCCGGTGACTAGTGGAGTTCCGCAGGGGTCAGCGTTGGAACCACAACTTTTCACTTTATACATTAATGATCTAGATGAAGGAACTGAGGGCATCCTGGCTAAGTTTGCAAATGATACAAAGATAGGTGGAGGGACAGGTAGTATTGAGGAGGCGGGGAGGCTGCAGAAGGATTTGGACAGGTTGGGAGAATGGGCAAAGAAGTGGCAGATGGAATAAAACGGGGGGAAGTGTGAGGTCATGCACTTTGGTAGGAAGAATAGAGGTATGGACTATTTTCTAAATGGGGAGAGAATTCAGAAATCTGGAGTGCAAACGGACTTGGGAGTCCTAGTCCAGGATTCTCTTAAGGTTAACTTGCAGATTGAGTCGGTAGTTAGGAAGGCAAATGCAATGTTGGCATTTATTTCAAGAGGACTAGAATATAAAAGCAGGGATGTGCTGCTGAGGCTTTATAAGGCTCTGGTCAGACTACATTTAGAATATTGTGAGCAATTTTGGGCCCCATATCTCAGGAAGGATGTGCTGGCCCTGGAGAGGGTCCAGAGGAGGTTCACGAGAATGATCCCAGGAATAAAAGGCTTAACATATGAGGAACGTTTGAGGACTCTGGGTCTATACTCGATGGAGTTTAGAAGGATGAGGGGGGGATCTGATTGAAACTTACAGAATACTGAAAGGCCTGGATAGAGTGGACGTGGGGAAGATGTTTCCATTAGTAGGAGAGACTAGGACCCGAGGGCACAGCCTCAGAGTAAAGGGAAGACCTTTTAGAACAGAGATGAGGAGAAACTTCTTTAGCCAGAGAGTGGTGAATCTATGGAATTCATTGCCACAGAAGGCTGTGGAGGCCAGGTCATTGAATGTATTTAAGACCGAGATAGATAGGTTCTTGATTGGTAAGGGGATCAAAGGTTACGGGGAGAAGGCGGAAGAATGGGGTTGAGAAACTTGTCAGCCATGATTGAATGGCGGAGCAGACTCGATGGGCCGATTGGCCTAATTTCTGCTCCTATGTCTTATGGTCTTATGGTCTTATGGTCTAACTTACTCAGCCTCGAACAATTTCCTCATCCCAGGGACCAATTCACAGTATCGCCTCCAATACAAGTATATCCTTTCTTAAATTTGGAGACCAAAGCTGTGCACAATATTCCAGATGTGGTCTCACCAAAACCTTGTACAACTGCAGCAAGGCTTCAGTCTTCATGTACTCGAATCCCCTTGCAATAAAGGCTAACATGCCAATTGTCTTTCTAATTACTTGTTGCACCTGCAGGCTAACTTCCCGCATTCCTTGTCTGAGCACACCCAAGTCGCCACAAACATCAAAACTTTCACACCTCTTCAAAAATATTCTGATTTTTTTATTCTTACAACCAAAGTGAATAACTGCACACTTCCCCACATTATACTCCATCTGCCATCCTGTTCCCCGCTCACCTAACCTGTCTGTATCACTTTGCAGCCTCTTTGTGTCCTTTTTGTATTCATTCATGGGATGTGGGCATCGCTGGCTAGGCCAGCATTTATTGCCCTTGTTCACAGGGCAGATAAGAGTCAAACACATTGCTGTGGGTCTGGAGTCACGTGTAGGCCAGGCCGGGTAAGGACAGCAGATTTCCTTCCTTATAGGAAGATGGGTTCCTCTCGTCAGCGCCTGACAGCAGCTGCAAGCCTCATCTCCAGCCCCAAGGATACCTAGGATGAAGAACCAGAGGAGGACACCGTAGAAGATGCGTTACAGAGCTCACCCACACCCTCCACCAGCGCAGAGACCACACCTCCTCCCCACAGCTTACCTTTCCACCTAGCTTGGCATTTTCAGCAAACCTTGATACATGATTCTCTGTCTCTTCAGCTAAATCAATAAATAGATTGTAAACAGCTGATGCTCCAGCACTGATCCTTGTATTTGCACTCCACTATTCACTGCCTGCCAACTTGAAAAAGCCCCATTTACACCCACTCTGCTTTCTATCCATTAACCTATCCTCTAGCCATGCTGATATATCACCCCCCCAACTCCATGAGCCCTTAACTTGCCTATTAACCTTTAGTGTGGCACCTTTATCGAATGCCTTTTGGAAATCCAGGTATACTGCATCTACTGGTTCCCCTTTACCTACACTACTAGTTACATCCTCAAAACAATCTAATAAAGCTCTCACCAGGATTTCCCTTTTGTAAGACCATGTTCTAAACATATTATGATGTTGTCAGTACTTTATTTCATCTGTTTATTTGGGCCTGATAAACCTGTTTAGTATTCCGATCACATGCTCATTTTGCTGATTCTGAAGTCTATTTGAAAGCAAGTTTAACTGTTCTCCGCTTGATCTCAAAAGTTGGCTAAAGCCTGTTATGTCAGGCCATGGTCTGATACTCAAAAGAGCTCTTCAACCAGACCAACAAGCAGCTTTGAGGACTTGTTCTAAACCCTACACAGGTTAAAAACATGGCCATAGATTCCATTCACTCCTCCTGCAATTTTCCAGCTGATTCAGACTGCTTGCTTGCAGGGGGTTGCATGCAACATGAAGTAATGTGACCCAGAAGCAAAAGAGATACAATCTCCATAAGAATGAGTGTTTTCTTACTATTTTTCAGCCACATTTTCTCAGCTGTTAAGTAATAGAAAAACTGCTGTGCTGAAGGAACAAGCCAGTTAGTTTGGTCGGAGGGAACATTTACTATGTTTCTAACCTATCTGCGTGCTCAGAAAATCATCCTTACCACTAAATGGAATAATTCTCTGAAAATGATGAGGGAGGAATGCTTGATTCGAATATAAATATTTTCCCTATGAACACATGTATGCATTTCTTTAAATCTTAATATTTGTACACTTCAAATACAAACATGATCTTAAATATTAATTGAATAAAATCACAGGAAAAGGCAATAAATTTCATTAGATTGAAAATAAAAAATGATGGAAATACGTACATTTGTCAATATTTGTGACTTCAAATGCTGGAAATCACAAACTACCAACAATCAAGAAAAATGTAGGATCAACAGGTCAAAAGAAGAGCAAATGGTAAGACTGTGATCTAATAAAGAACACTCAATACCAAGCTGCCTCCCATCCTCCCATATATGGAATCTCCAGAGTTTTCTCCTTCAGAAAATGGGAAGAGAGCCTTTTCCTACGCTGACTCCAATAATGGAATGCCCCCCCCTCCTCACATGTTGATTTACCTAAACTTCTGAAAAGCATCTGACAAAGAAATATTAATTGGTGTGATTCAGGATGAACCAAATGTATAAGATATTGGGTGAAGAGTTGGAAACCTTGGCCAGGATTTTCCATGCCTGTTCCTACCAGTGTTGATCCGGGTGTGTTGGCATGCGGACAGAGTCCTCCATCGTGCATCGCAATCTGATGAATGCACTTGACATCCCTTCCTAATATTCCCTTGACTGTTGCTGCAGCTCCAGCAACTGATTTAGAACTGAGTCCTGAGGCTCATCATCTGACTCGGACTCAGCAGAACCGTGGCCTCCAGCAGTCCTCCGAGTGCCGGCAACCTTAGATTTTTTAATATTCTTTCATGGGATATGGGTGTCTCTGGCTACACCAGAAGGTATTGTCCATCCATAATTTCCCTTGTTCAGAGGGAATTTTTAAGAGTCAACCACATTGCTGTGGGTCTGGAGTCACATGTAGGCCAGACCAGGTAAGGACGGCAGATTTCCTTCCCTAAAGGACATTAGTGACCCAGATGGGTTTTTACATCAATTGGCAATGAGTTCATGGTCATCACCAGACTTTTAATTCCAGATTTTTTTACTGAATCCAAATTTCATGGTGGGATTCGAACCTGGGTCCCCAGAGCATTACCCTGAGTCTCTAGAATACTAGTCCAGTGACAATGCCACTGACAATACCTCTCTGCCTGCTGTGGACCAGATTGTGTGCTGTGCTCAACAGATTGTGACCCCAAGGCAGCTCTAGAACTGGGTCCCACTGAGGTGAGGTCTCTGCGTTGGTGGAGGGTGTGGGTGAGCGCTGTCACGGATCTTCTATAGTGCTCTCTGGGTCCTCAGCAGAGGTGTCCTCAGGGATGGAGGTGAGGCTTGCAGGAGCCATCGGGTGCTTTCCAGAGGTGCCTGTGAGAGAAAGGAGAGACAATAAGTGCATGGCAGGCAAATCTCAAACAGGGCAAAGCACTCACAGGATGGTTGTTTGAGGGATAAGCTGGTGCAGGATCCGCCACCAACCCCATGATCAGCGTAGGCCTGGTCCATGTCCTCTCTGGCCAGCTCGATGACACAGTTTTCAACTCCAGATGTCAGGCACTCCACCCCCAGTCTGGGGGCTCTCCCTTTCATTGTGCACCAGCTTGCCCCGCATCAAGACAAATAGAGAGAGTGTGAGAAGGACGCATGCCAGGGCAAATGATAAGGATGCCTCGCATATGTGGGTAGTAAGGGGAGCCACAGATGGGATGAGGATGTGATCTCCACAGTACATGAGCCCAGATGGGGATGTGAAGGTGCTTGTGAGAATGTGTGATGTCCCTTGAGATGCCAGTGAATGTATGATGGGCTTGTGTGTGTGTGTGTGTGTGTGTGTGTGTGTGAGTTGGGAGCGATGAGATGGTTGACTTACCCTGATGGAATGGATGAGATGTTCATCCTCATCCTGCACTGGGTGTCTGACATCTTGTGGACCACATTGGCACTGACCACCACTGCCAATGCCTCCCAATCCAGATTGGTGACGTTGCAGGACCTCCTGTGGCTGGAGTGGAGGTAGAGGACATGTCACCAAGCCTTGACTGCATCCAGCAGGCAGAACAGAGGGGCGTCACTGAATTTGGGGGCCGCCGTCCTCTTGAGTTTTGGGGCCATGTCTTCAGTGGAGTAGTCCTGGGCTGCTGACATTAAGAACACTGTGCGTGACTGCACTTTAAATATGGTGCCCAGAGTGAGGAAGCAGTGAGCTGAAGGCAGGGTGGGTGAATCAGAGACCGTCCTCCAATGTCAAGGCGTGCTTCACGTGCATGCATAATTAATGAGCCGGGGAGTGGGCGATACAACATGAAAACCCACCATTGCAGTCAACGGGTAGAATGCAGTTTTTCATGCCTGCTCCAGCACTTAGTGCAATGCAGGGGAAATCCCACCCATCAATTAGCTGTGCCAGGCTAGGGAAAGGTGTTTAGTGGAGGACCTCAGAGATCAATATTTGAAGCCTGGCCTTTCCACATTACATCAATGCCTTAAAGTGAAACTCAATACAAATTGATCAAATTCGCAGATGAGATGAAACCAGAAGTGACAGTTAATTCAGAGAAAACTGCTCAAGAAATACAAGATGGTTGGAACAAAATATGTGAAGGGTGGAACAATGTTAAGCAAAATGTTATAAGGACTGGTGTAAAGTACAGCTCAGAGGAAGAAAAAATGTCTCACACACATACTCCATTGAAGGTGTCAAAATAGCCAAGGATGAACTTGAAAGAAATTCACAGGTTCTATTAGACGCAGCATTCAACATAATCCAAATATACCAGAAACATCATCAAAGCTAACAGAATTCTGAATTATCCAGCCAAAGCAGCAGAGCCCAAATCAGAGGAAGTCATGTTCCAACTATATAGCACAACTTGAATACTGTTCTGATCTTTTTGTTGAAAAATACAAGAGTCTTTCAGTAATTGGAGGAAGTTCAGAGCCCCACAAGACTGACCCCTACCTTCAGGTGCCTTGAAAGATTGGAAGAAGGTGGGCATTTTAGCCTTGGAAGGAAGCATCTGAGAATTCATCTTCTAAAAATATGAAGATGTAAAAAGGAATGGAAAAGGAGAGGTTGGAAAAATTTCTTCAAAATAAATTGCCAGAAGATGTTCAAACTAGTGAAAGTCAAATTTAGAGTTGGTATCAGAATGCTGTTCACACAAAGAGAGAATCTTTCACTTTCACTGCTTGGGTGGTAAGCTAGTGGAGAGGATCTTCTGACCTTTAAACAATACTGTCCAATAGTCAAAATTCATTGACATCAATGGAAAAGAAATTTGGGTGGGCTCTATAACAAGCAGATGATCTGCGCCATCAGTTTTTAACCAATCAGTGAAGGTGAAAATTACCCCCAAGGAGTGTCAGACATATGGATTGGAATTCTGTGTGAAGTGGTAGGGGCAAAGCTGAGGAATTATAAAAATAATTAATCAGATACTGCAGCATTGAACATTCATTTTTTTGAGTCATTGTTTTTATTTTCTCTTCTTGTAGTTTCCCTACAAACACGAGCCACGTGAATATTCATGTTATAAAAATGTTCGCAATTTTCAGCACATACACCCTCATTAATAAATGTTACTGCGCTATAATCTTATGTTTTACTTGGGCCCTGATTCTCAAAGTTAAAGATTGGAATAAAATAAAAACCAACATAGATATTAGAATTATACCTGTTCTGGCAGTTTTAGCCCAGCAACCCACTACCTCACATGGTGTTTTTGCAAAGGGGCGCATATTTTGTCTCAAATCCAGTTTCTGGTTGTATAAATTAACCAGAATTAAAATAAATTAACCACTAAGGACTTAGAAAATAAATATATATGGCCCTGACACAAGGTGAATTCAAACCAAAAACTTTATTACCACATCTGTCACAAGGTCACATTTCTAATTAGTAATTTTGAATTTCCTCAGGAAATACCACAAAGGACGCCCTGTCCAACTTTCCAGGGGGAAGCAGAGTAGAACAGATCTGTCGCTCCACTTGGAAAAACCTGTGTATTCCTGCCAATTGTACTGGGAACAGGAAAATACACTACCCAAAACATCATACTTGTCACAGTTGTAAACTAAAACCTTTCAAATCATTTCCTTTGCTTTAACTTGAACTCTGTATTACTCATGCAGTATGTACTGCACAGGATCATAGGAATTGCTAGATGGAAAAAAGTCAAAGTTCATCTAGTTTGCTATCTGCTATCCTGGTGGTTGCACGATACAACATTCACAAATTTGCAGAATGTGTGCGCAAAAGTCAAAAGAATGTCAGTGTTGATAAAGCACGATGTGGTGCATTTTGCTAGGAGCTGGAATTCCTACCAAATGGAAAATAAAAGTCTAAATATGATTGATGCACAAAGGGACCTAGGAATACAGATTCACAAATCAATTAAAAGTAGCCATGCAAGTTAAAAAGCCCTCAAGTGCAAACAAAGCACTGGGGTTCATTTGTGGAGGAATTCATCATAAAATTGTTAAAGAGTTTAAAATGTTAAAGAGAAAAGAGAATTTATTTTAAACTTATACTGAACTTTGGTTAGACCATCCATCGAGTACAATGCACAGTTCGGTCTCTATATTATGGGCAAGATTTTGTCCACGTCGGGCGGGCTCAGGGAGGGACAAGCGGAAGCGGTCAGGAAACCGACAGCCGCCCGCGATCGGGCCATGGCCGCGATTTCACACTGGCAGACCAACTAAGGCCCACCCAATGTGAATGCCAGTGGCAGAGCGTCCGAGAAGGGGCAGGCGGGGCTGGGACCTTTTGGGCACCGGGTCCAATGGTGACCCGGCGGCCAGTTCAAAATCGGCGCAGTTGGGGTTGCAGCAGCGATATGGCTGCCAAACGACGATGTAGACACCAGGCGGGGGGTGAGGTCGGCTGGGCACTCGACACTCTGTTTTTCGGATGAGTGACTCGCCGTCCTCCTGCAGGAGGTGGCTGCCAGAAGGCACTCCCTTGTCCCCAGAGATGGGAGGAGGAGACCACCGCACCTCACCAAGAGAGCTTAGGAGGAGGTGGCAACCCGGGTGAGCAGCCACGACGTGGTGTGGCGCACACGGGTGCAGTGCCCGGAGCGCTTCAATGATTTGCTGCGCTCAGGAAGGGTGAGTACCTGTTGGCATGGGTCAGTGAGTTGAATTGTTTTGGGCTGACCATGCTCCCGTGGAGCTCAAGGGTGCTGGAGTCTGAATGCCAAATGGCAATCACACCGGAGCTGGCCAAGGGGGTGAGCCCTGGTTGTTTTGACCGAGTGCCTTGCACCCCGAGGTCCACGACTCGGACCTGCCCTGCCAGGTGCTCCTCAGCTGGGGTTGGCCAGGCTGCAATGGCGCTGCAGACAGGGTGGTCTAATCAATGGTCCTCTATCCTTTCAGGAGAAGACATCCCATAACAATAGTGAGAGGTCGCAGACTGGCGGAGGACCCCCACATCTCCTCTTCCTCTCCAGGTACGAGCAGGAGGCCTTGGAGCTCAAGAGGTGCCACATACCTCGATCAAGCGGTCACAGTGAGAATGGGGTGTCAGATGAAGGTAAGAGTGCAGTGCATTGAGCTGAGAATTTTGGATGCTACAAACAATCATGTGTAATCTCATCATTGATGGGAGCCTCCAGACTGGATTCCTCATTTTTCACTGAAAGACGATGGCACCATGATTCGCATCTCCATTGTCTCACCAGGGTGCCTGGCATGCACAGTGACCGTGTCATGACTTTAACTAATGACATGTCCTTCTTCTCCCTTAGATCTGCCACCAAGCAGCCAAGCACACGACCTCCAGGAGATACCCCTGACCCCAGAGGACCACCATGCTCCCCAGGCACCTTCATCACACCCGCTCTCTGAACCAGGCACCAGCACAGATACCAGCACCTTAGGCATTAGAGCGGTGGCTAGTATCTCAGCGCACATTGGTGAGGGCACTTCCCTCTCACTTGAGGTGCAGGCGGAGACAGAGAGTGCTGAGTCGGAGGACTGCTGGAGACCAGGACAATGCTGGGTTGATGGCTGATGATGAGCCCCCGAAGTCGTCCATTTGGCGGCAGATGCTGGATGTCCAGCGGAATGAATGGGAGGATCTGGTGGAGGTCCAAGAGGGCGTGAGTGCCATGGTCTCTGTTGTGGAGGAGTCCATGCAGAGCATAAGCGTTGACCCTCATGGCTGAGTGCACTGCCCCCTCCATTGAGAGAGTGGCGACTCTCATGGAGAGGCAGCTCCAGGGACAGGATCAGGGGTTCCTGGGGTTACGCTCGGACCTGCAGCCCTCACACAGGTAATGACCTCAGTTGGTCAGTGTCTGTGTGGGAGATGGATGAGGCACCCAGTATCCCAACTAGATGCCCGTCCATCAATGGCGAGTAGGGAGGTCCACAGTGACCTCACGCTGGCGCACGAGCTGCCTGTTGTCTCTGTGGGATCCTCTCAGGGTGCTCTGGATGATGGCAGCAGCTCCTCTGCCCCTCTGCCAGTGACTGTGGCATCTGATGAGGCTGTGGTGACTGGGGAGATGCCAGCCGTGGCACTGGCTGCTCCCTCCCAGGCGGGCAGGACAACCGCCAAGGTCATCAAGGCCAACAAGACAGCAGAGTCAGCAGGCTGTCTCCAATGCCGGTGCCAGCGAGGGGGGAGCACCGAGATGAAGCACCCGTAAAACATAAGTTTAAAGCACCTTAAGCACAAGAGGGACTGGTTACGGGTGATCTTTTGTTTCCCCTTTTGTTTTCCTTTATTTAATGGTGTAACAAACAACACTGGATATTGTTCTGTTCAATAATCTGAGTTCCAACATTAAATTACATTTGCTTTTGTGTTATTGGCCCGGGTATGCTTCATTTGTTTTGTAGGTATAGGGTACGACAGTGTGTAATGCTGGACGTGGGTGGTTCGAACTTTATTGCACAGGCTCTGAGTGTATCTTGGGAGCAAAGGAAAGGGTCATTTCATCCAGGATGGAGACGGCAGCCCTGGCATGAGGTGGGTCTCCTTATTTAGCAGCCTAGCTGAAGGAGCGTTGGATCAAGGCGTCCCTAGTGTCCCTGCCTCCCTGAAGGATACAGACGTCTGCCTCCACACCCTCAGTGTTCTCCTCACCGTGCTCCTCTTCTGACTCACTACTGTACTCATCCTGTGTGGCTTGTGCAGCTGCATCAACATCCTCTTCCTCCAGTGGGTCCCTCCTTGCCTATGTCAGATCATGGAGAGTGCAGCATGCTACCACTATCAGTGGCACTCACTCTGTGGGGTATTGCAGTGCACCCCCTGAACGGTCCAGGAAGCACATCTTGAAAAGACCTATGGTTCTCTCTACCACAGCCCTTGTGGAGCCATGGCTCCTATTGTACCGCTGCTCGGCCTCTGTTCTTGGATGGTGGTGAGGTGTCTTAAGCCATCTTTTCAACGGATAACCCTAGTCACCCAGCAGCCATCCATCCAGCCGGGCTGGAGCACTGAAGAGCCCCAGCAACTGGGAGTGTCTGAGGATGTAGGCGTCGTGGGAGCTGCCTGGGTACCTTGCACAGACTTGTAGAATCAGCATCCTGTGGTCACACACTATCTGCACATTCATGGAGTGGAAGCCCTTCCTGTTGACGAAGGCACCGGGCTCACCTGCTGGCGCCTTGATGGCCACATGTGTACAGTCTATAGCACCCTGGACACGGGGGAAGCCAGCAATGGCCGTGAAGCCTCTGGCTCACTCAGCCTGGCTGGCCTCGTCTGTACAGTAAAGAGTAAAGGTCAGTACCTGCCTGAACAGAGCGTCTGTCACCAGCTTGACGCAACTGTGGACAGCTGATTGGGAGACTCCACACAGATTCCCCACCGAGCCCTGGAAGGAGCCAGAGGCAGAGACGTTGAGGGCAACTGTGACCTTCAGAGCCACTGGCATGGGGCGTCCACCCACACAGTTGGAGCTGATCTCAGGCCCGATCATCTGACAAATGGAGGTCATGGTCTCCCTGGAGAGACAGAGCCTCCTTCGGCATTGCACCTCGGACATATTGAGGTAGCTGCATCGCTGCCTGTAAACCCTGGCAGCAGGATAGTGGTGTCTTCTGCAGCCCCTTCCACCTTGGACTCCCTGCTGGCCCTGTGCCCCTTGTGCCTGCGCCTCTCCTCCCACAGGACCCTCCCCTGGAAGCTGCATTAGGACACCTGACCTCCTCTCCCTCCTGCCCCTCTCTTCCTCCTCAGAGGAGGACCCTCCAGCGGAGAATCAATCAATCCCCATTACCAGGGTTACAGAAGGCAGTCTGATACCCGGAAGGGTCCACACAGCCCAAATCCTCAAGGGGCCTTAGAGACACCAATGAGTCCTGAAATGACACATGGAAATGCTAAGAATGAAGCCCCGATCAGAGATGAAGCTGACACCTGCCAACAAGTAACCAGCAGCAAACTATCTCCTAAACTCCTCTCTACTCACAATGGCAATGCTGCTGACCCTTTTTATCCCGCCTTGGATGAGGTTTTGCAAATTGTGGGCTGCCCGCCTGCCAGTTTTGCTTGTGCGACAAATCACCCAGGCAACGTTAACTCACCGTCAGCTGGGTTCTCAAGGGCCTTAACTGGCCTCTTAATTAATGGTGGGCGCAGCTTCAACCTGTGCACGTGTCCGCCGACCGAAACATTGCGCAACTGCGCAACGACATCGGGACGCTTCCCCAACGTCATCGCGCGTCATTTTACCCTCATTCAGGTCAGGCAGAAAACCCTGCCCCTATGAAAAGGATACAGAAGAACTGAAGAGTGCCAAAGCGTTTATACAGATAATGACAGAACTGAGAGGGTGTAACTATCAGGAAAGACTGAGCGGGATGGAGCTCAATTCTCTAGGAAAGAGCAGACTGAGAGGCGACCTGATAGAGATCTTTACAATTATGAGAAGCTCGAGGTGTATGTTGTGAGTGGTGGCCGAGTTGCTATTATTGATAGAGTTGACCAGCAGACACTTCTTAGGTGGAATCTCTTAGTTTATTTACTAAGATACTCAGCAGCAACTAAACATGTGCTTTCATTTCAAACTCTATCTCTACACTACTAACTATTAGTAGTTAGTACTAATACTAAATCTACTCTCCTATTGGGTACTAAAGACCATATGATCTTTCTTAAGCCTTATTCTTAAAGGTATATTACACACGAAATAAAACCATAATTACCACAGTGTAGGTGTAGGGGCCATAAATATAAGATCACGGCCAGTAGTGCAAATCTGGGACGATTCCGCCCTCTGTGTTTAAAACTCTGTGTAGCAACAATGGAGTTGCTGAGCAAGGAGGAGGTGACTGCTGCCGGTAATGCACCCGCCCAAGCCCCAGGGTTGCAGAGGGACCAGGCCATAGGTAAATGATGGCAGGAGGAGAGTCATGGGGTGAGGGTCACATGGGTGGGGGGGACGGCAGCAAGAGCAGGGGGTTGCTCTCCATGGCACCCATCTTCCCAGTGCCGGGTGCCCAAAGAAGCCCCCTGGAAGCGAAGCCAACAGGATTTGCTTTTTGGGCTTCCCATCATGGTGAGGACCCCACCTGCCACGAGGTGAACACCATTAATTCCCCACTTAAGGGCTTCAATTGGTGGCAGGTCAAGAAGGCTGCCCACAAACATCCCCCCTTGGGTTTACTCAGGGCAGAGGCAAGAAAGCATCAGATTCCCCATCCGCCCCTTTCCTGCTCGATTAAATGCTCCCCCCGCCACCAAACGCACTGGGGGAGGGTATTAAATTCCGGTCGATGTTTCTGCAAACTGGTTTTGTATTTACCCACTTCACACAGAGACCATGTCCTCTGGTCCTGGTCAATGGGGTACAGCTTGTCGAGGCTTCCATTATCTAGTCCTTTTAGAACCCTACAAACAGCAACGATATCACCAAACAGGAATCATATCACTGAAGATTGAGAACGCCAAAGACTAACTAATAGAGGAAGAGATAATTCATTGACCCTATATGAGGTGGGATGAGAGGTAAAACCCAATGCTAATTGCCTAAAGTTATGTCAAGTTCCATGAATAATACCCACATTATTCACACACCTACACTTCCGGTATAATGTTTGACTTTTTGCTTCAAGCCCAAGGCTTCCTTTCATATTTGCGTCCTTTCACCAACATTTCAGGTCAAATTCTTCCGACCAAATAACTAAAATCAATATGGGCAGGATTTTACAAGTTAGCGGGCGGGGGTGGGGCCCACTCGCCGACACGTAAATTGACGTGTGGTGACGTCGGTGGAACTCCTGACATCACCGCGCCTCATTTAAATTTTCCGGTAGGCGGGGACTCAGCAAAATCAGCTGCGCGCCCACTGACCTGTCAATGGCCAATTGAGGCTATTGACAGAGTCAATTAAGAAATTAAAGGACCTGCCCGTCCAACCTTAAGGTTGGGCGGGTCGGCCAGGAGCCCCGGTGGGAATTATAAAAAGCATAAAACCTCATCCACGGGCGGGATGAGGTTTCATGTAGGTGTTAAAAAATTTTAACAAAGTTTTTGCAAAATTTATGGACATGTCCCAACTCGTGTGACAGTGTCACATGAGGGGACATGTTAGGGAATTTTTTTTTCTATTTTTAGCTTTTTTACATTTAGAGCTGATCTCCCTGAGGCTGCACTTAGCCTCAGGGAGATGAGTGCGCTCTTCTGTGCACATGCGCGAAAGAGCGCACTCTCGATTTTGGGATTTCTCCTCCGCCCGCAAAGGGAGCACTCAGCACTTCCGTGCAGACGTCACACTGGGTGGGTCTTAATTGGTCCGCCCACATAAAATGGCGCCCCGCCCCCGATCGGGGGTGCCAATCAGAAGCGCACCTGTGCGTGCCTGCCCTTCAACCTTCCCCCCGACAGGGGGGGAAATCCTGTCCTGTGTTTCTATTTTCACCAGTTTAGTTCTGATAGATGGAACATTTCAAGTTATTTATTCCCAAGTTTTTTTAATATTAACCTTGTTTTGGAGCTTTCCTGGTTCATTCAAAACAGTATTACGCAAGGAGTGGAGCTAGAAGAATCTAATTATGTTAAATGGAATCTTATGTTATTTAAGTGAAGTCTGGGGTTTTTGGTTCGAAACCTATTCGATTAAAGTAAAAGATAGAAAAGCAGGCAGCAGCATTGGCATTGAAACTAATTAACTGTCTATGGCAACATTAAAATATCATGGAAAAAGGGTAATTTACATTTAAATGAGACCTTAGGGAGGTTGCTCTTGTTTCTAAACTGTCATACAAGACACTTGTAATGCTTGTAAGTTTATAATGTTTATCTGTATCTAGGCAGAACACTAACTGTGCATAGAGAATGGAAGCTAGGACAGACTGCGATAAGGCAAAATAATCTGTTTGAGGGGTTTCAGATGATATCACGAAAACATAAGGTCTGAAACAAGAAAAGACCAGTCCATTCTTCTAGGTCATCCTGTTGTTTAGACCCACACGCACATTCAACTCAAACCATTTTAATGAAAAAACATCAGATTTTGCAATCTGTCCCCAAGATTACATGATTCTCTCAAAATCACTGTGCTGTTTTTATACAGACTATTTCATAAAATTTTGGTGCTGTTTTGCAAAGATGGTTTCAGGCCAAGGCTTCTGTTATTTGTTCATGGGATGCACGTGTCACTGGCAAGAACACATTAATAGCCCATCTGTTCTGATGAAGAGTCATACGGACTCGAAACGTTAACTCTGTGTTCCTCGCCACAGATGCTGTCAGACCTGCTGAGTTTTTCCAGCAACTTTTGTTTTTGTTATAGCCCATTTTTAGTTGCCTAGAGAAGATAGAGCTGAGCTTTCTTGACCTGTACAATTCATGATGTGGTGATGATGCTCCCATGATGGTGCTCAATAAAGATCACAGCGTTTTAACCCAGCAGTGATGAAGGAACAGAGAGGGTTAAATTCCATGTCAAGATAGTTTATGACATGAAGGAGGATTTGAGATGATGGTGCTTCCATGACTTTTCTGCTCTTGGTGTTCTTGGAGAGGTTACAAGGCTGAGAGAGGTTGAAAAGCTGGGTGAATTGTTGCAGTGTATCCCACCTGGATGGAAAACATTGCAGCAGCAGTTTGTCAATGGTAGATATTGGGGTTCAGTGGAAATGTATGCAGTGAAGGATGACTATTTTTTAAAACAAAAGCAAAATACTGCAGATGCTGGAAATCTGAAATGAAAACGCTAATTGCTGGATATACTCAGCAGGTTTGGCAGCATCTGTGGAGAGAGAGACAGAGTTAACATTTCAGGTTGTGACTTTTCATCAGAACCAGAAGCAGTCTGTGCCGATATACAGCAAGACCTCGACAATATCCAGGCTTGGGCTGATAAGTGGCAAGTAATATTTGTGCCACACAAGTGCCAGGCAATGACCATCTCCAACAAGAGAGAATCTAACCATTACTTCATGACATTCAATGGCATTATCATCACTGAATCCCCCACTATCAACATCTTGGAGGTTACCATTGACCAGAAACTGAACTGGACTAGCCATATCAATACTGTGGCTACAAGAGCAGGTCAGAGGCTAGGAATTCTGCGGTGAGTAACTCACCTCCTGACTCCCCAAAACTACCTAAAAGGCACAAGTTAGGAGTGTGATGGAGTGTAACATAATACTCTCCACTTGCTTGGATGAGTGCAGCTCCAACAACACTCAAGAAGCTCAAAACCAACCAAGACAAAGCAGCCCATTGATTGGCACCCACCACCTTCAACATTCACTCCCTCCAGTACCACTGATGCACAGTAGCAGCAGTGTGTATTATCTACAAGAAACACTGCAGCAACTCACCAAGGCTCCTTCGACAGCACCTTTCAAACCTACAACCTCTACCACCATTAAGGACAAGGGCAGCAGATACACGGGAACACCACCACCTGGAAGTTCCCCTCCAAATCACCATCCTGACTTGGAAATATATCGCCGTTCCTTCACTGACGCTGGGTCAAGATCCTGGAACTCCCTCCTTAACAGCACTGTGGGTGTACCTACACCACATGGACTGCAGCGGTTCAAGTAGGTAGTTCACCACCACCTTCCCAAGGACAATTAGGGATGAGCAATAAATGCTGGCCCAGCCAGCAACACTCACATCCTATGAGTAAATTTTTAAAATCAGATTATCAAATAATCAGATTATTTTTTAAACATTACTGCAAGATTTTGATGAGCAATGATTTCCCATTGACTGGCAGGAAATCCCATCTGCAGTGTGTAAACAGTAGTAAACTACAATCCCAGCCTAGTAAGGGCAATAGAATGGATACTATTGTTTGAAATGTTAAATTGACAGCACTTAGCCTGCAGTTTACAAGTGTGTAGATTGAGTCACTTTGCCATGACTGCATTTGCTACAACACATTCCTCTTGGATTAGTCACTGCAGACACATTGGGAGGGGTTATTGAGTTGATTCCCCAGGCAGCAGAAGCTGTTCCAGTGTGTACTGTATAATGGGGACTACACTGACTAGCTTAAACAACTTGCTAAATGCACCCAGTTCCCTCCTCATGGCATGTTTATTCTTACTGCTGCCAATTCTGCAGTCATCTTTCTAAAATTTAATCCACTGTTTACAAACCATCAGCTACTGCAAATGGAAGAATCACAACCAGAAACCTAAAAGCTTTTATACTTTCCTCACAATTATTTGCTTCAAATTGTAATTCTATATATCTACGAATACCAGAGACCCGTCAATAAAAGCAAAAATCATGGCTAAATGTATTACTTCCTCTTGTCAAACATCTATTTGCAATCTCCTCCAGCCAAGAACCCGAGGTATCTGTGCTCATTTGATTCAGGCCTTTTGAACATCCATGATTTTAATCGCTCCCCCATTAGTGGCTGTGCCTTCTGCTGCCTGGGCCCTAAGCTATGAAATTCCCTCTCCGCCTTTTTAACCTCTCCCCCTTTCCCCCTTTAAGATGCTCCTTAAATTCTACCTCTTTGAGAATTGCTTTTGTCACCTGTGCTCATGTTCTCAGTGTCGAATGTTATTTTATAAAGCTCCTGTGAAATACCTAGGGACATTGTATTACTTTAAAGCTGCTATCTAAATACAATTTGTTGTTCTTGAAATTGGGAAGGCTGGGAATTATACACCAATAATTAGCTAAGTAAATCCTCATGCATAAAAATTAAATGTGTTGGTTTAATAACTTTAAAGTGCATCATAATTATTCAGTTGCAAGTAGTTTTGGTTTCTCAACAGGCACTTGATTATTCATGAAGAATAGCCACAGTTCAAATCATATATTTCCATAAACATAGATTTAACAAAGTACAGTACAACAGGTGTCTCCTTATCAATACTTTAAACATCTTGCCTTAAATTCAAAGTGCGTCTGTATAAAACCCAGATTTATTTTTGCTTCTATAGAAAGCAGCCTTCGATTTTTCTGTCTCACTTCACTGTTAAAATATCCACCCTATTGAATATACTTCCTTTCACTATTCTTGCCCGAAAATGTTCCACTCTTGACATTGAATTGCATCAGCCCATTCCTCTAATCTGTACAAGCCCTTCTGCAATCTCAGGTAATGCATTTTGGGAGGGCAAACAAAGCAAGGGAATACACAATAAATGGGAGGATATTGAGAGGGGTTGGGGAAGTAACAGGCCTTGGAGTGCATGTCCACAGGCCCCTGAAGGTGGCAGGACAGGTGGATAAGGTGGTAAAGAAGGCAGATGGAATGCTTTCCTTTATTGGGCGAAGTTTTGAATACAAAATGAGGGGTGTAATGATGGAACTGTATAAAACGCTGGTTAAGCCACAGCTGGAATTTTGTGCACAGTTCTGGTCACCATATTACAGGAAGGACATAATTGCTCTGGAGAGAGTGCAGGGGAGATTTACAAGAATGTTGCCAGGGCTTTAAAATTGTAGCTATGAGGAAAGATTGGATAGGCTGAAGTTGTTTTCCTTGGAATTGAGGACACTGAAGGAAGATTGAGATGTACAAAGCTATGAGGGGCTGGAAAGACTTGTTTCCCCTAGAGAAGAGGTCAGTTACATGGGGGCATACATTTAAGGCAATTGTTAAAAGGATTAGAGGAGATATTAGGAAAATCTTTTTCACTCAGAGGGTGGTGGGTGTCTGGAATTTGTGGCCTGGTTTGGTGTTTGAGGCAGGAACCCTCAACTCATTTAAAAGGCACCTGGATCTGCACCTAAAGCGCTGTAACCTGCAAGGCTACAGACCGGGTGCTGGAAAGTGGATTTAGGATGGGCGGCTAGGTTTTTTATTTTCGCTTTTTCAGCCGGAGCAGATAGAATGGGCTGAATGGCCTCTTTCCGTCCATAACATTTCTATGGTTCACTATGGGCAGAATTTTCTGCCTGTTGGGCGGGCGGGGAGTCGATCCCCACTGGAGAAGCGGGCCCCGCCGCCATTTAATGTGGGAGGGCCAATTAAGGCCCGCCCAGCGTGACATCCGGCGGGAAGCGCTATGCGCTCCCTGTGTGGGCGGTGGGGGGGATTCCCTAAAAGCGAGAGTGTGCTCTTTCACGCATGCGCACGAAAGAGCCCACATCTCCCTGGGGCTAAGTGCAGCCTCAGGGAGATCGCCTGGACTTTGAAAAATATTAAAAATAGAAAAAAAAAATTCCCTAACATGTCCCCCTCGTGTGACAATGTCACATGAGTTGGGACTTGTTCATAATTTACAGAATAACTTTATTAAAATTTTTAAAACCCTGCATGAAACCTCATCCCGCCGCTGGATGAGGTTTCATGTTTTCTCTATTTGCCGCCGGGGCTCCTGGCCGACCCGCCAACCTTAAGGTTGGACGGGCAGGTCCTTTAATTGTTTAAATGATCCTGTCAATGGCCTCAATTGGCCAATGACAGGTCGGTGCGCCCGCAGCTGATTTTGCTGAGCCCCCGCCTTCCTGAAATTTAAATGGGGCGGGGTGACATCGGGGGTTCCGCCCAACGTCATCCCGCATCATTTTACGCTTCGGTGAGTGGGCCCCGCCCCCTGCTCACTGACGGCAAAATTCTGCCCCATGTCTCCAATTCACCATCAGTAAGAAATTTCAGTATCCTTTTTATGGGCAATGACAAAATCACTAATATAAGTGGAAAACAAAAGCATTGATCAATAAAAAGAGACAAATGGGGAGTGTATGCTAAATAAAACAATAAAAATATGTTTTCCAGTTCTCAAAACATTTTTCACTAAGAAAGTCTCTGTTTAGTTTTTAAGCAATTTCCTGTGAACACCTCCCTCTGCCAAGTTTCCAGCATACACACAAACTCATTTCCGTGTATAAAAGTCTCCAAGCCAAACTATTAAGACATTCACACCGATAGCATTTATATTTATCTCATAGGAAATGCATAAACTCTCCCTATAGGGACACTTTGTCATCGGGTTGCTAAGAGCCAAGTTTTACAGATCCCAAGGGCCAGATTTGGAGGTGGAAGCTGCCTGACTAATGCCGGGGCAAAGGCAGACGGCAACCATGTTGGAGCCTGCTGCTGCCTTACCGAGGAGAACAGGCAGCTCCTCAGAGGGGCTGCAAGGAACCACAAAGAAAAAATGAAGGCCTGGCACTCATACAGGCTCAGGAAATCCAGGAAAAAAACAGGTAAAAAACAAAGACAGGTAAACTTTAATTGGCCCCACACCAAACCCAACAGCTGTGTGCTGAATGGATCCCAAGGCAAGTGATGGAGCATGAAACTGGAAGTAAATACTTTTCTTGATCTCCGATTTATTTACAGAATGCAGCATTACATACGTCTGCCATCTACCTACTAACCCAGTGTCCCGATTGTGACTTGTCTCCATTCTTGATCTGTAGACATTTTTTTCGTCTGGTTGAGGAAGCAGGTTATAGTTCGATGTTGAGGTTAATAACCCATTCAATGGCTTCAGCTGACACGTTGTGAATGGTTGTAATGTCACCAGGAATGGATCTCTCAGGGCAGGAGTTCAATATGTGGGTGATGGTCACAGTCACAATATGATCTGTTCCTCATCTCCCATGTGCGGTCACATCTACACCGGGCTATCCTCAAGTGGTAGAGGGTTGTCCAGATTTCCCGTGGGGGGTTGAAACCTGGGACGTCACCACTCGGGTCAGTTACCAGGTTGTAGTCGGTAATGTTTGCAGTCAGCTCGGAGGGGTGCGCCATCAAGAGATGGGGCTGTTGTCAGTTTGTAGGGTGTAGTGCGTGTCCCAGTAGGGATTACGGAATTTCAGACAGGTGCTGTGATAATGGGAATGCTTTGTTAGCTGTCAGTTGACGGTATTCTCTGAGGAGGATGTTTACCCTGTGGACATCAGGAGGTTCAATATTACTAGCACAGGAAGCCACTCAAGCTGTGTTGGTCTCAACATCCCAGGAATAATCTTCAAGACTTCCTAGAGGTGGATATAGATATATCAAAGCAGCCACAGACACATAGCCTATAATGGGTTCACAAAGGGATGAGTCCTCACACCGGCTCTCTTCAATAAATAAATATATATATATATATATCAGTGACCTCCCTCCCACA
Organism: Cetorhinus maximus; assembly: GCF_964194155.1. Lineage (NCBI taxonomy): Eukaryota > Metazoa > Chordata > Chondrichthyes > Lamniformes > Cetorhinidae > Cetorhinus > Cetorhinus maximus. The sequence goes on along the minus strand of NC_135902.1, from coordinate 2,763,065 downwards.
GAGTCACGCTCTTCACACATGCTGTTGACTTGGCCTTGGCTTTCCAGGCTAAAGGACTCCAGAACATTGAGAAAAACACTCACTAAAGATTTATGTTCTCTGAAAGCCTGCTTCAGAAAATGGAAACTTTGATCCAGCGCTGCCAAGACTGTCATTTCAGCGTTCCACCTGAACGAGGTTTCTGCGGCAGTTCCTGAGCCAGGTTGAGCAGCATTACTCTCCTGTTGGGAAGGCCAGGGCGAGTGAAGCAGTGTGTAGTGCGTTGGCTGTGCTGTCCCATTGGTACTAACCTTTCTCTGTATGAGATTTACTCTTATCTTGACCTTGGCTGTGGTGTTCTGGAGGTCTTGCCAGTAGCTCAATGTACAGCCAAGAGTGAGGTCAAGGTATTTTGGCATTGAGTCATGGGTGAGTGGTTGACCACAGTACTGGACATGAAGTTCTTCCCTGGGCCTTCGATTTGTTCAGGTGGAAAGCTGAAATGACAGTCTTGGCAGCGTTGGATCAAAGTTTCCATTTTCTGAAGCAGGCTTTCAGAGAACATAAATCTTTAGTGAGTGTTTTTCTCAATGTTCTGGAGTCCTTTAGCCCAGAAAGCCAAGGCCAAGCCATCAGCATGTGTGAAGAGCGTAACTCTGTGGGAGGGAGGTCACTGATATATATATATATTTATTGAAGAGAGCCGGTGTGAGGACCCATCCCTTTGTGAACACATTATAGGCTATGTGTCCGTGGCTGCTTTGATCTCCAAGGCACAGATGGAGCTGTTGGTTGCTGATCAGGGAGTTGATTAGTTGCAGGGTTTTCACGCAGCAGATGATTTTGGAGAGTTTCAGCAGCATTCCTGAACACCTCATTGTGTCACAGGCACAAGACAGCAAAGGCAGTTCCTGTTTGCAAGCCTTTCTGGGAACTGGCCTCAATATGTGAGGAGAGTGTGAGGACCTGCTCAGAGCAGTCGTGGCCTGTCGGGGAGGTTTTGCAGCTCCTATTGAAATATATTGATGAGTTGAAAACTTATTCATTACCAAGTGCTTTAACCAGGCTGGGGTGAAGGGCTTTAGCAAACAGAAGTATCTATGGTGAGGCTGGCACCTCCTCCACAGCGCTGACAACTCAGGGCATGACTGGAATCTTCCTCCCTACATTTATTTCCTCTTTGCAATATCGAAAATTGAATATAGTCTAATAAAACACTAAGACCTGAATTTTCACTCCTGGGCCGGGGGCAAAGACTCAGGGCAATTCCTGACTCCGCAAATCCAACCCAGGAGAAAGCGTCCTGGAAGTTCGGACAGGTGAAAGTGCGAGTCATGGCCCCGGCCCCCGGAAACGGTTTGGAGGCTGCCGGGTGCGGAGGTGGGCTGGGCAAAAGGCTGGTCTCGGTGCTCCGAGGCTTTGTCAAAGCCATGAGAAAAGGAAATAAAACAAAAAACAGCCCTCACCCCTCACACCCGCCCCCCACACAAACTGTCCATTTTCCATGCCAACCCATGCCATGTCATGCCTCTCACCCATCCCCCATGGCCACTCATACTCTCCATGCCAACCCATGCTCCACCACTCACCCCATAGCCCTTTATAGCCCCTTTGCAAACTTAGTGCCAACTCATGCCATCTCCTGCCACCCTTTTCCCTTACACCATCCATGTGAACTCACCCAGTATCCACCATGGGCAGACCTTTAAATTTATGCTGAGATTAAATAAAATTCTGAAGTATCTATTGATGAATCAGTAGTTAAAAAACACTCTAGTTGATTTTTTAAAAACCCATTCACTACATTTAATTTATTTAATCCCTTATAAAAACAAGCAGTTGTATTTAGAGACTACTTCAAAGACTTAATAAGCACCTGGGGCTGTCAATCAACTGTGAACTGACAGGCACCCCGCTGTGATAATTATAGGTTGTGAAATCAGTCATGCAGCACTAATCCTATAATGGTAGACCTCAAGCTTATGTCAACAGACAGAATGAAATAGCAAACACTGATTTTTTTTTAACACTGCAGACAGTTTTTTTCAAACATTTAAAGGTCTGGAGATTTGAATTCCTTGACAGCTTCACAGCTCTATTGATAATTCTCTTGACAGTTCTTTTGACTGCTCTCAACAGCTCCAATAAGTTTATGCACTTCTAAGCAAATTCATGTCTACTTTTAACAATCCTAAAGGTGTCCTGGGGCCATATTGAAAGGGTACCTTATATCTCCAAATTACTCCAGTAAGTTTGGACCTTCTCCTACCAGGTCTAAAGTGCACAAATCATGTTTTGTACATCCCACTAGCAAAAATCGGATCTGATTGAGGCAGCTGCACTTTAACATGTTGCAGTTGCCTCCGTGAACCACGAACATGCTCTTTGGAACCTGAAAAAGCCCCAATCTTTACCGGCATGCACTTTCTTGCTCCACTCGCCAATGAAGACCTTGAAGCACTGGAGCTTGTGAAGAGCAAGAATCTTTATACTATCTGGAAGACCCACCAAACCATCAGGCCTCTAAAATGGATATTCCGAATACATGGGGAGTGATCATCGAAAACATCCTTAAATTGTGGTAGACAAGTACAAGTGAAAATTACCTCAGGAAGCCATCTCCAAGATGCTCTCCAGAGGGGATGTTTAACTGATATTTAACACACCTGCCAATGGCATGAATTAATTACATCTCACCTTAAATGTAACATAATCCTTGAGAGCCAGGGATTTTATAACAGTGAGGTGATTGTCACAGCTAATATTTTAATAGCAGCATAAAAAGCAACATAAATTAAAATCAAAAACAAAAGTTCAGTGGACTAATGAGCTCGTCATTTACCGAGAGTGGGATATTCCTCACAGACAAGGGTAGAAGCTAGTTTCCAGTACGAAGGAGCATTATCACCTGGGCTACTATTTTATATAGCACTTTATTACGTGGGTACACAGAGACACAGAGTGGCGCTGTGACAAAACATGGAATACTTTGGTTATGATTTCTTATTTTTTTCTCTACTGAGTTTCCTAGTTTTAAAATAGCAAACTCAAAGTTGAGGTTACACATTCATTTAAAAAGCTGCACATTGGCAAGAGAGGCAAAGGGCGGAATTTTCTGTGCCCGCTGGCGTCGGGCGTGATCGGTGGCATGAGCAGACAATATGGTGCAATCTGTTATACAACGGCATGAAATCAGTTCGCGATCACCCGCTCAGCCCGTCGATGACAGGCTGCGTTTCCCACCATCGGACATCGGGAACCTCGCTGTAATACATCATGATATCATAATCAGGCCAGCGCACTGGAAACTGCCCCAGCCACTGGATCGTCCGTCCACGTCGGTGGGAAAGCACACCGACACGTTTCACAACAGCACATAAAAGGCGTGCACTTGGCAGCCTGCACTTTGACTGGAACTCGGAGGTGAGTGCCCAGTAACGCTGTGCAGCACTCGCCAGGGTCGCCTGTTGGACTTCAAGCTTCAGGGGTGTCAGGGGGTCGGGGTTAAGGGCAGCCTTTCCGTTGAGGCGACTCATGGTTGGCAGGGGGGTGGGGGAAGGGGGGAAACTAAGGGCAGCCCTGCCATTGAGGCGACTGGTGGCGGGGGTGGGGGGGTTGAGGGCAGCCCTGAGGTCGAAGGTGGCGCACAAGCACGTGTGGGGTGGGGGGGGGATTGGCCACGCAGTAGGGAAACCTGTATAAAGTGAGCATTCCTCTACAGCTGAGACAGTTCAGGCGCAGCCACATTGATCTGATTGGGGTCGGGCTCCTGGCTTATCTGCCCACTCAAGCAATGCAGAGGCATGAAAGTTCTCCAGAGCTTTTCCCCCACCCACCCCCCAGCACAGACTGCAAATTCAGGAGCACTTTAGTGGGCTGCAGGACAGTTGGACTGCACACGTTGTACAATCTCCGAGCTAAAGCTGACCATGGAGCAGTCACTGCTGGAGGTGCCCACAGCCCCTGGGCAATCTCAGCATCCCGGTTAGGAGCTGTCTCCCCCATGTCACAGGCTGACAGGGCAGCCATGCAGCCCACTCATCTCTGGCCATTCGAGTGGTGGTCAGCTCTCTCCGGGAAGTGTTAAGGGGCCATCACATTGAACCAGGGCAGATTCTTAGTACATCCATGCTAACCACCTGTCTCTCTCTTTAATCCTGCAGGAAGAGTACATCAGGATCATGGAGCCTGATGAACTAGCTGTCTGGCTGAACACCTACAGAGTGCAAAGGCAACGGAGGAGAGAGCAACTGAGGTACCTGGCTGTGCAGAGGCAGGAGCAGCAACCTCAGGAAGAAGGGACAACTGAGGCTCCTGCAACACTGTCCAAGAGCCACAGCAAGCAGTGTGAAGGCAGGCACCTAGCGACACGCAGGATCTATAGATGCTGCCTTTCATTCCCGCAGATGGCCAAGAAGCAGTGTCGCCAAAGACTGCACATGTCTAGGGAACCGGTCAGTCAAATCTGCCAGCTGCTGCAGGATTTGGTACCCGGGAACATGGAGGGCATCCACTGCCAGTGGCCATGAAAGTGACCACGGCGCTCAATTTCTATGCCAGTGGCTCCTTTCAGGGCTCCACAGGTGACCTCTGTGAGATCTCTCAAGCCTCGACTCACAAATGCATCCATGAGGTCACAGATGTCATCGTTGTGAGGGCACACAGCTTTGTGCATTTCACCTGGGACCAGGACAGCCAGGATGCAAGAGCGATTGGATTTGCCCAGATCTCAGGCTTCCCACTGGTGGAGGGTGTGATTAACTGCACTCATGTGGCGCTCAGATCTCCACCGAAGCACACGGTGACTATATCAACCGCAAGGGATTCCATTTGCTGAATGTGCAGCTGGTGTGCGACCACCACAAACGCATCCTGCAGGTGTGCGCACGGTTCCCAGGGATTATGGACAACTCCATAATGCAGTCAGTCACAGATCCCTGGGGTCTTCCAAGGTCCACACAAGATACAGTGATAGCTCCTCGGGGACAAGGGCTAACACAGAGGCCGTGGCTGATGATACCCGTGTGGCGGCCTCAGACTGTAGCAGAGCGACGCTATAATGAGGCTCATGCTGCAGCTCGCAACTTGGTGGAACAGACCATCGGGATGCTGAAGATGAGGTTCTGGTGCTTGGACCGGTCTGGTGGAGCCCTGAAATACAGTCCACAGAGGGTGTCATGCATCATCGTCATCTGCTGTACTCTTTACAACCTGGCGCTGCAATGAGAGGAGCTGGCTGAGGAGGAGATGGAGGAGCTGGAGGTCTCCTCTGATGAGAAGGATGCTGATGGGGATGAGGGTGAGGGGGTCCTTGGAAGCAACGATGACGGGGATGAGGCTCTCGCACTTGCCAGGCAAGGCAAGCGTGCTCGGGAGGCCCTCATAGCTGCTAGATTTGTGGGGGGTGATGACAACATGCAGTGAGGAGACCCCATAGATCCTCACATTGCATCTGTGAACGTTTGACTCCAGTCTGGCTTATGACAGCACGAATACCCTCTGTGAGAACGCTCCTGTCATAAAGACGCAGTGGAGGCCCTAATCGTCATTCGATTGCAGGAGGATGATGACAACCTGCAGTGAGGACACTCTTCACATAGCGTCTGAGAATATCTGATGGAGAAAGTATAAGCAGGATGCCTGACAGGCCACATGAGAAGTATGCCTGGCCTGTGTGGGTGGTGAATGTCTCATGAACGGGATGAGGACAATGACGGTGAGTGTGAGAGAGTGAGTGGTGATGTCCCTTGAGGTGGCAGTGAGGGCCCTGTGGGTGTGTGATGGGTTTGTGAGTGTGTGAGTTGAGAGTGTTGAGGAGAGTGACTTACCCTGGTGGAACGGAGGAGATCATTCATCCTCTTGCGGCACTGGGTGGCTGTCCTCTTCTGAAGGGCGTTGGTGCTGACCACTGCTGCCACGGCCTCCCAAGCTGGGTTAGTGCTCTGCCCATCTTGTGGACAGCGCAGGGGTAGAGGACATCCCGCGAGCTGCCCACAGCATCCAAAAGACACTCGAGGGATGCGTCGCTGAACCTGAGGGCTGCAGTTTTCTTCAGTTTCAGGGCCATGTCTTCTGTGCAGCAGTGGTGGTCCGGAAGCATTGAGATGATGTTTGTGGTTGGACTTTAAATATGGTGCCCAGCGTGATGTAGAGGCGGGTGAATGAGAGCCCGCCCGCCATTCAAACAGCGTGTTTCCCGGGACTACATAAATAATGTAGCAGGTTTGGGACGATACGTGATAACCCACCATCGCAGCCGGCAGGTAAAACATCGTTTCACCCACCCACTACTGCACTTAGTGAAAATCTGAGACGATTCCGCCCAAAAGGTGGGATAAAATTTTGTGCCTGAAAAATAGGTGTCACTTCATCCATCCCTTTGGAAGCCCAAGGCCTGTTGGCCAAATTTGGCTCAGGCCTCAGACCAGTGTAAACTGGTTCACTGAGCCACCCATTTTGGAAGCAAGCTGAATTCCTTGGCCAAGGTCCACATCACTCCTCAGTCTGGAGGAACAGAAAGACTTGGGGTGCATATAAAGGGATAGAGTATCCTTAATACACAAGTATTTTGATTATAATACATACTCAAAAACAATCACTAAAACCCAAACACTGCTCTCATTGTGATCCAGAAGGGTCAATTGAGTTAAGTGGTGCTTTGAGCCACATGTCAATAGGATGTATTGAAACAGCAACACAAAGGCCACCATTGTCAAGCTTTTGTGATAATACGTTTGTAAAGTGTACTGACATTGTTCAAGCAAATTACCTCGATCTCACAGACCGACCTTCAAAGAAGGATTGTTTATTTCTGTGTATAAAGTTCCAGGATATTTAAAATATAGCAGTTGAGTTTTGGTTTTTAAAAAAAACATGGTTCCATGAGAATGTGACTAAGTAATTTCAGCAAAATCCACTGTAATGTAATAAAGGAAAAAGACATCAAATTGCACCCAGGAATATTGGACTTTAAAAATAAGACCCGAGTTTTTAAAAATGCACTCAAGCCACTGGCTGGAATGCCGCAGGGTGACTCCCTAAGAGGCAATGGGACCCCACCCTGTTGCCAGACAAGGTACTTCTAAAGACATCCAGAAACTAATTGCTCCCTCCCGTAGAGACAATGGGACCTAATGGGAGATGAGTATCATCTCATCAAGAATCCTGTGAACAATGCCACTCAGATTTGTGAATTCACTTCCCAGTTGGAAGACACAAAGAAGGGATTAACAGTCAGCTGAAATCTGGTCCCATGTCTGTCTGTTGGTGGACATTCTTACAGAGCAAGTGCTGGAAGTTTGACTCAGGAGTAACAGCCACACACAGTACCCCTGCAAATCGCCATTTTGCAATTATCCCGATCTTTCTCCCTCTCTACCAAACTGAACACCACTGGAACCTCAAAAACAACTATTTGTCTACCAAAGACGACTTTACTGGAACCTCAAAACCAACCATTCGCCTACTGAAGTCAATTCTACTGGAATCGTGAAATATTCACTTACTTCAAACTAAATTCTTACTTTTAACCTGTATGACTGTATATGCATGGATTTTATCCTTTCTTGCCTTTAGTAGTTAATAAACTTACTCTTACCTTTAACTCAAGAAAGTCTGATCAAATTGGCTCCTTCAAAACCAGAACGATTGGGTCTGGGAAAAAGATATCCCCAAAACGGATCCTTTTTAGATTAAATCTCGTTGCAACCAATGTGGGGGGGGAGGACTGAATAAAGACAGAGAGCTGGTTTGGACCCCCTAACCAGGGGCATAACAATTTGGGTGTGTCCCAGCCAGACGGTGACAAATTGAGGGGTCTTGCCTGGATCAATAACTTTGGGAAACCTCACCCGGGGGGTAGGTCGTAACACCACTTACCTGTTTGTTTTCTGATAAATAAGTTTCATTCTTGTTAAGACCCGGCAGTTGGTAAAGCTGAGTTATTTAAAAATCCCAGAGGGAAACTTTAAACAACTGTCATAACCTATATTTTTAAGTGGTATGTTTGAGATGCAGCTCTAAATTCAGGAATCAGATCACCAGTTCTCGAGAGGTTTTATAGTAAACTAAATGAAACATTTTATTAAGTTACAACACATTAAATACATACACATGGCTACAAATTGCTACTATTATAACTTTTAACAAATTCCCAAACTAATCTCCATTAAGGCAACAACAACCCATGGACTTTAAGCAGACACCAGGCAAAGCATTTTCACCTGACAAATTCAAAATGAGGTTCCTTTCACTTTGGTTCCTGTGGAGGTAGTCGTAGGCTTACAGCTGCTTTGATCTTACATTGCCTCTGCCCTGCACACACAAAACTACTGTCTGTTATACTCAACACAGCTCATTGAATATAAATTCTCATTGTATCACCAGCCCCTTTGAACTCCACCTCTTTGAACAATAAAACCTTTTTCATAGTGCCAATTTTATTAGTAACATGAACGTTGCTTGGTCTCTGCTAGTTAGGTGCCAGGTTTCACTCCCTCCTTGAATGCTCTATTCAACAAAATGTAAACGCACTCTACCTCTCTTACATCTCAAAACTAGTACACATCAAAGCACCCAAGACCATGGAGGGATTTGAACATTAGCATGTGAATCTTAAAATCGAGACACTGGTGTACCAGGAGCCAATGTATGGCAGCAAGCAATGGGGTGATGGATGAGCAGGACTTAGTGCAGGTTCAGGCACAGGCAGCAGAACCTTGCTTGAGTTCAAGTTAATAAAGGGTGGAAGATGGGTGGCTGTCTGTGAGAGCTTTGGAATAGTCTAATCTGGAGGTAACAAAAGCACGGTTGAGGGTTCCAGCTGCAGACAAACTGAGAGATGGGCGGAGGCAGGCAAAATATTACAGATGTGGGCGGTCATTATGAAGGACAGGATGTGGCATTCGAAACTCAATTAGAGTCAAAGTTAATGCCAACAGTCTGTTCAGCATTTAATAAACCATGACTGGTTTGGCTGCTTCACTCATTCTCTGAACTGCTGTCAGGCATAATAGAATTCATGGAGAGACAAAAACAGTTAACGTTTCAAGTCTGTATGACCCTTCTCACGGACTCAAAATGTTGACTCTGTTTCTCTCTCCACAGGCGCTGCCAGACCCGCTGAGGTTTTCCAGCATTTTCTGTTTTTGTTTCAGATTTCCAGCGTCCGCATTATTTTGCTTTTATAACAGGATTCGTACCGTCCAGTAAAAATAAAAAAGTTCACTGTTCATACATGGCAATCTAACAGGAAGCGAAGGTTGCACTGGGGGTGAGTAAATTATTCGGTGTGAGCCTGAATGATAAGACACACCATTGTTAGTGCGATGCTGCCCTCAAGCCTGCTGCTAAATAAAGAATTATGGGTTGAAATTCCACTGATTGATGTTAGTAATAAATACCTTAGCACATCTGAAACAAATTCCTGGTCTTCTCTTTTTCACAGGAATTTGATATAGATTCACTGGCGTGTTTATTGCTAAAATTGCACAATAAAATTTTCAACTGATTTATATTTCCAGTTAAAAATGGAAAATCAAAAACCGAAAAATTGAATAAAAATGCCAAATAAGATTGTAGCATTTTTCTCAACAAATATTCACAGTGCCATTTCAGTGCAGTTCTCAAGAAAAGATTATTCCTTGCTCTCTAATACCAGGCCTATTTGAAATTCCTTTATGCAGTCATGCTTCCCTGAGTTTAACAGGGCTGTTTTCATTTTTTCTTTACAATGGATTAAACAAAATTCCCATAACTCTAATAACCTCAAACTACTGCTTGCAATTTAGCAGTTTGGCTTAAATCTCAAGCTTCAATAAGCTTACATCAAACAAAAAATGCAATTTTATACTGTTATTGAAAAGAGAGATATGTTGCTGGAACGTTTCGTCAGGACAAACACAAGAATACCAAATTTCAAACTATCACAACAATTTATACTACAGGAGAAAAGGGTGCTAATTGGTTGGCAAGTCAGCTCTGATTGGCCATGGAGAAAGCAACATGGTACTATAGGATCCCCAAACTCCCAGATAATTCAAAAATGTATCCTAGTCATTTGATCATATGCATTTAAAATACATATTTGTTAGCAATTTAGTCACTGTTTTGTACATGTTAACTGCCCTCTAATTTGTTTCTTTTCACAATGGCAAATTCAAGTAATCTAAAGTGTTTTTGTAGGCCTTTAATAACTTAATTAGTAAAGCCAATGCAAATGTGGAACCAAACTCTGTATGCAAGGAGGGACCTAAGTGTGATCACTAGATAGTGCTTAATTAATTGATTACAGATAAATCTGTGATAGGCATGCTGCAATTGGTCTGCATGCCCTTGTGTTGAGTTACAGAAATATCATCCAGGATTACCACTCTAATAGCTGTTGAAAAGTGTATGTGGATGTTGAGTAAGAGCAGTCTGCAATAGCCCATGTGGTCAGTAGCCATCTGACATTATCTTGGCTTAAAACACTAATACAGGGAAGAGGTTGTATCAACCTCTATTCAATTGTTTTAGTGAGTAACACTTGATCTGCAAATGTAAATTATCCATCTATGTTCCAAGATTGCCTGTTCTCCTCATTTGAATAATTTTGTCAGCTCTTGGCATAATTGCTAAACACCAAAGGTGAGAAATTCACTCTTCTCGTACCCTAACTCTACTATTTGAGCATCGAACTGCAATTTATGTCCACAAAGTATACACACCCACATCCGACAAACTGCAAAACACAGTAAAGAAATTGACACTGCAATTAATTAACATATGTGAGAAGGTGCTGGGCCCAAATGCAATGTTTTTGCACCAAAACATTAGATTAACACTCACTGAGCTTTAATAGAGAATTGTGGATTTGAATCTCCATTCTTTCATAAAACAGAGAATACACATTTGAATGACTTGTTGCAAAATCACAGGAATACATGACCTTGAAAATTCCTGAAAATGCTATTTAGTTAACAGTAATGAAAACTGATAGTCAGTCACAATATAAAAAATGATCTGGGCAATACATCATCATTGGTAGTGGGACCTTGCTGTGCATAAAGTGGCTGTTTCAAATGATTTTAACATTACAATGGTGTTCACATTTTTAAAGATAAAACCACTTCATTGGGCTATAAAATGTTTTGGGACATCCTGAGGTTGTGAAAGACACTATATAAATGCAAATTTTTTTCTTCTCATGATCCCTTAATGCTAAAACTTAACTGCAGTAAATTTCCAGAATATTGCTAATACAATTAATATTTTCTGTAACAGTGGGAGGTGAGGAAACAATGACTTGTGCTACAACATGGTCTGTGACATGTCAACGTGGTCAACTCTGTGACATGTCTCAATGAAAAACAAAATAAGCTTCCTTTCATATATTAAAAAAGAGATATATATATAATACTTTCCTCAATATGACAGAAATTGGGGCAATCTGCTTTGCAGAGGAAAAAAATTCCCATCCTGCACATTCATGGGACAAACTGTTTGCCAGATTTACAGTTCCTGGGACAATTCCCTCTCTGCTCAATCTGAGCTGTGAATTTCTGTGGGTTGATTGTAGTTTAGCTCAGTAACTATTACTCTGAGGCCAGCAATCTTCACTGTGTCTGTTCCCAAGATTCATGATGGGAGCCATGGCCATGTGAACCTATTACTGGACCCATCTGGTCCATTTATGTCCTTTAGGGAAGGAAATCTGCCATCCTCACCTGGCCTGGCCTACATGTGACTCCAGGTCCACAGTAATATGGTTGACTCTTAAATGCCTTCTCAAATGGCTTAACAAGCCACTCAGTTGTATCAAACTGCTAAAAAGTCAAATCTGGACTGAGATATTGAAGCAGTCCATGTCCAAATGCAGCAAGACCTGGACAATATCCAGGCTTGGGCTGACAAGTGGCAAGCAACATTCGCACCACACAAGTGCCGGGCAATAACTATCTCCAACAAGAGAGAATCTAACCATTGCCCCTTGACATTCAATGGCATTACCATCTATATTCCATCCCTATTACTGAATCCCCCACTATCAACATCCTGGCAGTTACCATTGACCAGAAACTGAACTGGACTAGCCATATAAATACTGTGGCTACAAGAGCAGGTCAGAGGCTAGGAATCCTGCAGTGAGTAACTCACCTCCTGACTCCCCAAAGCCTGTCCACCATCTACAAGGCACAAGTCAGGAGTGTGATGGAATACTCCCCACTTGCCTGGATGAGTGCAGCTCCAACAACACTCAAGAAGCTTGACACCATCCAGGACAAAGCAGCCCGCTTGATTGACACCCCTTCCACAAATATTCACTCCCTCCACCACTGACGCACAGTAGCAGCAGTGTGTGTACCATCTACAAGATGCATTGAAGGAATTCACCAAGGCACCTTAGACAGCACCTTCCAAACCCACAAACACTGCCATCCAGGAGGACAAGGGCAGCAGGTAGATGGGAACACCACCATCTGGAATTTCCCCTCCAATTCACTCACCATCCTGACTTGTTCACTGTCGCTGGGTCAAAATCCTGGAATTCCCTCCCTAACAGCACTGTGGGTGTACCTACACCACACGGACTGCAGCGGTTCAGGAAGGCAGCTCACCACCACCTTCCTTCTCAAGAATAACTAGGGATGGGCAATAAAAGCTCACCTAGCCAGCAAATCCCACATCCCGTGAATGAATTTTAAAAATCTAAAGCCTGTACACTTGCAGTCGACCCAACAACTGCCCCAAGTATCATCACCTACAAATAAAATTATATTCTGGAATATATAAATAAATAATGGGGAAAAAAAGAGAGCTATTTAGTCTGGTGTCCTCTTATATATCAGAGAATGGTGAAAAGTGCACTAAACACTTAATGTCATTTGAAAATCCATGATGTGTCTGTTCCAGTAGTTAATATCTTCACTTTTCTGCATGCTTCAATAATTTTCTTGTAATGATGTTTTTTGGCATTACCATTGCTGAATCCCTATTTTCAACATCCTGGGGGTTACCATTAACCAGAAACTGTACTGGACTAGCCATATAAATATTGTGGCTACAAGAGCAGGTCAGAAGCTGGGAATCCTGCAGCGACTCCCCAAAGCCTGTCCACCATCTACAAGGCACAAGTCAGGAGTGTGATGGAATATCTCCACTTGCCTGGATGAGTGCAGCTCCAACAACATTCAAGAAGCTCAATACCGTCCAGGACAAAGTAGCTCACTTAATTGGCACCCCACCAACAAACATTCACTCCCTCCACCACTCACACACAGTAGCAGCAGTGTGTACCATCTACAGGATCCACTGCATGAATTCACCAAGGCTCCTTCGACAGCACCTTCTAAACCTGCGACCTCTACCACGTGGAAGGACAAGGGCAGCAGACACATGTGAACACCACCACCTGGATGTTCCCATCCAAGCCACTCACCAGCCTGACTTGGAAATATTTCACCGTTGCTTCACTGTCACTGGATCAAAATCCTGGAACTTCCTCCCTAACAGCACTGTGTGCTTACGCCACACGGACTGCAGCAGTTCAAGAAGGCAGCTCACCACCACCTTCTCAAGGGGCAATTAGGGATAGGCAATAAATCTTGGCCTAGCCAGCGAAGCCCACATCCCATGAATGAATAATAAAAAAAAATTCCACAGGTGCCAAAAACTTTGTCCAAATTACCATTCATCATACTTGAGTGTGAACCAAGTGAGCCAGCAGGCTATTGGACTAAACAGGTATCATAGCAAACCAATTAGAAATGCACCATGAACTGCTGAGATCATTTTTAGCCAGGCAGGGTTAGATTTGGTTTGCAGCCAGTTGTGTGAGACCTGCACTAGGTGACCCGGTGACACCAAAACAATACAAAATAATGTAAAAACCTGTTCTCTGATGATGACTCAGTGAGTTTATCAAGTCACTGCTTGAGCCAAGGAGAGTATGCAAGTGTTAGGTTCAGTGTCTGGTTAGTGCTGAGCTCAATGACCCTCATCAGGGCATTGGCCAAGGTGCTGGAATTGGGTTTGGAGTCTCTGAGCTATGAAGAAGAAGGTTGGCTAAGATACTGACTGCTGGACTTTACATCAGCAAATCAGGTGGGCTGCTTAGATCCTAATGGTTTGGTCAGACAAGGGCATTGATTGAAGTTGATTTTATTTACGCTCTTCCCAACACACATCAGTTACACACACATCCTCGTTACCATGGTGAGGAAGACAAGGAGTAAGTTTGTGTGATCTTTCTAGGGTTAAAATATTCAATAAAGTTTCTAGGGTTAAAGAATTCAATCCAGTAAAGAGTGAGGTAATGCATTAGGGGAAGGCAAACAAAGCAAGGGAATACTCAGTAAACAGGAAGTTGAGAGGGGTTGAGTAAGTGAGAGACCTTGGAGTGCATGTCCAAGGTAGCAGGACAGGTGGACAAGGTGGTCAAGAAAGCCTATGGAATGCTTTCCTTTATTGGGCAAAGTATTGAATACAAAAGCAGGGATGTAATGATGGAACTGTATAAAACGCTGGTTAGGCCACAGCTGGAATTTTGTGTACAGTTCTGGACACCACATTACAGGAAGGACATAATTGCTCTGGAGAGAGTACAGAGGAGATTTACAAGAATGTTGCCAGGGCTTGAAAATTGCAGCTATGAGGAGGGTTTGGATAGGCTGGCGTTGTTTTCCTTAAAACAGGGGATGCTGAGGGGTAACCAAATTGAGGTGTACAAAATTATGAGGGGCCTAGATAGGGTAGACTAGAAAGACTTGTTTCCTCTAGCTGAGGGGTCAATTACCAGGGGGCATAGATTTAAGGTGATTGGTAGAAGGGTTAGAGGGGACATGAGGAAAAGCTTTTTCACCCAGAGGGTGGTGGGTGTCTGGAATTCACTGCCTAAGACAGTGGTTGAGGCTGAAACCCTCAACTTATTTAAAAGGTACCTGGATCTGCATCTGAAGTGCTGTAACCTGCAAGGCTATGGACCAGGTGCTGGAAAGTGGCTTTAGGATGGGCGGCTAGTTTCTTTTTTCTCTGTTTTTTTGCTGCGCAGGCAGACACAATGAGCTGAATGGCCTCTTTCTGCACCATAACTTTTCTATGGTTCTATGGTCCTCCCAGTGGTAAGCCAATGGCTACTGCTTCAGACCTGCACATATGGGCCAGCTATGAAATGTTCATATTGCTAGTCTGATGGATTCTCCTCTGTCAGTGTAAAGATCTTCATTCAGGCTCAAAAGTGACCTTTGAGCAATAGCTCATGTGCAGATCCCACATTGTCTTTGCTCTTGAAATCCTCCAACAATGTAAATGGGCTGAATTCAGAACATGGACACCCACAATGCACTGTATTTTTTACATTATAAATGGGGGCCCAGAAGGAAAAAAAACTGTAAAAACTTGGAAATAAGAGCCCTGGTCCCAACTGGTCTTGTATACCTTAAAATGGAACACCAGTAAAAACTGGGAAATAAGAGTACTGGTCCCAACTGTTTTTTCCTTTCGGGGGATAATTGAAAGAATGACATATGCAATGTGTAATATGTATTGTAGTTGTATGTATTGTAGTGCTGATGTTTGCATTATATTATTCCCAGATAGTGTGCAGCAAAATGTGCTGAGGGTCAAAATATGCTTTGTACCACAGACATAAACAAGGAAGCTGGGTTGGGAGGTTGATCTCCAATAGTGTACCAGGCTGCACATTGATCTGGCGTTACCTTGTTTCTTCTCTCTACTTTTTGTTAAAGCCTTATTCTCAGACACTGGGATGGTTAAGGAAAGCAAATTTTAAAGAATCTTTTAAAAGAAGTGGTTACTTCCATTTTGTTAAGTTTGAAATGGTGATACTGTGTTGCTGTTCCGATCAGATTTTTTTTAGAATGAGGTTTGAAGTTCCAGTCTGTTTGCAGCTGGGAAGATCTGACTGTGACATTCTCTGTGCTGGTAATATTCTGTGACTGACCAACAGGGGGTTTACCTTGAACAAGGCAACCATCTTGTTTGTTAATGATACAGAATCCAACAAGGAAAAAGCAAGAAAAAAACGAGGAAAACAGTGAAGATACAATAAACTGGCTTCAAGAGTAAAACAAGTTAACGAAAGAAATCAAGAGAAACAAAATCAGGCTGTACCTCGCACGGTAATTGTAAGTAGAATCTCTGTCCTAATCGTGGAAGCAATACCCTCACAGGATGCCGCAATTCAGAAGAATTGATCCTTTTGATCCATGGACGATTGGTCTCATTATATTGAACACCTCACGTTCTTTTTCCAAGTGAACAACACTACAGGGGAAGAGAAGAGGCAAGCGATCCTCTTATCCACATGTTGGAGTAAAACCTATGGATTGATTCAAAGTCTGATGGCACCCGATGCCCCTGATTTGAAAAGTTTTGAGGAGCTGGTGGACCTCATAAAAGGTCATTACCAGCCAAAACCCTCGGTAACAATGCAAAGGTTCAAATTTAACTCAAGAAAAAGAGCCCCGGGGGAGGCAGTTGTTTGTTATGTGGCAAGTTTGAAACAGTCAACAGAACATTGCGAGTTTGGTACATCTTTAAATTACATGCTCAGAGATCCTTTAGTGTGCAGTGTAAATGAGGACTCGATTCAGAAGAGATTACTGTCTGAAACAAATTTGAATTTTAAGAACATGCTAGAGATAGCACTGGCCATGGAAAGTGCAGTAAGGGATTCGAAAGTCATAGAGGGAGCACAAAATGGCACTGTCCTCCATGTTGAGCGGGGAGCCCCAGCCAAAAAGGGCACGAAAATCCAAGGCTCTGCCAAGAAGCGGGAAACAGCCACCGCTAACAGACAAATAAAAAGAAATGACTTAGCAGCAAAAACATGGAATAATGGCAACAGAGGTGGAAACAAACAACCTTATAACGATTGGCAGTTTTAAAAAATCAAATGTTTTTATTGTCATCGACACGGACACCTAATGAGACAGTGCAAGGAAAGAATCAGGCAGACTTTCAAACAAAAGAAAAAACCCTGTGAGATCTACAATGTAGAAGAGCCTGAATCAGCAAATTCAGATATTTATTTGTTATTTCATTTGAAGGTTGGGAAAACAGAACCAATATATGTGACAGTGAAGGTAAATGACAGACCTGTTAGAATGGAAGTGGGCACAGGAGCTTCCACTTACAGCGATTGGTGAACACACCTTCAAATATCTGAATTATGCTGAACATAAATTAAATTTGGAAGAAACAGATGCCAAATTAAAAACTTACACAGGAGGAGACATCCAAGTCAAAGGCATAAGCAGAGTCACTGTTCATTACGGAAGCCAATTGGTTAAACTACCCTTGATGGTGGTGGCAGGTGAGGGGCCAAGCACCCTTGGGTGAAACCGGCTAAAGGAGATTAGGTTAGAATGGGCTGAAATTTTCCAGCTGAGAGCAAATGGGTTACCAGAGCGACTACAAAAATACACCTCAGTCTTCAAGGGTGAACTTGGGAAGATCCAGGAGCTGCAAGCAAAGATTCATATGGACCCAGAGGCGAACCCTCGATTCATGAAGGCAAGACCAGTACCTTATGCATTGCAGGAAAAGATCATCGCGGAACTGGACAGATTAGAGAAACTGGGAGTTATACGACCTGTGCTGTTCTCAGAATGGGCAGCGCCAATAGTCCCCGTTCTTAAACCTGACCAAAGCGTTCGAATTTGTGGAAATTACAAGTTGGCAGTTAATAAAGTGGCTAAGTTGGACAGACACCCCATATCAAAAATGTAAGAGCTTTATGCTAAGCTGACAGGTGGAACAGCCTATACAGAGCTTGATATAAATCATGCTTATCAACAATTAGAGTTAGAAAGGGCCTCCCGGGAATTAATACACACAAAGGGTTGTACCAATACACTCAACTGCCTTTTGGCATCTCCTCGGCTTACACTATATTCCAGAGAACAATGGAAAATTTATTGCAGGAACTGTTATAGTTTATTTAGATATAATATAGTTTATTTAGATAATGATCTAGTGACAGGACTTGGCAAACTTAGGAGTCTTAAAACGTTTCTTGCAGTTTGGAGTCAAAAAAGAAAAGTGCATGTTCCAAGCAAAGGAGGTAATCTATTTAGGTCACAGGGTAGATTCACAGGGCCTCCACCTGGTTGAGGAAAAAGTGAGAGCCATTAGAGAGGCACCTGCACCAAAGAACACCCCCAAGCTCAAATCATTCTTGGGGATGATCAATTACTATGGGCGTTTCTTACCTAATTTGTCTACAGAACTGGCACCTCTGTATTACCTACTCAAGAAAAACCAACTTGGCAAACACCACAGAAAGAAGCTTTCATAAAGATAAAAAAAAATTGTTGCACTTGTCCAATCTATTAGTACATTATGACCAGAGGCAAGAATTGGTGTTGACATGTGACGCATCTCCCTGTAGAGTGGGAGCAGTGCTCTCCCATCGAATGGATGATGGCTCAGAAAGGCCTATAGGATATGTATCAAGAACACTCACCACAGCGGAAAAGGGATACTCACAGATAGAAAAAGGCCTGTCAATCATCTTTGGTGTCAATAAATTTCACCAGTACGCACACGGCCGTCATTTTACTATTGTCTCAGACCACAGGCCATTGCTAGGATTGTTCAGTGAGGACAAGGCTATAGCACCCATAGCCTCAGCAAGAATACAGAGATGGGTGTTGATCCTGGCAGCGTATGAGTATACCACAGGCCTGGAAATCAAACTGCAAACGCTGATGCACTCAGTCATTTGCCCTTACAAGAAAAGGATGAGGATGTCCCAGTTCCTCAAGATCTCATTTTATTGTTGAACTTCTTCGATCCATCCCCGATACGTGCTAGACGAATTAGAGGTTGGACAAGTCGAGACCCAGTCTTATCCAAAGTACGAGAACAAGTTCTTCACGGTTGGTCACAAGAACAGGAATCTGATGAAATGAAACCTTATTTTCACAGAAGATATGAGATAACCAGCCAGGAGGGTATCTTATTGTGGGGAGCTTGAGTGATTGTTCCTCCAAAAGGACAAAAACCTTTGTTAACTGAATTACATAGTGCGCACCCAGGTATTTCCCGAATGAAGATCATAGCACGCAGCTATCTATGGTAGCCTGGCCTGGATGGAGAGATAGAGAGCTTAGTGAAGTATTGTATGCAGTGTCAGAAAGTGTAATAGTTATCTCCAACAGCTCCGTTACACCCTTGGGAGTGGCCAGGAAGACCGTGGGTGCGATTACATATTGACTATGTGGGACCATTCATGGGAACAATGTTTCTGCTCATTGTTGATGCTCACTCAAAATGGATGGATATATATGAAGTAAAGTCACAAGCATCATCTGCTACAGTTGAGAAGCTATGTCAAAGTTTTGCCATTCGTGGACTACCAGAAGTTACCCGATAATGGCATGGCATTTACAAGTGCTGAGTTTCAACGGTCCATCAACCTCAACAGTGTCACTCATGTAAAAACTGCACTGTACCACCCTTCCTCAAACGGACTGGCCAAAAGTGCAATTCAAATATTCAAGGCTGGCATGTAGAAATTAGCTGCAGATTACAAAGCAACCAAGCTAGCACGCTTTCTTTTCCGTTATAGGACCACCCCTCACACAACAACAAGCGTCATACCTGCGAAATTATTGTTGAAATGCCGTCTCAGGATAAGATTGAGCTTAATAATACCAAACTTAGAGGGGGGAAGGTGGAAAGGAATCAGGGAAGTCAGAAAACTAGACATTACTGGCATAGTCATGACAGAAAGTTTACCGTAGGAGAGACGGTATATGTGAAGAATTTTGGAGAAGGGCCAAAGTGGTTATTGGGTGAAATAAGTAGTTAATGGACCTCTATCTTACCACGTGAAGGTGGAAGACTGAGTCATATGGAGACATGTGGATTATATAAGGAGGAGAGGAACCATTCACCAAGGAATGAGTCCACCAGTGCTCATGACCGAGTCAACGTTTCCTACTGAGAGAACTCAACCAAGCACAGGTGTGTCTAAAGGGTCGGCTGGACCTGAAAGAGTAGAGGAAACAGATTTGCAGGTGCACCAAAGAAGCTGGTGTTCAGACAACTCCAGAAAAGCAGGTTCCTGACAAAACTTCTGAAGCTGTAGAGCTGAGAGGTTCTAAACGCATAAGGAAACCCCCAGAAAGACTGAATTTGTAAACGACTTATCTGTGTAAATAATTTGATATTTTGAGACAATTGCAATTGTAACTGTAAAATGTATTTCTGAGTGAAGGGAGAGGGATGTGGTAATCTGATGTGTAATATACCTTTAAGAAGAATGTTATAATGGAAGATCACATGATCTTAGTATCCAATAGAAGAGTAGTGTGGGCTACCTCAGTAGTCTATAGTTAGAGTCTGTAGTGTGGAGACAGGGTTTGAGTTGAAAGCGCACAAGTGTAGCTGCTAAATACCTTTGTAAATAAACAGAAGGTGTTCCATTTAAGAAGTGTCTACTGACCTACTCTGTCGATTATACCAACTCAGCTATCCCAAAACACGCGTGCAACCGGATCCCTAAGTCCCAACAAACTGGTGACCAGGATCCAACAGGTCTAATGTACATTAGACAACTTTTTTGACAACTTTTTTCAATTTACTTGATGATTGACATGATGTCACGTGTCCCTCATCTGTGCTTCCCTCGTGCTTTGCAATACTCTGCCTCCAGCCTCACAACATGTGATTCCATCAGATTCCTATGCTATCTTCAACTCCAATAGGCTGTCAGAGGTCTAGTTTGTGATACTTCTGCTTCTAGCTGGGTGCATAATTTTGAGCATTTCAAGGACAAATTTGTGGGGAGTTTCATAATTTACATGTATCAGTTACAAATTCTTTTTAACCTGCTGTTTATGAAAATAACACTGTTAAAATGATGCCAGGCTTGGAACCCTTTATTCACACAATAATGGAACAAAAAAAATTCAACTTTTATTTTAACGTATAGAAAGGAAGGTTTACATTTACATAGCAACTTTCACAACGTCAGAATATCTCAAAATGCTTTATGGCCCATTAAGTGTAGTCAGCGTCGTCATGTAGAAAATGCGGTGGAAATTTGCGTTCAGAATGCTCCCACAAGCAGTAATGAAATAAACGGCCGGATAATCCATTTTAGCCACGTTGATTGAGGGATAAATCTTGGCCAAGACACAGGAAGAGCTCTCCCGCTCTTTTTCATGTTGTTGGGTGTATTATTGGATATTTTTCAATAGTTTTACATTCGTCCCATGACAATGGTGAAACACTTGTCGGATTAGCTGGGCACCACAAAACTGCACTGGAAATTACCTTGAAATTGCAGCCGTTTGCCGCGCTTCTGACATTCTGTATGTTAAAGGCCCAGGAGAGCAGCTCTGGATTCTACCAGATGCATTTCACTTTCTCTTTCAATGCTGATGTGCCTTTTTTTTTCAAAGGGGGTGAGGGAAAGAAATAAAGGACTTACAAATAGCTCTACGCCTTCAGATGCTCTATCAGGAGCCTCCTTTTCTGGAGTTTTCTGAACATTTGCTATGTTGCAACAAAGAATTATAGAGATGAAAGACTATGGCACACTGGGGATCATAGTGGAAGCGATGCTTTGTTTTCTACACAATGCCATTTGCAATAATGAATTCACCTCCAGTCACACTGCTTTAACATTAAAGGAGTAACTTTACATTTTATATGGGGTGTTAAAGTGAACAGACAGGTTTTGCTTGGGCACTAGCCAGAATCTAATTTAGATTCTGTATGATGGAGGACAGCTGTTTTATGAGAGCCAAGTTAATTAAATGCAGAATCCTGGTCAGAAGCTCCTGGGTAGACTACGCTAGCAGAACAAGATGTGATCATCGTGAGTGTCCAGCACTGTGGTCATTTGGTTTGTTGATCACAGTAAAGCAGAACTATCTGTCCAGTATCGTCAGTTAATTATCTTAATGGCTGTATGGAAATTTGGGTGAATTTACTAGGATGCCTGACGAATGGATTACTATATTGAAATTTTAATAAAACATTACAAATTGTTTCAATTGGACAATTTTCAAATAAGAAATGATAAAATATATTAAAGAAAGACTTGTAATTCAATTAATAAAAATCTGGAATGTGAGCTAGTCTTGGTAATGGTGACCATGAAGATATCATTGATTGTTGTAAAAAAATCCATCTGGTTCACAAATGTCCTGTAGCGCAGGAAATCTGCCGTCCTTACCTGGTCTGGCCTACATATGACTCCAGACTCACTGCCCTGTGAGATGGACTAGCAAGCCTCAGTTCAAGGGCAATTAAGGATGAGAAACAAATACTGGCCTTGCCAGTGATGCTCACATCCCATGAAAGAACAAAAAATATATAGTTTCTTTCACAGCCAAAGGACATCAAAAGGCGTTTCACAGCCAATGACGTACTTTTGGAGTCACTGCTGCACCCAATTTACACAAAGCAAGCTCCTGCAAAAAGCAATATGATAATGACCAGGTAATCTGTTATTGTGATATCGATTAAGGGTAAATATTGGCCAGGACACCAGGGGTAACCCACATGCCCTTCTTCTAAATAATGCCTTGAGATCTTTAATACTCACCTGAGAGGGAAGACAGGGCCTTGGCCAACATCTCATCCAAAAGTTGCTCCCTCTTGTTGTAATATGGATATCAGCATGGCATCACTAGAGGGGAAATATGTCATATGATCTAGTCCTAGTTTCACTTTTGCTTTGAGCAGAGCTTACATACACAGCTCTGATGCCTTTGAGCTTTATACCTATGTAGAACTGTTCTCAGGAGCCTTGTCTTAATAAATGAACCCACAATGTGTTTACCCAATCCCTTATGAGTGATTGGTGCCTTGTGTCTTGTACAGTGTATAAGCCCAAAGTATTATATCATTATAATAACACAACCTCTGACAGCATCAACTTTGATTTTTTGTGCACAAGTCCTGGACTGGGGTTTAAACTCAGGACTTTCTGACTTAAAGGCAAGAGTGAACCATAGCTGACACCCTCTGTTTCATTAAGTACTTCAATGTATTTTATATTCACATGGTCACTTCCTTTTCCCCCAATAAATGTGTCCAAATCACAGTATTCTCCACAGGTGGTATCAATGCTGCACTTTAGCAAATCAACAATAAGTCCTTGAGTAAGAGAAGGAAAAGACTGGAGTCAAGTAGATGAATCTTACCTCATTAGATAACCAAAACTCATTGCAGCTAATGTAACATGAGTTCAAGTCTGATTGTTTATTGAGGCTGAGATTTGAGTTTGATCCTTTCACTGGAACCCTGTTCCTCTTGCACAGAACAACATTACGGACCAGGTGGGTAGATTAAGCAGTGCAGTCCCAGTTTTAGCTGTAATATTACTTGTTGCCAATATGCCGGCACAAGCAAAAAACAAAAATTCAAAATTTATTCAAAATTAGAAATGTAGCAAGACACCCCAAACAGATGGTACAAGTGACAGTGGGCAGCAAATAAAACTTAGAGTAGGTCGAGCTATTGAAAGAGGGGTTGTAAAAAAGATTGACGTAAATAACGCGCATTCATATAAAACTAGCCCTTGGAGTTCATATTGGCAACAATTCATCAACCATAAACTGAACTGATTACATTGCTTTCAGAGATTATATTTGAGGCAATTTTGGGTCTCAAACAGTTTCTGAAATAGAGTGTGACTCTGATGATAACCAGACTCAGAGAATAAAGACCACATGTTGCAAGGGAATCCCAGCCGACCCAGCTCAGACAGAGTCACAGAGACCACAGTCGTGGTGGCTTTGGTGACTTCCCACAAGATCCAATCAGGCTTCGGGTAGGCAGAAACATGCAAATGGAATATGCTCAACCTAACCATGGTCAACACAGTAATGCTGACAGGGCACTGGGAATATCACACTTAAAACTTTTCTAAATGATTGGTAAGGTGGGAGGGAAATCCTGTAGCTTACAAAGAGATGCATTTCCCTGAGTCTTGTAAAAT
Organism: Cetorhinus maximus; assembly: GCF_964194155.1. Classification (NCBI taxonomy): domain Eukaryota; kingdom Metazoa; phylum Chordata; class Chondrichthyes; order Lamniformes; family Cetorhinidae; genus Cetorhinus; species Cetorhinus maximus. The sequence continues at coordinate 2,739,124 of NC_135902.1, read as the reverse complement.
GTCTTGTATCAGTTAATTCCTCTTCCATTATTAAGGGACCCAAATTAATTTAAATGAACTCAAGGAAAAATTTCTCACAGAGACTCTTGGCCAGGCTTACACTGTCTAACCCCATAACTCATATAGATTGGAGAATGCTGGGTGGCAGGTTTCAGATTCTCAGAGCCAAATTCTGTTCCCAAAAAGGAGGACAAAACAAACGCGGACAATTACTGCTTATCAGTCTACTCTTGATCATCAGCAATGTGGGGAAGGTGTCATTGACAGTGCTATCAAGTGGCACTTACACAGCCTGCTCACTGATGCTCACCTTGGATTCTAGCAGAGCCACTCAGCTCCTGACCTCATTATAGTCTTGGTTCAAACGTGGACAAAAGAGCTGAACTCCCAAGGTGAGGTGAGAGTGACTGTCCTTGACATCAAGGCAGCATTTGACCGAGTGTGGCATCAAGGTGCCCTAGCAAAACTGGAGTCAATGGGAATCATCAGGAAAGCTCTCTGCTTTGGAGTCATACCTAGCACAAAGGAAGATGGTTGTGGTTGTTGGAGGTCAATCATCTCAGTCCCAGGACATCACTGCAGGAATTCTTCAGGGTAGTGTCCTAGGCCCAGCCATCTTCAGCTGCTTCATCAATGACCTTCCTTCCAACATAAGGTCAGAAATGACAATGTTCACTGATGTCCAGCACATTCGCGACTCCTCAAATGCTGAAGCAGTCCATGTCCTTATGCAGAAAGACATGGACAATATCCAGGCTTGGGCTGACAAGTGGCAAGTAACATTTGCGACACACAAGTGTCATCTCCAACAAGAGAGAATCTAACCATTGCCCCTTGATGTTCAACAGTCTTATCATCACTGAATCCCCCACTATCAACATCTTGGGAGTTACCATTGATCAGAAACTGAACAGCCATATAAATACTTTAGCTACAAGAAAAGATCAGAGGCTGGGAATTCTGTGGAGAGTAACTTACCTCCTGACTCCCAAAGCCTGTCCACCATCTACAAGGCACGAGTCAGGAGTGGGATGGAATACTCCCCACTTGCCTGGATGAATGCAGCTCCCACAACACTCAAGAAGCTCAACACCATCCAGGACAAAGCAGCCTGCTTGACTGGCACTCCATCCACCACCTTCAACATTCACCCCTTCCACTACTCACACACAGGGCGGAATCCTCCATATCCACTGGCCTCGGGCATGTTTGGCAGCATGAGTGGACAATATGGCCAGAAGGTCAAAAAACCATTTCACGACGCTATGAAACCAATTTGCGATCGTCCACTCAGCCCTCAATGGCGGGCCGCATTTCCCACCATTGGACATCAGGAACCTCATTGAAAAACATCTGCCTATCATTATAAGGCCAGCCCACTGGACTCATCCCTACGCAGCACACTGCATGCCAATGTGTTTCACAAATGCACATAAGTGACATGCACTTGGTGGGCTACACTTCACTCGGGACTTTGAGGTTTGTTTGCCTACCTTGCTCTGGTCAGCTCTCACAGTCATCAGCGCCAGGCTTCACAGGCAGCACCACATCACTGTTAGGGGGGCTCACAGGCAGGTCTCTACCTACCAGACCAGCGTAAGGTGGGGGTGGCTTTTCAATTTTTGCAGGGCAAGGTCTTGCTTGGGGAAGGGGGAGAAGTGGCCTCAGGCAAGGGAAAGGCTGCAGGGTGAGGGCTGTACTGGGGAAGGGGGGTAATCCAGGGTGTGCGTGGGGGGTACATGTTGATCTGTGCAAGTGGCCTCAGGATGGTGAGGGCTGAGGAGGCAGTCTCCAGAGGAGATGAGGCCGGATCGAGATGCATGGAAAGCTTTGAGAACCCTGAGGGAAGGGAGCTCTTTTTCCATGTGGCAGAGCTTCCCTGAAGTGCAGAACATTTTAGATGGTGCACGGGTGACTATCCAGACCCCAGCCTTCAGGAACAGTAACAGGTTATATTCCATTAGTGCCAAATTGGCAGAGGAGAATAAAACCCAAATAAACTGGCTCAACACAATAACAGCCAAAAGAAATCTTTTGTAGAAGCTAGTTAACATATTTGTCTAAGTGGCTGATCCTCTCACTTACACAAACAATTCAATACATAAATAGCTGATTATTCCATATTATTCATAAAATTAAAAATTTCCCTTTAATGATAATTGTAAAAGAGCCTTTGATACATGACCTCACTTGTGGTCCCAATAAACCCCACAATTACACGCAAATACTGTAAAGATCTATCCTTTGATCTGTGGTTTTATCATTCTGCACCACAGAAGTGAATCTCTGGGGCAAAGTTGAAATTTAGTGTAAGAAATTTATTATCCTACAAGTCATCACTATATCTGTCATTAAATGTTGAATCTTTTCCCTCTGATAATATTGTTTGGTGAGTTCCCAGGGCGAGTGGTTGAGTGAGTTCCTGGAGTCTGGGTTTCAATGGGAACCTATTCGGATTGGAGTCGTCCTATAGCTCTTTGGGATGACCTTGTAACTGATGCTGAGGCACCTGGTTATTGGGCTGATGTGGCTTTATCCTGTTACACAGCAGCTTGATCCACGACTAATCCAGCTTTGCCCTAACTCAGCATGTGCAGTGATTTACACAGAAACATTCGTCTGGGCAGCTCGAGTCCAATGCAAAGTCTTTCTCCATCAAATCTCCTAACATCTTTTATGGCAGGACTTTGAGGAACCTTTCTCAAAGTTGATGAGTAATATGTCTTTTTCAAGATCATATTCATACATTCTGCCCGTGCCACACTTGCACCAGTCCCTTTCACCCATCAGCCCTGCCTTCACTGAGACACACCAGCTCCTGGTCCGGCCACACTTCCAATTTTAAAAATACTAATTTTCGTCCTTTAATTCCTCCATGGCCTCTCTCTTCTCTAACCTCCCCCGGCTGTACAAAACTCTGAGGTACCTTTACTCCTCCAATGCTGGTCTTTAATGCATCTCTGATTTCTACCGCTCCACCATTGGTGGCCTTGCCTTCAGCTGCCAAGGTCTGAAGCCCTGGAATTCCCTTCTTAAACATCTACACATCTCACTTCTCCTTTAGAGACACCCCTTAAAACTTAGCTACTTGGCCTAGCTTTTGGTCAGCTGTTCTAATATCTCCTGATTTGGCTCAGTATCCGTATTTAATTTTCTAACACTCTTTTTCTACTCTAACAGTGCCATATAAATGCAGGCTGTTGTTGGTGTTTGAGAAAGCTAAAACTAAGAATATGACATTTCCAGGGGCATTTGAAGGAAAGTGTGAAGATGAATTGGATTTAGGAACATGTTTCATTGAACAGCAACATCAGCCAGAGAGAGCAGGGAATGAGTGTCGGGAGATGAAATGAGACATGATGGATTTTATGAAAAGTTATAATAGGATAGAAACAGAGAAGGTTATTAGCGCAAAAGGCAGAGCAGAAGTCATTGGTCGGACCATTAGAATGCTGATAGTGACAATGGTGGACAACATAGACTCTGCACACACAGCACAAAATGAAGGGCAGAATCCAGAAGATATACCAACATACCATGCAATCCCCTTCATAGCACACACTGAGAAACAAAGGCAATTCACAAAACCTACTGCCCTCCCAAAATGAGACATCAGCGCTCGAGGCATTGGAACATGGTGCAAAGCACTTTGCATTTTCTATCCTAACCATGTCACTGAACCTGAAAGAAGGTGATTATATACATGTTAACTCATCTCTTCGTAACTCCTGGGTAACTGTTCCTTTTTTTTAAATTAATAAAATTTCCATCTACCCTTGTAACCAATTCAAAAATAACAGTGCATTTTAAGGCTGTGTTTGGAAATAAATTAAAAAGATTATCCAATTAAGAAGTGATGTTATATTTATGATGTTGGAATGCAGTTATCAAGGCTACTTGCAAGATTAGGCATGACCACATTAGTTCTAATAATATATATAGCTTCTGCTTTATTTTTAATAACTGTTTGCTCAGCTATTAATGTACTGCCATATTCTTGGAAAGTTTTGTCTAATCTACAGTCGCTGTTGTATTGTTGCTGTTTAATCTTTTCTCACTTATCTGAGGCATTTGGCAGTCAATCTAGTCATTTAGTGCCCTCTGGTGGAAATAAGATATGACGGCACATTTACTCTCACTGGAGCAACGTATATAATTTTATCTGCAATTATTGAAGTGCCCATCCTGGCGATACATTAAGTGTCGAAACCCAACTTGTATTGCAAGATTACAACCGGGTGTTTGGGGTCGTGTGTGCTCAGTATAGAATCAGTGATATATTTCAGCAACACTATGCATCACCACAAAAGAACAAGAATTACATTAGGCTCATAGCAACAACATTTGTTTGCTCACTTTTTCAGACATGTGTAAATGTTAAAACATTTCAAAAATGCTGCTATTTCCAATAATTGATGTGCTCTCAGCAATAGGTGTCTCCGATGATTGCAGCCTTTAGTAACCATGTCAGGTATTTTAGGCTATTTTACAATATAAACAGAAGGGAATCATACAGCACTGTAATTTTCAGTGTCAACATTGCCAATGTATTCAAGTTTCGTGCAACTCATTTTTTAGCGGCTTTGTTTTCCCCAGTGAAGCTGGGTCCATTAATTTGAAACTTTCAATGTTGCCGTCCAAAACTGAGCTTTCAATTAGGGCAGTCAAGCAATTAACTAACAGCAATTACTTGCACGGTTAAAATTTTTAAACTCAGTTAATCTAGGTTTTAGTTGAATATTAAACTGATACAAACGCTTTATCTCATTCAAGTTTGTCTTTAATGGAAAAGAAAATCTGGCAAGGTGTAAAATGGGCATTTGCTTCACTATCGCCCATTTTGTGCCACCCCAATGCCAAATTCCCCTCTGTTAATGCAGACACGTTACTCGGGCACTACATGGGCACATGGGTAAAATTTGATGGCACTATTTCGTTTTGTGTCAGATTATTCTGGGATCACTGCTGGCTGCAATCAACAGGTACGAGGCCCATTGCATACAAGGAGCCCGAAGCACGTTTAAGGACGGGACTTGAAGATTTGTCAGCACCAGTAGAGCAAATATTGGACACCTTTCAGGTCTGCAGAATATTCCCAAAGCACTTTGTAACGAAGAAATATTTCTAAGTATTGGCCTTGCTGTTACATTGGTAAACACGACAGACTACGTGCACATAGCAAAGTGTAGTGAACAACAGTGAAAGACAAAGCAATCTGTTTTGATGGTGTTGGTTGAAGGACCACATATTGCTCAGAAGATGAGGAAGACTCCCATACTCTTCTTCACACACTGGCATGGGATCTTTCACAAATAGGCAGGCAAAGCCTTGGTTGAATGTTATTTCCCAAAGATAGCAGCTCCCACAGAGTAGCACTCCCGCACTGTAATACTGAAGTATAGGCTTTTCCAATCTGATTTCTGCCTTGATCTGCTGACCTGATCGCACCTCGACACCCTCTTTTCTCACTTCAATTCCACTTTACCGGCAAGTAGGACTGCTGACACATGACATTCTATCACATAATATCGTCCGAGCTCATGTGAAGAATGACATGGTGGCAGCTCGTACCTGTGGAACTGTACCTGGTGGGTCAGCATCAGGTCAACCACTTCCCAACTTGAGTTGATACCAAGGCAACACTCCTCACCGAGACTCAGTGACTTACAGAAGGGCAAAATACAGACAAAAACGTTCGAGAAAGAGATTATTTGGGGAAAGATGAATTCCCCTTAAAATCGACCTTTTTACACGTACATTGCGCTTTGAAGAGGTGTGGGGCTGACATTTCTGACGTTTGGTCCAAGATGCTCACGTCATTTATCAGGAATTCACGAAACTCGCTGAGTCAGGTTCTCTGCCTTCAGGTTGATTGGGGAGGTCTGTTTAAACTTCAGGTGGAAGGCTTGGTGAGGTTCAGGAACATGCAAAGCCACTGGGCAGCTGGACCCAGCTTCACTTGCTGAAGGGTAAAGCAGAGCGATGTCCCATCGCTGGTGTACAGCGAGCCGAATTCCTGTGCATATTTCTGTTGGGAGGTGTTGCAAACATCCATCAGCAGCAGGTTGAGGTAACAGACCAAACAGAAACTTTCTATTCCTTTGAAATTGTCCCTTTTATTCCGCCTTGATCTTACAGCAATGTTTAAAATTATTTTTTAAATTAGTTATTATAGTGCCTGTGATTGATTACAGGACACAGCCTTCACTAGAGAGGAAGGTTCCTGAATCTACAGAGTCCTATGTTCACTTGCTACAGAAATTTTACAAAGCTGGACGGCCGCATCGTTTGGGTGAGAATAACATGAGCCATGGTTACAATCTGCTGATGTTTAATGATGGGCCTTTCATTCCAAAGTCTCATACATAAAAACCCAACTCTTGGGTGTGCTGTTCCCGTGTGACAGGGGCATCTGGTGGCATGAAAACACCAACAAAACTCACATATAAACACAGATAAAAACAGGAAATGCTGCAAATACTCAGGTCAGACAGCACCTGCGGAGAGAGAAACAATTAACATTTCAGGTTTCATCAGAACTGAGGAAAGATAGAAACAAAATAGATTTTGAGTGAGTGAAAGTGGGGTGGGGGGGTGGGGGAAAGAGAAATAAGAACAAAAGGGAAGTGATAGGGTGGAGGGCAGGAGAGGTTAAATGACAAAAGGTTTCATGGTACAAAACCTAAAGGAAGTGGTAATGTATAACGTAAAGCAACAAACGATGTGTCCAGATGAGGTGTGAATGGCTGCATAGCAGCCATCTGAATGCAACATGAGGGAATAAAAAGAATGAGACAAGACCCACCCAGCAAAAAAACAGAAAATTCATGCAGAGGCTATGATGTAAGATTGTTGCGGTGTTGAGTCCAGAAGGTTGTACAGTGCTGTTGAAAGGGGAGCTGCTGTTCCTTCAGCTTGCATTGAGCTTCACTGGAACACTGTACAGGTCAAGGACAGAAAGGTCAGTGTGAGCAAGATGGAGAATTAAAATGACAAGCAACAGGAAACTCAGAGTCACACTTGTGGACTGAATGGAGGTGTCTACAAAGCAGTCACTAGTTTTGTGTTTGGTTTCTCTAATGTAGAGGAGACCACATCATGAACAGTAAATACAATATACTAAATAGAAAGATGTCTAAGTAAATCGTTGTTTCACTTAGGGGTCCTCTAAGGCAGTGGTTCCCAAACTGTTTGGTCATGTCTCCTCATTAAGATTTGCCAACTTGAGTGCCCCTATAAGCGTTTCTTTTTTTAACTACCCTCTATTGTAAATCATTATAATTACACATTACAGGTAAACAAATATCATTAATAACTTTCACATATCATTAATATAATGGATGAGCTTGTTTGTTGGAACCTCACTGCTTTTCACTCTTTTGCTCTTACAGGAAGCAGCGTGTGAAGAAGTGTAGCCAAGGTAGGAGTCCGTGGGCTTGTAGCAAAATGGAAACCGAGAAGTCAAGGAAGGGAAGAGTCAAGATGGGCCAGGTAAAGCTGGAAATTGGAAACAAAGCCAGTTAAATTTTCCAGTTCATTGGGGCGGGGAGGGAATCAGAAAGCAGCATCATTACAGTCATCAATGTACTGGAAAAAGAGGGGGCCCAAGTAGGATGGGAATGCTCTACATATCCCACAAAAAGGCAGGCGTGGCCGGGAGTCACCTTTCATTTGGAGGAAGTAAATGGAGTTGAAGACGAAGTAGTTCAGAGTGAGAACAAGCCAGGCAGGGGAGGGTGGTGGTGGATAGGGATTGGTTGCTCCTCCACGCTGACCTTTCTGTCCATAGCCTTCAGTTCTGATGAAAGGTCATCTTGACCTGAAACTTTTAACTCTGTCTCTCTCCACACAGATGCTGCCTGACCTGCTGAGTATTTCCAGCATTTTTTTTAATTTCAGATTTCTGGCACCTGCAATATTTTGATTTGGTGTCACATTTAAACACATTGCACCGGAACCATCATGAAGCAACTGGTACTCACTTGCAGGCTGTATGTCGGCTGAAACATCATTGCCTTCATCCTTCAAGTGGTTTCATTTACCAGCTAGATCTGAATTCAATCACAGTCAAAAGTTTCCCAAATTCTGTTTTAATCTTTCGACAAATATCACGTTTTACAAAAAGTAAATTGTGTCCATTTGGCGTACGATATGACACACTTAAACATCAATTTATTGCTATAACTTTATAAATTGGAAATTGCTTTTCTCTGGATGGTTTTGTGCATTTATAAAGGATGTTCTTTTTCTTAGCCACATTATTTCCTCCTTAAAGAGTAGCTCAAACACTTCACAGGTCTCAGACTAGTGTCGTATTAGAAAGCACACAATTTCTAAACCTCATCCGCCCCCCCGCCTTCAAAATATTATTGTTTATGATGAAAAGTTTTAAACTTCAACCTTGATCTCCCAAACCCTAAAGAGTGTTGAGGTTCCCTCTTCCTCTTACACATCCTCCCTACACATCAGAATCATTCCAAATTGTTAAGACTAAAATTAAACGGTGCTTTAAAGGTTCATTTCAGGCTCAATCACAGACAATTAAATCAGCTCGAGTTGAGAGCAACGATGACAGTTTCCAAACATAATTAAACAGAAAAAAAGGAGAAGTATAAATCATGAGTTGCTTGCAATTTTATCTGGTCTTCTGTTTTCTCCAAATGGGTTCTTGAATATTAGAGAGAAAAAAATATGTAAAAATTGTCAGTCTTCAGCAACAGGAGTTCCAAAATTCACAATACAAAAGACAACTCTGCCATCCTTCTTTTAAGGTTCTGTGCTCTCTTCTTTCTTCAATGCCTGTGACATTAAACAAGAAGTGAACTCCATCAGCCAGGCTGCTCAAATAGTCTGCTTGGTTTTCTAAAACAGCAATCTATCGTAATGTAACCATCTCTGTACTTTTAGTACTATGCTGACCATTAGATAATAGCATTACAGTCACTTTGACCATGACATCATGAAGCTATTTCAATGAAATCCACAAGGTACACAAACATTATCTGAATCATCAGATCAGATTACAGCCCGGAACATTAACATGAAAATCCTATTGTTTCAATATCGCATGAACTGACTGAAGAATAAGTCCATTCGAGGTTTTTTTTTTGCCTGTCTATTTTATTCATTTAGTGGCACAATAAAGGTCATCAAAACAAAATGTAAATGCTTGCTGGGGCATTCTAGGCTGAAGGATGTACAATTTATGACAGAAAACCGTGACTGACAAGTTATCCGGGCCCAGGCAGTGACAAAGAGGAAGGGCTCACAAATTATGCAATATACATTTGCCAGAAACTCAACACTTGTTGTTAAACAGCATTTATTGGTTGGATTCTATAGACCACAATAAGAATACAATCACATAATGCCTCCTTGCATGGAGGCATCATTTGGGGCAGATTTTCACCACGGGAACATACAAAGTTTGACATTTATTTCCTTTAAACGAAGAAAGTCTTTTCCCAGTCGATGTCTCGATACATACCAGTCGGTGCTTTTCTCATGTGCTGTAAGGCACACGTTACTCACTTTCAGACTCCCCCAAACACAGAGCAAGGTACAAACCAGAAAAAGTTTTAAACTGAGCCATTTTATATGGATGCTGCAGATAAATCGCGCTGATGCCCCCCAGTGCTGACAGCTCACTTGCAACATGATGGATCAATTACTGGACCCTTTTCACAATTAGGGTATCAGTGCAGACACTCGAAATTATTTTCAATCGGAGCTGTACAGACCTTTTTGCTCTGGGCAGCTCACAAAAAAAGACATTATTCATCGTGCTGCATCTAGTCAAGGTCAGTTAAGTTTTGTCTATGTAGATTAAACAGGCCTCGTGCATTCCCTTGGGTGCAGAGAACAACCCACTTACTGTAACTACTAGATTAATGGGCTGTTGTTGCTGAAACAGATCTAAATATACCTCCCATAAATTATCATTTGAAACCTTGAATGCCATATCATATTACACCAATACTGTAATGGTTTTGACTGCAGGTTGTATGTCATATTTCAATTTGACCTGATTCATGCAACACAATATTAAGGTCTTGATTAAGGAGTTGGAGAGATGTAATTCAAGACCATTTAACCATATTAAAAGCAGTCGGCTTGTATATATCAGTGAAAATGTCATCAACTTAAGCTATTTTAATCCTCCCACTGTTGATGTACAAACATGAATTTTGTCCTTGTCTGTAAACGGCCTTGTACGATGTGGTACTGGACGTCTCAGTCCCTGCACTGCATTGAGTTAGGTGATATCAGCATTGGAGGTGCTCAGATTAAGCTTAGTATAACTAGGTGGGTAAAATTGGTTGTTAGTGTAGCTATTAGGGTCATCAGGATTTAAGATATCAATCGAGCTCATAACGTGGCTCATTTATACCTGCTAGAAGCAACATACGTTCATACGTGGGGATCTGTTCTCTGCAAACAAAAGGAAGAATGCTTTCAAGCCTTGCACCTTTTCTGAATTACTCCAGAGCTTTTTTTCGAGTTATCAACAGTCACAGATTGCAACTCTTTCGAGTACAATCACAGTTCTTGGTTTCCGGGAGTGGGACATGAACCCACAACCCTCTGATTCAAAGGCGAGGGTGCTATGAACTGAGCCACAGCTGACACCTCCTCCAGAGCTTGGGGAGCCTATAGGTCCCTATTGCTTTCTCCATGGCAACGCCTCGGCCAATCAGACTTGACTTGTCAACTGCTCAGTACTCTTTTCGCTTACAGTATAAACTTTTATGATGGCTTGAAATTTGACATTCTTGTGTTTGTCCTGATAATTGCAAGACGAAAAGCTTCAGCAATGTGTCTCTCTTTTTAGCAATATTCGAGATACTAGATAATTTATGAAATCGAATGTAATCCATCCTGATGATTTGCATCTACATCAACAGTTTACTTTTAGCAAGTTGACTGGGAGCTCACACCAAAGGTTACAGAGTCTGATAAAGTTGTTTCTTCAAAAACCAAAGACTAGTACACAAGACGTTTTTCTCAATGACAGTAAATAATGAGAGATTCTTTAACCCCCCCTCAGACAGACAATGCTACTGGGCAGATAACACATCCAAAATAATGTTCTGGATTGTCTGGAGCAAGTACCTCTATTGATGGTGTTTGGCACTGAGCACAAGAGAACACCTGGAATGAAATCTCAAAACACAACAGTCAAGATCCAATTCAGCTGTGATGCCTCCCACAGAGGATTAGAAAATGAAGACTTGACCATTTAAGAAGGGACTGCCAGTACCTGTGGAGCCACAACCCAACACCAAACATCATCTTCAGGCACAAAGGAAACAAAACGAGAAATGTTTTTGATCATTCCAAAAGCTCTTCATGTTTCTTGTTTTGGAAAAGGCTCAAATTTCACTTCCGTACCCTGTCGGAGGGCAGCCACAGAAACATGAGATGCAAAAATAACAAAGGGCAGTCACAACTCAAAAATACTTCAAGGCATTTCTATCGAGGTAATGAGCAGATTCAAACTGGGGGACCTGCAGTTCTTTAGGAATTTGTTCTCCAATGTAAGTTTTGCACAGTACTGCACAGCATCTGAAAATAACTAACTAGCATCGCTCCTTAAATTCATTACGTTGGATAAACTGCGCAGACTGTACAGAATGAGAGGTGTGGCAGTCTTCTTGCCAGTTCTGCTAGTCTTTGCAGCAATAGTGTACTTCTAAAGATAATGGATAGCAGGGAATGAATCTAAGGTAATGAAAACCAGGGAAACAGGCAGCCAAATCCAGAAATTGGATTACAGATTCAAAGTCACTTCCCTTTGTCTGTTAATATATTTCTTCAATGGTATACAACAGTGAGAGATTCACCAGACAAACTGTTAACAATACATTTCAAATCTGTGTTAAGTTAAATAAATCTGCATCATTTAAGTTGATAAATTTGTAAAATGAATCCTTGGGTTATGGGTGTTGCTAACAAGGCCAGCACTTATTGCCCAACCCGAAATGCCATTGAGGTGATGTTGAGCCACGGTCTATGTTGTAAAGCTACTCCCAATTGGCTGAGATAGCCATTGACGTGGATAAGTATCAATAGGTTCAAGAGACAACCAGATGGGCTCCGGGAGAGAGGAAGGATTAAGGAAAGTAGGAGAGGCCATTTTCAAAAATAGTGGGAAAACTTTTTGGCCTTTTGCTGATCCAAAACCTTTTTCTGCTTTTGGTTAGCTTTTGTGCTAACTGTGGTTCAATGTGATCCAGATTCAGGCAAGGGGAATGATGATTTTTGATATCATAATGGCGTATCCTATGTGCCGTCTACAATTCATCGACTGGAGTGCATTACAGGCCAGCCAACTTTGATGAGTTTCTAAATCATTAAAACAACAAGATTATAGAAATCTTTATTCCGAACTTAGGACAAAAATTATTGATCAGTAAAACGAAGAAAAATCTGGCAAACGAACAACTGTGATGTATAATTCAAACTAAAGTGATTTTACACTACCTCGGTAATGTAATAGTCTAATGAACTTCGTTTCACAAAATGTTACTGAGAAAAAAGTATATGTTGTGTTCCTAATGTGAGGTGTTATAAGATGGTTGTGATTTGGACTGTCTCTTTAAATTCCAGGTAAAATGACATAATGAAAAGGCTCATGTCTGCGCAACGATAAACTGATGTGACTGGTTACCAAAGGAACAGGGAACCCAGGTCAAAGGTTATTGAAGTCCACATGCCAGGTTTAACGCCTGAGAACAAAGGACAGAGAATCTAGCTTTGCCATGAGTCGACTTACAGACTCTGAGGCAGCTGTTCTTGCTTTGCGCAGGTTTACAGATTTCCAAATAGTTTGATTAAAAGCCCTGGACACAGAAGCAGCAACCGTTGCAAGCAGCAGGAAAAAGCTGCTCTCTGCTAGCTACCAGGCAGAATGCTGGTGAAAGCCTGTCCTTTTTGGTGAAGAGAAGAAACCTGCAGAGGTCTAAGACCAGTAGAAGATTCGTCCCCTAGCACAGCCGGGAGAAAGAATCACCAGAGTGAGTCTTGCTGCTGGAAGTCGGTTCGGAAATTCTCAGGAAACCGAGGGACAGGACGTTCGACGGTAAGTGAGCGTTACGACTCAGCGAAATTGGAAGAAGCAAACCCACTAGAAGCTGGGAGTGACTTTGGACTGCTTCCTATAAAGACTGCGATTCTGCAGAGAGCATGCTGTAATGCCTATATGCGGTATGGGGTTATCACTTGTGTTAGGGCACTAATAAGGATCATTTTTTCTGTAGTTTACAGTATTAGCACCCTAAGTAATGTTTAGCTGACAATTTTAAACATTCAAATTTTTTTGGTTTAAATTTGCTGGTCTCCAAGGGGATCGTAATAATTGTCTTATAAGTTAGAAGCATGTAATACAGTAAACTTCCCAAATTTGGGAAGCACTACAATATGAGGTACCAAGAGTCTCAGATTTAACTCACCGTCTTGAAAAACTGGCGGCCCAGATAGGAGGTAGCCATACTAGTTAGATTTTTTCCACTTCCTATTTTACATTTTATGTATCCATAGAGATTGGACCCTTGAAGCGTAACACCCATGATAACCACAGCCTGTTCCAAAGGGAGAGAAACAGTAAGAGCACTTGAAAAGAATATCCCATGGATGTAAAACAATATCCGCTTGATACAACTGATTTAGCAAAACTATGTGCGGAATAACATGTTTTTAAATTTATTTCAAGAATGGCATGAATTTTTAAGACAACATTTCAAGTGATACAAGTATAACAATCTGTCTCTATTCTGCAATCTCCCAAACTATAGAAAACTATCTGCACTGTTTGTATTGATGCAAATATATTAAAAAATGATCAATGTTATTTTTGTAAGAAAAATCTGAACCACAGAATTACACCTAGGCACACGGTCACAAACTTACCAACCATTTCAATTTAAAGGAAAAGAAAGTGCTGAAGACAAAAATGACCCACAGAATGGGACAGATGATTAATCCTAACCAGAAGATTTTGGATTCAGCTTCGGAGGAGATTCTCTTCCCTTTCCTTGAAGGCTATGAAGATCACACAGATAAAAACATTTTAAATTAGAACAGAATAACGAAACATTCTACTCTTTCCCTCAGAACTCACCTCAATGCAACTATTATCTGGAATATACACTTTCCAGCTTGATTTCAACTATCAGTAAATATTTATGTAATTAATTTAAAATTTACACTTAAACATTTTCAAGTATTACTTATGTACTTTTTAAAATGCCCTGTTCTTGCTTATTCAAGTTAAACAGTTTTTCTTCAATATTGATTTACTTTGATGATTAGTATTGTGGAAGCAACTTAACTGCTTCCTTTATCCTATACAAGTTGTTCACTTTAATAGAGCAATGCCCAGTTCCTGCAAGTAAGGCAGATGCTGCAATAAGGAATCATTGTCAGAGCTACTCTGAAGCAGCATCCATGCTGCTCAAGTCTCAAGGGACATGAACACTAAAGTACGCCCCCCACTGTTAATTGTGTCTAATTACATGCAGGCATTGGGTATTAATTGGGATTTCACTCGAGCACGTAAGAAGGGACATTTATTGAAATTATGGGGTGGTTGTTAGTATGTGTATGTTTGTAATTTAGCTCTAAACAAATGTAAGGCAATAAATTATTGGAGTGTGCACAAAGGAAATGTAACATTTGCAAGGGGGACTCTAATCTTCATATAGACTGGACCAATCAAATTGGCAAGTGTGGTCTAGAAGATGAGTTTGTAGAATATTTTCATGACAGTTTCCTGGAGCAATGTGTTGCGGAACCAATTATTTTAGATCTGGAATTGTGTAATGAAGCAGAGTTAATTAGTAATCTCATAGTAAAAGTTCCACTGGGAACTGGTGATCATAAGACAATTGAATTCCATGCTAGGTTTGAAAGTGACACATTCCAATCACAAACACACACTTAAACTTGGAGGCAATTATGTAGGTATGAGGGGAGAATTGGCTAAGGTTGGATAGGGAAACAGACAAAGAAATGGCTCTAAATAAACTGTGGAAAACATTTAAAGAATATTCAAAAATGCATTTGATCAACAAGCAAAAACTCAGCAAGAAAGATCCATCCATGGCTTACTCAGGGAGTTAAGGGGACTGTTAGATTAAAATAAGAGGCTTATAAGGTTGCAAAGAATAGCAGCAAGTCTGAGGATTGGGAGAGTATTAGAAACAAGCAAAGGACAAACCAAAAAGGTGTTAAAAAGGGAAAAAATAGAAATCGAGAGCAAACTAGCCAGAAACATGAACAGATTGTAAGGGCTTTTACACGTATATAAAATGGAAGAGAGTTGCTCAAGTAAATGTTAGTCCCTTAGAAGCAGAGATAGGATAAATTATTAAGGTGAATGAGAAAATGGCAGGGACATTGAACAAGGGTCTTGGCCAGGACTTTCCGGTCCCACTGAAAATCAATGGGCTTTTGGCTGGTCACGGTGGGGCCAAACAATCCCGGTCTCGTGTCTGTCTTCACAGTAGAACGCATAAGTTTAATACCAGAAATAGGGGTAATGTAGATGCTAAAAAGTGACAAAATTAAATAAATTAATATTAGCAGGGAAAAACTAAAGAAACTTAAGGGACTAAAATTCGACAAATCCCCAGGACCTGAGGATTCTAAAAGTGATAGCTGCAGATATAGCAGATGCTCTGGCTATGATTTTCCAAAATTCCCTAGATTCTGGAACTGTCCCGGCAGATTGGAATTTTGCAAATGTGACACCACTATCCAGGAAAAGGAGGGAGAAAAAACAGGGAACTATTAGGCCAGTTAGCCCAACATCAGTTGTCGGGAAAATGATTGCACGATGATCTATTAACTCTTAACAATGCATTTAAGAGGCAATGATCAGATACAGACAGCATGGTTTTAAGAAAGAGAAATCCTGTTTCACAAATTGTAGTTTTTTTCACAATTTGGTTTTTTTGAGGATGTAACTAGTAGGGTGGATAAAGGGAAACCAGTAGATGTAGTATACCTGGATTTCCAAAAGGCATTTGATAAGGTGCCACATAAAAGGCTGATAGGCAAGATAAGGGCTCATGGACTTGGGGGTAATATATTAGCATGGATAGAGGATTGGTTAACAGACAGGAAGCAAAGAATAGGCATAAATGGGGCATTCTCAAATTGGCAGGCTGTGAATAAAGGATCAGTACTGGGGCCTCAGCTATTTACAATCTAATTTAATTTAATGACTTAGATACATTGCTCTGTCTCTTTGTGTAAGTTAGCTGATGATAAGAAGCTAGGCGGAAACGTAAGTTGTAAGGAGGATGCAGAGAGGCTACAAAGAGATATAGACAGGTTAAGTGAATGGGCAACAAGATGACAGGTGGAGTATAATGTAGGGAAGTATGGAGTTATTCACTTTGGTCTTAAGAGTAGAAAAGCAGAATACTTTTAAAAGGTATGAAACTTGTAAATGTTGATGCTCAAAGAGACTTGGATGTGCTGATACAAGTAACACACCAAGTTAGCATGCAGGTGCAGCAAGCAATTAGAAAGGTAAATGGTATGTTGACCTTTATTACAAGGGATTGGAGTACAAGGATAAAGAAGTCTTGCTACATTTGT
Source organism: Cetorhinus maximus (assembly GCF_964194155.1). Lineage (NCBI taxonomy): Eukaryota > Metazoa > Chordata > Chondrichthyes > Lamniformes > Cetorhinidae > Cetorhinus > Cetorhinus maximus. The sequence goes on along the minus strand of NC_135902.1, from coordinate 2,722,519 downwards.
ACAAGGTTTGGTGAGCCCACATCTGGAATACTGTGTGCAGTTTTGGTCTCCACATTTAAGAAAGGAAATACTTGCATTGGAGGTGGTACAGCGAAGGTCACTGGGATGAGGGGTTGTCCTATGACGAGAGGCTGAGTAAATTGGGCTTATATTTTCTGGAGTTTAGAAGAATGAGAAGCGATCTTATTGAAACATACAAGATTCTGAAGGAGCTTTAAAGGATAAAAAAGGTTGTTTCTGCTGGCTGGGGAATCTAGAACACGGAGATACAGTCTCAGGATTGGGATGAGGAGAAATTCCTTCACTCAAAGTGAATCTCAGGAATTCTCTACCTCAGAAAGTTGTGGTTGCTCCATCGTTGGCAATCTTCAAAGCTGGGATAAAAGGATTTTTAGCAAGAGATATGGGGAGCAGGCGGGAAAGTGGAATTGAAGCTCACAATCAGCCATGATTGTACTGAATGGCAGAGAGGGCTCAACAGGCTCTATAGTCTACAACTATCTCTCGTTTTCTTGTAAAGATTGAATCCTGTATTTCCTTTACCAACTAGCTTTCCAGATTAGAGCACCCACTGTAATTTACAGATCAACACACACAGAAATTTGTTTCAGTCTCATCTAAACAAAGGAACAACTTTTGGTCGACCATACCTTTTTGGCCTCAAAGACCCAGTGGCTCTTTCCATCTTCGTCAACCTGGTTCCACCAGCGTAACCCCACCAGTAGCCTACCAGTGATGTTCTGGACCAGAGATATAAACAATGCAAGATAATTACAGGATCTCATCATATATTGCACTAGCATAGTAATTCTTACAAACACAACAAAACATAAACATTGCAGTTTTAGTTCAAGTACCTTGAGGGCTTACTTCATAAAGAGTTAAAACATGTTATCCATTCAAATATGCAGCAGCAATGTTTAGATTCTTCAGTGGGTATAACAGTTGACTTCAAATCATAGCTAACAATTAGAACTGCTACACACATCCATTTAACAAAAGATGTACAGAATTTGAACATGTACATTACTGTTCAATAGAGATAAATAATGCTGGACTCATTTATACTGGGACAGCAGCCAACTTACAGCAAGATGGTACTTCTGAACTACAGCCCAGACTTCGCAGTCAGGGAAGTGACGGTACTTACTGGTGACCTGCCCACAAAGGTCCAGCAATCTCTGTGGTGGGGATTTCACCTTTCCTCATGTTAGCTCCATTCTAGCACCAGCTTGAGGGCATCTCTGGCTTCTGGCACCAATGATGTCATCAAGTAGGATAAGCAGCCAATCACATTGCAGAAATTCTCAGACAGCAAACCAGGAAGTAACAATCAGCTTCTCTCATTCACTTTCCATAATTTTACCGAAAGCAAAATAAAGATTGGGACATACACATGGGAATAATACAAAAAGTGAAATATCAAAAACAAACTTAATTTTTTTTTATAAGATCTACGAAAGTTTTATCAGGGAACAGAGAAATCTGACATTCCACAAATATAAAAAGTAGTTTTTCGTGGCCAGAGAGATTGCTCAGCTGCAATTAGAACTTAAGCAGTTAAAAAGCCAGTTACATCTCATTCAAGCGGTTAGACTGGGGGGAGGGGGTGGTTGGTTTCTACAGTGAGATTAGGGGAAAGAAGAAGTTCATATTAACTCAGTTGATCTCTAGGGTTTCCATCTGGAGGAGCAAAGAATCTCCGACAGCAATGTCTAGAGTTCCACTTTTAACGGCAAGTGTAGGGACAGGAGAAGTTGCAGACAGTTTAACTGTGCCTGTATAGTTGCAGACAGTTTAACTGTGCCTGTATGGATGAAGTTGCAGACAGTTTCGCCATCATTACAACTACAAAATCCGGGCCATTATATTCCAACAGCAACATCATAACTGCATAGATAAAGCACCATTTGCTGGAGTCCAACCTATGAGAATATTAAAACTGTTAAGAATCTTGTCACCTATGTAACCTGTTAATGATGTGCTCATCATCATTAATCCAATTGACTGGTTAAATAATGACAATGCAATAATCCCACAGGCTGGAAATTTGCTGAGACCTACAAAGTACACCATGATTACTTAATGGCCCAGATGGAGTCATAGCGGTCTACAGCACAGAAAAAAGCCTTTCAGCCCATCGAATCTGCGCCAGTCAAACAAGTACCTAACTATTCTAATCCCATTTTCCAGCATATAGCCCATAGCCTTGTATGCCATGGCATTGTTGCATATTACAGGAAAAAATAATGAGTTCATGGTGTAAGCCAGTATTAGTGCATAAAAATTACAGCAACTTGCAACTGGGGGAAAGGGATGGCGTAGTGATATTTTCGCTGGACTAGTGGTCTAGAGGCTCAGGGTGATGCTCCAAGGACCTGGGTTCAAATCCTGGCTCAGCAGATGGTGGAATTTGAATTCAATAAAAATCTGGAATTAAAAGTCTAATAATGACCATGAAACCACTGTCGATTGTTGTAAAAGCCCACCTGGTTCACTATTGTCCTTTAAGGAAGGAAATCTGTTGTCCTTACCTGGTCTGGCCTACACATGACTCCAGACCCATAGCAATGTGGTTGACTCTTAATGCCCTCTGAAATGACCTAGCAAACCACCACTCAGTTGTCAAGGGCAACTAGGGATGGGCAATAAATGCTGGCCCAGCCAGCGACACCCACATCCCATGAATGAATTTTTAAAAAAGAGGAAAAGGCACACCACCATTGCTGTGAGGTTACACTCATTAGGAAAGGATGAACAGACTGGGTCTAAGGATGATGCTGAAGAGCAATCCAATGGAGTCCTTTAAAATGATGAAAGATTTTGACCGAGTGGACAAAGTGAGAGCATTTTCACTTGTGGTGAAGAGCAAAAGGTCATCAACATGAGGTAGTCACCAAGGTCAAAAACTCACTGGGCTGATTGTAATTACCAAGATGCCAAACTGTTTGCTAACATTCAAATACAGGAAAGATTAAAGATTAGAAAGCCCCGTGTAAGAAGGAAAATCACCTTTAACCTCTCTTTTACACATATGTGTTAGACTTGGGGAATAAGTTACCAAGGGGGGGCTACTGGAACAAATATTAAATGGGTTTTAGGGGCAACTTGACAGTTTCTGGAGAAAGAGAAAAGATTGAGGGACATAGTGAGCATTGTGGGTTAAAACCACTGTTCTACCAAATGGCCTTTACCAATTCCTAAAGGAAATTGTTATTGCACAGTTTTTTTTTTAAGTGATGGTCTTATGTTTATCCAGCTAGAATATAGCCCTGGATGCCATGGTGTATCGTCAGTAATCCAATAGCATTCAGTACAACAGAACAATCTCCCTGTACGAAACAGCTAAATTAGGTGTTCCAAAGGTTACTTACTTTTACAGTCCAGAAGTCACATGATAGAAGCAATATTATTGTCACAAAGCAGGCAATGAAGCTAGTGCTCAGGAACTCACAAAGAAGGTAGACAATTATTGCACTAATTCGGAAAAACAGGTGGAAGAAGCAAGCCACTGGATGCCTTGAAAAAAGAGAGAGAAATTTTTTCAGTAAATCCACTGACAATACATTACCACAACTACAGAACGATATAATATTGCACGAGGTATATCATTGCAGATTTTCTGGAAAAATACCTCTGGTCAATCGTTTATGTTTCACTGTTTCACATACTGCAAAGGAGTGTCACTTAGGCTCGATTTTAACCAGTGGAAGGGCGTGGGTTTGGGTCGGAAGCATAAAAAGGAGGAAATTGGCTGCGCAGCGTGTCAGGAAGTTGGCTCCTACCCACTAAATTCCACATTTAAGTGCAGCATTTTACACCGCGTGCAAACAACCCTCTCAGGAGAGGTGCGTTGACAATTTCAATCTGGTAATCGCTCAATTGCAGCAATATTACCGCAGACTTTGGAATTTACAGGTTTCCTGAGCTCTTTGGTGTCAGTGGAAGCAAGGTGAAAACAGCAGCAATTCAGGGAGATTTTCACAAGGGCCACTTTTTGGTTTTCAGGGGCTCTTTTTTTATTCTCACTAACTCCTTTATTAGATGACGCAGAGACAAAGTAACATTATCTTCATTCCAAAACAAAAACAGAATTACCTGGAAAAACTCAGCAGGTCTGGCAGCATCGGTGGAGAAGAAATCAGTTAACATTTCGAGCCTTCACGACCCTTCGGCAGAACTGAAGTATAGTTAGAAGAGGGGAGAAATATAAACTGGTCTAAGGTGGGGGGGGCGGGGGGAGAGAGAAGTTGAGGGTGTGGTGATTGTGGAGATAAGCAAGCAGTGATAGGAGTAGATAATCAAAAGATGTCACAGACAAAAGGATCAAAGAGGTGTTGAAGGTGGTGATATTGTCTAAGAAAAGTGCTAATTAAGAATGGAAGGCAGAATACTCAAAGTACAGCTCTAGTGGGGGTGGGGTGGAAAGACTAACAAAGTTTTAGTTTTAGATTTAAAAATAATGGAAATAAGTGGGAAAAGAAGAATCTATATAAATTATTGAAAAAAAAGGGAGGGGGAAGAAACGGGGTGGGGATGGGGGGAGGGGAGTTTAAGATCTAAAGTTGTTGAATTCAATATTCAGCCCGGAAGGCTGTAAAGTGCCTAGTCGGAAGATGAGGTGCTGTTCCTCCAGTTTGCGTTGGGCTTCACTGGAACAATGCAGCAAGCCAAGGACAGACATGTGGGCAAGAGAACAGGGTGGAGTGTTAAAATGGCAAGCGACAGGGAGGTTTGGGTCTTTCTTGCGGACAGACCGCAGGTGTTCTGCAAAGCGGTCGCCCAGTTTGCGTTTGGTCTCTCCAATGTAGAGGAGACCGCATTGGGAGCAACGAATGCAGTAGACTAAGTTAGGGGAAATGCAAGTGAAATGCTGCTTCACTTGAAAGGAGTGTTTGGGCCCTTGGACGGTGAGGAGAGAGGAAGTGAAGGGGCAGGTGTTGCATCTTCTGCGTGGGCATGGGGAGGTGCCATAGGTGGGGATTGAGGAGTAGGGGGTGATGGAGGAGTGGACCAGGGTGTCCCGGAGGGAACGATCCCTACGGAATGCCGTCAGGGGGGGTGAAGGGAAGATGTGTTTGGTGGTGGCATCGTGCTGGAGTTGGCGGAGGATGATCCTTTGAATGCGGAGGCTGGTGGGGTGATAAGTGAGGACAAGGGGGACCCTATCATGTTTCTGGGAAGGAGGAGAAGGCGTGAGGGAGGATGCGCGGGATACGGGCCGGACACGGTTGAGGGCCCTGTCAACGACCGTGGGTGGAAAACCTTGGTTAAGGAAGAAGGAGGACATGTCAGAGGAGCTGTTTTTGAAGGTAGCGTCATCAGAACAGATGCGACGGAGGCGAAGGAACTGAGAGAATGGGATGGAGTCCTTACAGGAAGCGGGGTGTGAGGAGCTGTAGTCGAGGTAGCTGTGGGAGTCGGTAGGCTTGTAGTGGATATTGGTGGACAGTCTATCATCAGAAATTGAGACAGAGAGGTCAAGGAAGGGAAGAGAAGTGTCAGAGATGGACCATGTGAAAATGATGGAGGGGTGGAGATTGGAAGCAAAATTAATAAATTTTTCCAGGTCCCGACGAGAGCATGAAGCAGCACCGAAGTAATCATCGATGTACCGGAGAAAGAGTTGTGGGAGGGGGCCGGAGTAGACACAATGCCACCACCAAACACATCTTCCCTTCACCCCCCCTGACGGCATTCCGTAGGGATCGTTCCCTCCGGGACACCCTGGTCCACTCCTCCATCACCCCCTACACCTCAACCCCCACCTATGGCACCTCCCCATGCCCACGCAGAAGATGCAACACCTGCCCCTTCACTTCCTCTCTCCTCACCGTCCAAGGGCCCAAACACTCCTTTCAGGTGAAGCAGCATTTCACTTGCATTTCCCCTAACTTAGTCTACTGCATTCGTTGCTCCCAATGCGGTCTCCTCTACATTGGAGAGACCAAACGCAAACTGGGCGACCGCTTTGCAGAACACCTGCGGTCTGTCCGCAAGAAAGACCCAAACCTCCCTGTCGCTTGCCATTTTAACACTCCACCCTGTTCTCTTGCCCACATGTCTGTCCTTGGCTTGCTGCATTGTTCCAGTGAAGCCCAACGCAAACTGGAGGAACAGCACCTCATCTTCCGACTAGGCACTTTACAGCCTTCCGGGCTAAATATTGAATTCAACAACTTTAGATCTTAAACACCCCCTCCCCCCATCCCCACCCCGTTTCTCCCCCCTCCCTTTTTTTTCAATAATTTATATAGATTCTTCTTTTCCCACCTATTTCCATTATTTTTAAATCTAAAACTAAAACTTTGTTAGTCTTTCCACCCCACCCCCACTAGAGCTGTACCTTGAGTATCCTGCCTTCCATTCTTAATTAGCACTTTTCTTAGATAATATCACCACCTTCAACACCTCTTTGTTCCTTTTGTCCGTGACATCTTTTGATTATCTGCTCCTATCACTGCTTGCTTATCTCCACAATCACCCCACCCTTAACTTCTCTCTCCCCCCACCCACCCCACCTTAGACCAGCTTATATTTCTCCTTTCTCCTAACTATACTTCAGTTCTGCCAAAGGGCCATGAAGGCTCAAAACGTTAACTGATTTCTTCTCCACCGATGCTGCCAGACCTGCTGAGTTTTTCCAGGTAATTCTGTTTTTGTTTTGGATTTCCAGCATCCGCAGTAGCTTTTAGCTTTTTGTTATTATCTTCATTCCGCCCGGCATGTCCTCATTATTGCGAGGTTCACGTAGGTTCCACCAGTTCACCCGTCTGACAGCCCCCTCCCCCGACCCCCACCGACAGCCCCCTCCCCCGACCCCCACCGACAGCCCCCTCCCCCGACCCCCACCGACAGCCCCCTCCCCCGACCCCCACCGACAGCCCCCTCCCCCGACCCCCACCGACAGCCGCCTCCCCCGACCCCCACCGACAGCCCCCTCCCCCGACCCCCACCGACAGCCCCCTCCCCCGACCCCCACCGACAGCCCCCTCCCCCGACCCCCACCGACAGCCCCCTCCCCCGACCCCCACCGACAGCCCCCTCCCCCGACCCCCACCGACAGCCCCCTCCCCCGACCCCCACCGACAGCCCCCTCCCCCGACCCCCACCGACAGCCCCCTCCCCCGACCCCCACCGACAGCCCCCTCCCCCGACCCCCACCGACAGCCCCCTCCCCCGACCCCCACCGACAGCCCCCTCCCCCGACCCCCACCGACAGCCCCCTCCCCCGACCCCCACCGACAGCCCCTCCCCCGACCGAAAGCAATGCTGCAAACTACTAAGTATTCTGTTTAACGCTCCCTCATTGCTTGGAGTTAATTCCCATCTTACCATTCATCACAATTTAAAAAAACACTTGCCAGACAGCCACTATAAATGGGCATTACAGGAGAGTGGCAGAAGCAAATTTATATGGCTCAAAATTAAACAAACTTAACATTCTAACATTGCAACCACCCAAATGTAAACCTTCCAGAACTTTCCTCTTCCTCTTACTGCTACTTCATCTTGCAAATCCTGGGGCTTCAGCTGGGCTAGAGGCAGACAGCTCAGATCCCAGCTCTGACCGCTGCTGATGCGCTCTTGGTCAATGTCCTCTGGGATCTGGAGCTCCTCAGGGCTCTGTGAAGAACTGCTCCCCCCACATCTGTGTATGGCCATCAGGACATGAAGCAGCACGTGTGCCAATGACTGAGGGGAGGGGGAGCAACGGGTGAGTTCTTGAAACACTAAGAGTCCCCACTTCCTTGTCCATTTTTACTATCACCCCTCTCTTGGCCCATCTGCACTTCCATGTTAGCTATCAGCTAGAGAGCACTTTGCTGCAGATCAGTGGGGTGAAAAATGGCCAAGTCTAGGGTATCAGTCATCCTATTTAAGATGACCTTCATGGTGTACAAGTTGTTGGTGAGAGGCCTGCATGTATTTGTTTGATTGCTACATTTGATGCTCCATATAGGTGGTCACTCTTTCCATGGATGAAGACACCATCAGAAAGGCCTGCACCATCATGGCACTCATGCTCAAGACTGGCCTACTCCAATTTCCCTCTTAGCAAGTACAGTGCGGCTGGAACATCTGCTAGTAGGTGGCACATTCTTTACTGCTGTTCCAGGAGCATCCTCTTCACTGACAGCCCTCAACATTCAACACCTGCATCCAGCTGAGCACAGCTTGGCACGTCTGCAACCTCTGCCATGGACTCTTCAACGTTCCCCTTCTCCGTTACCTGCTCTTGTTCACTTATGATGTGAGAGTCACAAAGTGAAAATCCAACTCCTTTCCTTACTGGCCCCACTGAAGTGTGATGTGAGCTGCTCCACAAGTCCCTGTGGTAACACACCCTCAGAGCTGGTGACCTCCTCTGAGAAATAGTCATCCTCCTGCATCAACTCCCATGGGACATTTGACTGCTCAGCAGCAGATGAGAGATGAATTAGAACAGTCAAGGTGAAGAAGTTCTAACTGATCATTATGCAGATGATCATATTTCACTCACTGCTGACAAGTCAACATGAGTGAGCGCTGTATACCTTCTGGTTGTCTGATATCTAACTCTGTCACCAGGTATCTGGGAAGCCTCAACAGTGACACCAAGGCTTCACTGACATTCAGTGCCTCCTCCTCTACAGCAGTCAGTATCAAGATGGCTGGATCGACATCTCCAGCTCTCTTCCTCTCCGTCATGGTCTGTACCCCCTCCTCCTGCAAGGAGGGAAAGAAAGGATGGATGAGTGAGTCCATTGGCATATGTTCACCCGATGTGTTACTCACAATAAGAGGTTGTGGTGGAAGAATTAATCCAGGCTGGTCTCTTGGTTCAAGCTGGTTTATTTCCAAGACAACTCCTCAGTGCTACTCATTTCCTAGTAGCTTCCACACAAAGTGTTCCAGCTGTATCTTTTTATTTTATTTCGATGGGATAATTAATGCCCATCATTTAACTAACAATTGGTTTTAACCAGATGATTGCCATATTAACACGATGGATACAGAGTATTTGTTGAGGGTGACCATGAGGGAGAGGCATGGCACTGCATAAAGATGAGGGTGAGTGTTAGGTGGTGGATAGACAGATGGGGAGGTAGGGAACTGAAAAACAGAGAAGATAGGGGCACTTGCCAGGTAAGTTGGTGTTAGGAATGATGGAGTAGGTTTGAGAAGGCAGCATGATGTACTTGAACACGCCACTGTACTTCCCTTCCAAGCCCTGCTTGGGTCATTAAACCACTAAAAGCATCAAATCCAGGCGAATAGCATCACACACCTGCTGCTGCCCTCCTCTGTTACCTCCTGCCAGCCTTGGTGGTTTCACTGGCAGGCTTCTTCCTCCTGTCAGTAGGAAATGGGGTCCTTCTCGGAGCTCTTAAAGCCCCTGCACCATTTTCAGGGCAATGTCAGCTTGATGCACACGCATTCCATCCTGTCGCTTCCTTGTGTTCTGATTCCCCGCTCCAGAACCCATTAAATTTGACGTTTGCGATATCCCTTTAAACACTAGGGTTGAAATCAACTCATCATCATGCCCGCTAAATCTAATTGCTCAGGAACCCTGACAATAATATGTTAACGCAGTGGTTGAGTTAAAAAGCTGCCGTCAGGCACCCCCGCCGGTACGCCGTCAGGCACCCCCGCCGGTACGCCGTCAGGCACCCCCGCCGGTACGCCGTCAGGCACCCCCGCCGGTACGCCGTCAGGCACCCCCGCCGGTACGCCGTCAGGCACCCCCGCCGGTACGCCGTCAGGCACCCCCGCCGGTACGCCGTCAGGCACCCCCGCCGGTACGCCGTCAGGCACCCCACTTCCCAGCATATTGGAAAGGTAAAATCCAGCCCCTCATCTCTGAAAACATAAACAATGTTCCAAGTTAAATGGCTTAATTCAGGAGGGGTCTACAGCTTTACATGATCTATTGCAACATTAGCAAGAAGAATTTCATGTTTTGCCAGACTAGGTTTGTTTCGAAGTTTCCCAGTCTGATAGCCCAACAACAAATAGAGCAGGATATTCATAATAACAGAATCACAGTGCAGAAGAGGCTCTTCGGCCCATCAAGTCTGCACCGACACATAAGGGACACCTGACCTACCTACCTAAACCCATTTACCAGCGCTTGGCCCATAGCCTTGAATGTTATGATGTGAGAAGTGCTCATCCAGGTACTTTTTAAAGGATGTGAGGCAACCCACCTCCACCACCCTCCCAGGCAGCGCATTCCAGACTTCACCATCCTCTGGGTAAAAAGGTTTTTCCTCACATCCCCCCCTAAACCTCCTGCCCCTCAGCTTGAACTTGTGTCCCCTCGTGACTGACCCTTCAACTAAGGGGAACAGCTGCTCCCTATCCACCCTGTCCATGCCCCTCATAATCTTGTTCACTTCGATCAGGTCGCCCCTCAGTCTTCTCTGCTCCAATGAAAACAACCCAAGTCTATCCAACCTCTCTTCAAAACTTAAATGTTTCATCCCAGGCAACATCCTGGTGAATCTCCTCTGCACCCCCTCCAGTGTAATCACATCCTTCCTGTAATGCGGCGACCAGAACTGCACACACTACTCCAGCTGTGGCCTCACCAAGGTTCTATACAACTCCAACCATGTATTCAGAAGTCAGTTTCCTTTACGGCAATATTGTATAACAAAGATTTTCACTATTTTGGCTGTTTAAGATTACAATAATAGCCAATTAGTACGCATTTACACTCAAAGTTTAAATCAATACAAAGCCCAAAACATTTCATACCAAAACACAAAAGGTAAAAAACTTGAATCGACTGCACAGCAAGTGGAACCAGATTCCCTCCTTGAAGGAAGCTCACTCTGCTTCATTCTGGTGTCAGCTTGACTGTCACAAGATTCAGACCACTCTTGTATTCTAACTGCAGTAACCAATGCAAAACCTCAACAGTCACACTGTACATTTATCTTTAACGTAATGATTATCCAAAAGTAACCCTCAATTCTCTGCAAACCAAATTTGAAAATTAGGTATTCAGATGATTCCATGATTAAGTGTCACCAACAGAAACAACTGCCCATAGAGAGCTCATTTCATTGAAAATAACGATAGAGAATCATCGCTACAAGTCTGTGGTTTTCCACAGCACGCTCTGTGAGAGAGCACCAGTTTGTACAAAGGAATCTCCCAAAAATGTAAAATCACGGCTACAAAGCTTTGTTCAAATATTTAAGAATCACATCTTGCTGTAGAGTCAATATTTCATGACTTTTCACATACAAAATTTCCAATTTCTGATCACACAAACCAAATTAAAGAGAGCCAAAGAACAATTTAAACAAAAGAAAAATATTGTTAACCAAGTCTTATTAACTTTTTTAAAAAATTCATTTATGGGGTGTGGGCTTCGCTGGCTGGGCCAGCATTTATTGCCCACCCCTAGTTGCCCTTGAGAAGGTGGTGGTGAAGGCAACTAAGTGAAGGCAAAAGAAAAGGAAAGAATGTTCTAGATTACATGTACTCGGACCAGTATACAAGAATGACTGCTACGTTAAAGTTACTGAAAGTTTAATGAATTAAGAATTTTCAGATAAATCAATCTATTTAAATAATTATTTTTGAAAAGCTAGGCAATTAGAAATCAAAAACAAAAGCTCTCATCAGCAATGTACTCCAATAAACAAATTATGTACAAAGAGTTCAACAAATGTGGTAACTGTATTGACAATGGGTAATAGCTCAAAAGAACAGCACAGAGTGAACAATGTCAAACTTTACAGCTTCAGTAAAAATGTACAAGATTTTTAGCTCATCCTAAGCAAACCTGTGGCTAACCTGAGGTGAATTATTCATCGTCAGTTCTATTTCTGTTGTATTTCCTGGAAAATTTATTATGTTTCTAATGTATTTAATGAACCTAAAAATACAGCTTTATTTCTATTAAGGAAGCTGATTTGGCAAATTTCACTTGGCACTGATCGCACAATAAAGGAGGAAGTAGGTAATTTTCTGGCACTGGGCAAAGCATTAAGATTTCCTATTAAGATATCAGACCCGAGAGCTGGGTCTGATCTAAACAAAAACAACCTTTCAGCATTGAACCTTCTTCTCACTCGCTTGACCAGTTCCTGCTTTCAGACCAATCACGACATTTGCTACATTTTCAACAAATGATTTTGTGAAAACAAGTGCCCCTAAGTCCAGAAACAATCGAGAAACAGACACTGAGGCCGGCGCACTCCCACCGATCCAAATCAGCCCACGTGAACTGCGTTTTCACCTCCCCCTGAGGATCACATCCACTTTAAACACAGACATGACATTTTAAAAGCATAAGAAAAAGGAGCAGAAGTAGGCCATTTGACCCCTTGAGCCTGCTCCACCATTCAATAAAATTGTGGCTGGTCTAATCGTGGCCTTCCAATTCCACTTTCCTGCCTGTCTCCCATAACCCTTGACTCCCTTGTCAATCAAAAATCTGCCTAACTCAGTCTTGAATACATTCAATGGCCCAGCCTCCACTGCTCTATGGGGAAGAGAATTCCACAGACTAATGACCCTCTGATAGAGGGAATTTCTCATCTCCATCTTAAATAGGAGACACATTTACCTTTTCAATTTTTTTAAAAACTGGATTCACCTTTCAAAACATCAGATTCTTTTGACTTTGAACCTTCGCCCTTACAGCTAACCTCCACCCACAGATCTAACATCTAACAGATCTAATTTGCCCCCAGAGCTATCCTACCTATAGACGTAATCCCCAAAGGGCTAACATCTGATAGATCTAAACCCCCCACAAAACAGCACAACCTTTCTCAGAACGACACACCCACCCCGCAGGCTGAGACTTCTGGGTCCCCATTGCACCCAGACCCCAGTATTACCGGATCCTCTTCCTCTTGGGTTTTCTTGACACCTCATCATCGGCATCAAAAAGCGACACATCCTCCGCCTCATCACTGGATTCCTGCGGGTAGCAAGGAAACAAATGAGGGGGAGAGGGGAAACGCGAGCGGGGGAGGGAAATGGGTGAAGTAGAAGGGAGGGGAGGGGAGGGGGGAGGGGAGAGGAGGAGGGGGGAGGGGAGGGGAGAGGAGGGGGGGAGAGGGGAGGGGGGAGAGGGGAGGGGGGAGAGGAGGGGAGGGGAGGAGGGAGGGGAGGAGGGAGGGGAGGAGGGAGGGGAGGAGGGAGGGGAGGGGAGGGGAGGGGAGGGAGATCCCCCCCTCTTTATGCCTCTCCCCATCTCCGGCCACTTCCCTCTCTCCTCCCCTATCCCTCTATCTTTTCTTCTATCTCTAATCCCCTCACCCTCTCTCTCTCTCTCTATCCCCCTTTCTATTTCTCTCTCTATGCCTCTCTCCCTTTTCGTTCTCCCTATCTTTATCCCTACATCTCTATCCAACCCTCCCTCTATCCCTCCCCCCCATCCATTCCTCCCTCCCTTCCTCCCCACCTCTATCCCTCTCTCCATCCATCTGCCTCTCTCTCTCCCTCTATCTATCCTCCCTCCCTTCCTCCTCCTCCTCCCTCTATCAATCCCTCCCCCCATCCATTCCTCCCTCCCTCCCTCCCTCTCTCCCTATATCCCTTCACTTCTCTACCTCCCTCTATCCACCATCCCTCCTCCTCCTCCTCCTCCCTCTATCTATCCATCCCCCCCCTCTCCCTCTCCCGCTATTCCTCACCTGCCGCATCATTCTCTTCGCTCCGCCATTGACACCACTTCCGGACCACGTGTCCCTTGTTTACCGTCAAGACCCCCTCAGGCCCCGCCCCCTTACCCCTGGATGTCCGCTCAGCGCCTGATTGGGAGTGAGGTCAGTGCGCAGGCGCAAGACCGGTTCTCTCAGTCAGTGCGCAGGCGCTGGAGCTGCCCGCTTTTGACAGTGCGCAGGCGCAAGGCCTGTCCTTCCAGTCAGTGCGCAGGCGCGGTACCAGCCCCTCGAGCTGAATGGCGGTTGTGGTTTGTTGGTCCTGAGTTTAGAGAGTGAAGCGGGTCAGGAATTCGCTGCTGTTGCTTATTGTGTTTTATTTAGGGTTTACCCACCCTCTAGAATTTGAAGATCAATATCCAGGAAACTGCTGCCTGCAAACCTGGAGAAAAAGCATTGATTTTTTTTGTCATTTTAGAGTCATTGAGTTTACAGCACAGAAAAAGGCCCTTCGGCCCATCGAGTCGGTGCCGGCCAAACAAGTACCTAACTATTCTAACCCCATTTTCCAGCACTAGGCCCATAGCCTTGTGAGCCAGGGCATCGCAAGTGCACATCCAAATACTTCTTAAATGTTATGAGGGTTTCTGCCTCTGCCACCCTTTCAGGCAGAGAGTTCCAGATTCCCACCACCCTCTGGGTGAAAAAATTCTTCCTCACATCCCCTCTAAACCTCCTGCCCCTTACCTTAAATCTATGCCCCCTGGTTATTGATCCCTCCATCAAGGGGAAAAGTTCCTTCCTGTTTACCCTATCTATGCCCCTCTTGATTTTATACACCTCAATCATGTCCCCCCTCAATCTCCTCTGCTCCAGGGAAAATAACCCCAGTCTATCCAATCTCTCCTCATAACTAAAACTCTCCAGCCCAGGCAACATCCTGGTAAATCTCCTCTGCACTCTCTCGAGTGCAATCACATCCTTCCTATAATGCGGATTCCAGAACTGCACACAACACTCTAGCTGTGGCCTAACCAGCGTTTTATACAGTTCCAACATAATCTCCCTGCTCTTATATTCTATGCCTCGGCTACTAAAGGCAAGTATCCCATTTGCCTTCTTAACCACTTTAACTACCTGCCTCAGTACCTGAGGGGACTGGTGGACATGCACACCAAGGTCCCTCTGATCCTGGGTACTTCCCAGGGTCCTACCATTCATCGTGTATTCCCGTGCCTTGTTTGTCCTGCCCCATTGCATCACCTCACACTTCCATTTGCCACTGATCAGCCCGTCTAAATCCTCCTGTAATCTAAGACTATCCTCCTCAGTATTTACCACCCCACCAATTTTCGAGTCGTCCGCGAACATACTGATTAACCCTCCTCCATTCAAGTCCAAATCGTTTATATATACCACAAACAGCAAGGGACCCAACACCGATCCTTGTGGAACCCCACTGGACACAGGCATCCAGTCACAAAAACACCTCTCGACCATCACCCTCTGCTTCTAGCCATTCAGCCAATTTTGGATCCAATTTGCCAAGTTGCCTTGGATCCCATGGGCTCTTACCTTTGTTATCAGCCTCCCATGCGGGACCTTATCAAAAGCCTTGCTGAAGTCCAAGTAGACTACGTCAAATGCATTGCCCTCATCTACACACCTGGTCACCTCTTCAAAAAATTCAATCAAATTGGTCAGATATGACCTCCCGTTAATAAAACCATGCTGACTGTCCTTGCTTAATCCCTGCCTCTCCAAATCTAAATTAATTCTGTCCCTCAGCATTGCTTCATTAGTTTCCCCACCACTGAGGTTAGACTGACTGGCTTGTAGTTCCCAGGTTTATCCCTTCCTCCTTTCTTGAATAACGGTACCATATTGGTTGTCCTCCAGTCTTCTGGCACCTCTCCTGTGGACAGAGAGATATTGAAAATTATTGCCAGCGCCCCTGCTATCTGCTCCCTTGCCTCATTCAACAGCCTGGGATACATTTCATCTGGGCCTGGAGATTTATCTCCTTTTAAGCCTGCCAGACCACTTAGAACCTCCTCCCTTTCTATGCTAATTTCTTTAATTATATCACAGTCCTTTCCATACTCACGTCGTCCTTCTCACTTGTGAACACCAACACAAAGTATTCATTTAGAACCCTACCCACGTCTTCTTTCTCCAGACACAAATTATCACTATGGTCCTTAATGGGCCCCACTCTTTCCCTAGTTATCCTCTTACTCTTAATGTACTTGTTAAATAACTTTGGATTTTCCTTTATTTTACCTGCCAATGTTTTTTCATGCCCCCTTTTTGCTCTCCTAATTTCTTTTTTAAGCTCCCTGCCTATATATTCTATACTCCTCTAGGGCTTCCGCTGTTTTGAGCCCTCGGTATCTGCCATAAGTCTCCCTATTTCTCTTTATCCGATCCTGTATATCCCTCGACATCCAGAGTTCCCTGGATTTGTTGGTCCCACCCTTTGTCTTTACTGGAATATGTTGGCCCTGTACTCTCCCTACTTCCTTCTTGAATGAGTCCCACTGCTCTGACGCAGATTTACCTAAAAGTAGCTGCTCCCAGTCCACTCTGGCCAAACCATATCTGACCTTACTAAAATCGGCCTTCCCCCAATTTAGAACTCTGATTTCTGGCCCATTCTTGTCCTGTTCCATAACAACCTTGAATCTAACAGTGTTATGATCACTATCTGCAAAATGCTCCCCCACTGATACCTTTTCTTTGAACATTTCTTGTTACCAGATATAAAAATATTGAAAATGGAAACAAACTGACAGCCAAGTATCATCCAATTGGGTAATGAGTCATTTTCCTTTCCAATTGATGTAAGAGGCAGTATCTCACAAGGATGAACGTGTTGGCTGAATAATGGCTAGAGTGTGGGGGCAAGTCGTGATGAACCCCGCAGGAATACATTTAATCACAGTTGGCAACCAACTTATGATGGTGTGTTGCAGTTCATTCAGAGTGTCTGAGTTGCTGTAGCAACATATGCTTCTACATGCATGTTATATTCTGGAGCTATGGATAGTGATGGTTGAGGCTCCAACATTCTCTCCATCACATAGCTGACCAGGAATCTCTCCCACTCTTACCACCTGCCTGTGTTGGAAGTGTTTACAAGTTAATACTCAACATGTTTGGCCACATTAAGAACGTACCTTCAGTGGCCATTGGGTCCTGGGCTGGGACTCAATCCCTGAAGGGGGCAAGGACACGGCCCACAGCACCACAAGACCTCTTGTGAGTCTTATGTCGTATGTCTTTAAAGTAGAATAATGGCTCTAAAATGTTTCAGAGGTGCGTAATAGGACAAAACTTGAGGTGCAAACAAAAGGAAATATTAGGAGTGGTTGCCAAAAGCTTTGTACTTTGATGGAGATGGAGTAGAGGTGGTCTGATATTGCATATTTGTGAGGTTTCTCTTGATGTAGGTGGCTAGGCTACATGTCTTGTTATCCCTGCTTACAATGAGTTGGTACACAGGAATGTAGGCTTGACTGCTGAGGTGGTCTGCGAGGTGTGTTTCTTGCAGGGTGAGTCTGTCCACATTCCTGTCAGCGTTTTTCTGCAAATAGCTCACTTTTTGCGTAGGATCAGCCTTCAACATTGAGCTGGTATATTCTTGTTGCTAGTCCTATTTCTCAGCCTTTTTGTACCTGAGAAAATCTATTTTCTGGGCTTTTACTGCTTGGGCCAGGAGTCTGGTGGCCAAGATTCAGTTGCATTCTTGATATGGTATTAGTCACAGGTTTTCAAGTTGGAAAAATTTCTTTTAACAAGAGGACTACGTAAAGGTTGCTGTCGCCCGGCCAGCTACCTGATGTTGTTGACTTATTATCCAAAATAGGTTAGGATAGGGAAAACGTTTTGATGAGAAATGGGAGGTTTTACACTACGTTCAGTGTTTTCTCAGTTAACACGTTGCTATTTCAGCATGGAAGGGAGGAATCACTGCTTTATCTGGTCCTTGGTCCACTGCATTACCAGTAGATAACCTAAAATAAGGGAAGTATTTGGGAAGAGGTGACTGCAACAATACGTTAGAATAAAGAAGAATGAAAGAGGACAGGGACATGAGGGAAATTTTAACCCCCACCCCGCCAAGCCAGAAAGGTTGGGGTTGGGTTAACAGCGTGTAAAATAAATCTGAAACCCACCCACCCACTTTCAGTTTTAACAAAGGTGGGTTGGGAGGTGGTCAGTCATTTAAATATTACAATGAGGCTGTCCCTCAGAATTAACCACCGTTTTAAATTTAACCCAGTAGCTAAAGGTAAATGAACACTGCTAGGTCTGAGAAGTTAGTGCTTTTCCATTTAACTGCTGGATCAAGTTTACTGGCTTCACCCATCTCCTATGATTACATAACACTCCCCCCGACCTTCCTAATTTCCTTAACGACTTACCCGTCTGATATCCCCCCCCACCCCCCAACCATCCATATTATGCCTCCAATCCCTCTTTCCCTCCTCTCTGCTCCCAGCTGCGACCAGGACCTGAAATTCATCAGGACCTGAAATTCATCAGGACCCGAGAGAAACCTGTTCTCAGTTTCTGAATCTCAAAACAATATCCCCTTCTTACCAAACCAGCCATCCCCACCCCCACACCCCATCCCACCCCACCCCCACACCCCATCCCACCCCACCCCCACACCCCACCCCCACACCCCACCGCCACACCCCACCCAGATAAATTGGAATCAGAGATTAGCAGGCAAAACTGTAACTGAACAACTGGCTGCCTTTAAAGAAGAGATAGTACAAGTAGTCAAGGTATATTCCCACAAAGGGCAAAGGGAGGGCAAACAAATCCAAAGCTCCCTGGATGACAAAAGGGATAGAGATTAAGATGAAGCAGAAAAAGTATGCTTATGACAGATGTCAGGGATAATACAATCAAGAACCAGTGCAAATGTAGACGGTGGAGGGGAATTGAAAAAGCAAATAGAGAGTATGAGAAGAGACTCAGCTGACATAAAAGGGAATCCAAAAGTCTTCCATAGGTATTTAATAGGAAAAGGCTGATAAGAGGAGTGGGGTGGATTAGGGACCAAAAAGGGGATTTGTGCCTGGAGGCAGCAGCATGACTGAAGTAATAAATGAATATTTCATCTGTCTTTATCAAGGAAGATACTGCCCAGGCCATGGAGAAAAAGGAGATAGTTCAGACATTTGACAGGTTCAAAATTGATGATGAGAGGATATTGGATAGGCTATCTGTACTTAAACTTGATAAGGTGCCAGGACTGAATGAAATGCATCCAAGGATACTGAGGGAAGTGAAAGTGGAAATTGCAGAGGCACTGGCCATAATTTTTCAGTCTTCCTTGCACTCGGGTGGTGCCAGAGGACTGGAGAGTTGCAAACGTTACATCCTTGTTCAAAAAAGGGTGTAAAGATAAGCCCAGAAGCTTCAGGCTAGTCAGTTTAGCCACAGTGGTGGGGAAGCTTTTAGAGATGGTAATTCAGGACAAAATTTATCATTAGGACAAATGTGGGTTAACTAAGGAAAACCAGCATAGATTTGTTAAGGGAAAATCATGTTTAACTAATCTGTTTGAGATTTTTGATGAGGTAATAGGGTTAGTGAGGGCAATGCTGTTGATGTGGTGTACATGGGACTTCCAGAAGGCATTTGATACAGTGCCACAGAACAGACTTGTGAGCAAAGTAAAAGCTCATGAAATAAAAGGGACTGCTGCAACATGGATATGAAATTGTCTGAGTGACAGGAAACAGAGCAGTGGTTTATGGATTTTTTTTGGGCTGGAGAAAGGTTTGTAGTGGAGTTCCCCAGGGATCAGCATTAGGACCCTTGCTCTTCCTGATATATTAATGACTTAGACCTTGGTGTACAGGGCACAGTTTCAAAATTTGCAGATAAGATGAAACTTGGAAACATTGTGAGCTGTGAAGAGGGTACAACTTCAAAATGACATAGACAAGTTGGTGGAATGGGCAGCCAAGTGGCAGATAAAGTTCGATGCAGAGAAATGTGAAGTGATTTATTTTAGTAGAAAGAAAGCAGAGACACAGTATAAAATAAAAAGGGCACAATTCTAAAAGGGATGCAGGAGCAGAGGAACCCGGGTGTATATGTGGATAAATCATTGAAGGTGGCAGGACAGGTTGAGAGAGTGTTAATAAAGCATACAGTATCCTGGGCTTTAACAGTAGGGGCACGGGGTACAACAAGGAGGTCATGTTAAATGTTTATAAAACATTGGTTCTGCCTCAACTGGAGTATTCTGTCCAGTTCTTGGCACCACACTTTAGGAAGGATGTGAAGGCATTAGAGAGGGTGCAGAAAAGATTCACAAGAATGCTTTCAGAGATGAAGGATTTCAGTTATGTGAATTGATTGGAGAAGCTGGGGTTGTTGTCCTTGAAGAGAAGAGAGGTTGAGAGGAGATTTGGTGGAGATGTTCAAAATCATGAGGAGTCTGGAAAGAGTAAATAGGGAGAAACTGCTCCCATTGTGGATGGATCGAGAACCAGAGGGCACATATTTAAGGTAATTGGCAAAAGAAGCAATGGAGACAAGCAAAACATTTTCATGCAACCAGTGGCTAAGATCTGGAGTGCACAGCCTGAGTGTGGTGGAGGCAGGTCCAATTGAGGCTTTCAAAAGGAAATGAATTATTACCTGAAAAGGAAATATTTGCAGGGCTAGGGAAAAGGCAGGGGAGTGGTAGTAGGTGAGTTGCTCCTTCAGAACAGGCCAGAACAGACATGATGGGCCAAATGGTTTCCTTCTGTGACCATTCAATATCTTCTCTGAAGTCTCTGTGCATTGGTGCTGGGTTGGTGTGCTCTTGAAAAAGCTAGAGATTAGCAGCAGTTCAATTCCTTCAATTAGTTTTCCTTCATACAGTATTTCAATATGTATTACTTTATATTTCTATCCATTGATATCTATGTATCAGCCTCAGTAGCAAAGCTAAGTGAATTGAACCTGATTAGTTACATGTTTTGCCTAAAAACGTTTTTATTCATGGTTCTTCACTTAAACATTACACTTACAATGGATACTGTGCTGTTGTGGCTGCCTTGCCGACAATTCACTGCCAGTTGGAGCAGTGGGAAGTGATTGGTTTATTATTTGATGGCCATTTTGAATAAGAACATTTAGACTATATCCTATCGCAATAACTAATTTACACTCCATTTATGCATAATGTATATCAGAATGAATATCTTTGCAGGAAGTAAGAAGTTAAACATTTGGGGAGACTTGCAAACTGTGTCTGCATTATTGGTGAATCTTTTTGAAACTGTAACCTGGTGCAACCCTTCAACATCACCATTGCAACACAAGTTGCCCTGCTTTCAGACACTAAATCCTTTATGACCATTTATACATCTTATTCAGAGTGTGCAGTTGACACGCACAAACACATGTATAACATTATCTGTACAGCAGGCAAAAGATTTATTAAACCATTACTCAATATATTACTGTATATATGAACTGCTTTCTAACATAAGATTTCATCAGCTCATTTACGCAAATCTGTTCCCTGAGCTTTCTTTAACCAAGCCTTCCGGCTAGCTATGTGCTCTTCCTGTTCTTTTCTTTGCTGGTAAACATTGTGTTCCATGATTACTTTTTCTGCATTCTCCTTTAGTTGCTTTGTTGTCCAAAGATTGAAGCCACTATTGATTCGATATGGATTCATGCTAACGGTTTGCTGTAACTTCAATTTGGAATCTATCGTGGGTATCGCAGTAGAACTTAGAAGCTGGACGGCTTTGTCTTGATATCCTATATTGGAGCCAATTGTTATATTGCTCCCATTCTTTTTCATATCTTCAATTGCAGATTGGGGTCTATTCTTTTCATCTATAAACTTGACGGGATCTACAAAGCCTAGTGTCGATTTTGATCGTTTTATCATTGATTTTGTTGTAAAACACTTATCGAAACCGTGAAATGTATATTTCTCTTTCGATTTTTGCCCTTGTAACTCAAAAGGAGCCATGAGTGTTTTGACATCAACACAGTCGTCTGTTGGTTCAACAGCATCAACAACATTGCTGATTTTGACTTTGGGCTTCTTTTTTGCTGTTTTAGGGAGCTTTATCCCAACGTCTTCAAGAGGACATAAGAACCTACTCCAGTCCTCCGCAAGTGAATTGTTGTACAGAGTGTTTATTGATGTTTCATCAAATCTGAGGGAATTGTGGATCGCACCGACAGTCAAGTAAATCTGCTCTGAGGTTCTCGGCCTATAGAGTCGATGTCTTTTAATGCGCTTTAATGAATTCTGCTCACTGGCTGACAGAAATCTAGAAGCTGTTGACAAGGAGTCAGACCTTTTACCTATAAAAAGGTCAAAAGCAAATTAAATCAGTGTGTTGCAGTGCATTAGAATTATTTAGATAAAAGAGAAATTAGAGTAACTGAAAACCTGCACAATCTTGTTACACTTGCAATATCTATGGTCCAAACCCATTGAAGTCTCTGGTCGGGATTTTACAGGGCAGTGCAGCCCCTCCGACCGTCTGGACAGTCGCAGCAGCCCCACCTCCGCCAGCCCTGGATTTTTCTGATCGCCAGGTAATTCATGGCCTGTGGTCAGGGCTTACACTCTGCTAAGGCAGGGCAGGATGTCCTGCCCCCATAATCTGCTGGCCAATCAGACAACTGGTTGCTCTCCAGTCCCATCAGCACCACCAGGAGTGGCGGGCAATGCTGAGACTGCCGAAGACCCAGAGCAGCCAGGTTGGAGCAGGTCCAGAACATAGGTAGGTGAGATAGGGAATAGCTAGAGCCGAAAAGGCAGGCCAGTTTGGTCGGGGTAGGGAAGTAGGGGGCCGATCACAGTGGCAGGGTAGGCGGCTCTTTCATCGGGGGCATCCATTGCTGCAGGGGTTCCCTCCGTGGGCCACCCAATACTCAATCAGGAGGGACCTCACCCATCTCAAGCCCACAGGGAGGCTGTTACTTTTACTGGCAGCGGGAAGAGGCCCTTAAGTGGCCATTACGTAATGTCCCATGCATTATACCTCCTGATTACACACTCCTCTCCACCACCTCCCAGCCCATGGGTGGGGGGCATAAAATCCCAGCCTTTGTTTCATCCTTGTATTCTCATCTCGATGTTAATATTCCAACTTCTTACTAATTCTAGCTTTAAGGAAATAAAAGTTCTGCTGAAGAATTTATAGGATGTTGGTAACATTGCATTATCCTTACAAAACATCAAATACATGACCCTCAACAAATCTCAACACCTCTTAACAGGAAATTACTGGTGTTGTTGTGGGGGTTACATCTCTGAAGTATCTTGGAATATCCTGGACAATGTGATTCTGAAAATGAAAGATGCAGTGGGAAACTTTTTCTGTTACAAATCGATCTCCCAAAGGATGGTCTAGTCAACATACATATCTTCAGATGAAATGAGGTTTGAGATAAGGGGATAATGGAGCAAGGCTTACAGCTATACATTTAGCCCTTATTTTTATATTATCCTTATAAAATATTAGGGGAAATTTAAGCTCCTAGTTCTTCTGTGAAGGACAAATCAACCGGGGCGGGGGGGGAAACCAGTCCATTTTGACAGATTGTACCATTGGTTGGGGGGTGGAGGTGTCATTTTTTTAAAAACAGTGACTTTAGAAACACTTCACAGCCAACAAAGTATTTTGGCAGCATGGTCACTGTTGCAGCCAATTTGCGAGATCCCACAAAAGACAACATGATAATAACCAAGATAAACTGTTTCAATGATGAATGAAGGACAAATATTGGTCAGGACAGTCAGGAGAACTCTTCCTGCTCTTCTTTGAAATAGTGCCATGGAATCTTTACATCTACCTGCGAGGACTGAAGTGGAACTTGAACCCAACCATCTGTCTCAAAGATGAGGCTGAACAATGGATGACCATTCTAAATAGGCAGTATAAATGTGGACATAAGAATTTATATTTGGAACAGTTGACAGGAAGTATGTTTGCAGTAATAAGATGTTTAATATTATAGATTAAGACGCATATATGTACATAAGCCATTGAAGATGGCATAGCACATTGAGAGAGAAATTAATAAAGCATATCATATCTTAGGCTTTATTAATTGGAACATTGAGTACAAGAGTAAGGAGGTAATGTTGAACTTGTATAAGACACTGGTTAAGCCTCATCTGGAGTATTGCATCCAGTTCTGGGCACCATACTTGAGGAAGAATGTGAAGGCATTGGAAAGAGTACAGAGGAGATTCACAAGAATGATTCCAGGGATGAGGAACTGTAGCTATGAGGATAGATTAGAGAGGTTGGGACTGTTTTCCTTGACAAAAAGGCAGCTGAGAGGAGACGATAGAGGTATTCAAGATCCCGAGGAGTATGGACAGGGCAAATAGTGAGAAACTGTCCCCACTCAAGGGAGCATCAGGAACTAGAGGGCACAGATTCAAAACAATTAGCAAAAGGAATAAAAGTGATGTGAGGAAAAATTTTTTACCCAGAGGATGGTTGGAGTCTGGAACGAGCTTCCAGAGAGGGTGGTGGAGGCAGGTTCAATTGAGGTATTCAAAAGGGAATTGGATCCCGATCTGAAAAGAATGTGCAAGGTTATGGGGATAAGGCAGGGGATTGGGACTAGGTCGATTGCTCCTTCAGAGAGCCAGTGCAGACTCGATGGGCCGAATGGCCTCCTTCTGCACTGTAAAGATTCTGTGAAGACATAGGTAATCCTTAGCACATGTGATTTAGCCCCATAATTTTAATGGAGATGATTTTACTTGGGCTGTGGATGCTGGGATAGGATTGCCTCTGCAAAATTTGCTTATTTTCAGAACATGAGAAAATTATAGCATTAACACCAACAAATCCCACATGTGTGTTATGAAGA
This sequence comes from Cetorhinus maximus, assembly GCF_964194155.1. NCBI lineage: Eukaryota > Metazoa > Chordata > Chondrichthyes > Lamniformes > Cetorhinidae > Cetorhinus > Cetorhinus maximus. Next base: position 2,698,022 of record NC_135902.1, on the reverse strand, counting down.
GAAAAGAAAAGGTGAAAGGTAAAAGGAGGGAGCAGAGCATTTTATTGCCATTTTTATACAGCAGTGAATGATGCAACATCAGCTTACAGCAGTATGACTAGTAACCATGCACTTGTTAGTAGTTCTGTGTTGTTAAGCTGGTGTTGTCCAAGTTGCTTTTATGTTACACAAACACAAGCACAGTTAGTTCCCCAGCATATGCTGAGTAAGTCAGAATGCCAGTCCAAGTATTACAATTGTCTTTAAAGTCCTGATTAAAGGAAGAGGGAAATTCAGTGGTGTTTTAGTTCCTGGTCACTGTCCAATGATCCCCTGCTGGAATTGTGCACAGGTGGATATTTAATAGAAACAGGTTCAGGTTCAGTTATGATGAAGCTCATCATTCTTATTCTAAGGTGATAGTGAGAGCAGAAACCTGAACAAGGATCTCTAACTGGTTGATAAATAATCTCAAAAGAATGGAATCTCTACCCTAAAAGGTCAGGAGCCTTGCCCTCTGACTCTCGAATCACTGAAGCTCAAAATGCATATTGGGATCAGATTGAAGTATTGGATCATATAACTGCTGAGTCCCACTTGTAAGCTCCAAACAGAAATAAAATCAGCTGGCAGGATCCAGGTTCAATGTTATGGCTGATCTGACAGCTCACCATATAAGAATAGCCATTGTCAAAGCATGAATTCTAAAATGCCAGCAGGCACCCTCCAGAGATCCCTTCACTCACTGAAGACACTAAAGAAATCAGAACCACACTCATTCCTCCCCTAATCCATCATCTGGTAAAAAATCTTGAATTCTGTAACACCACTAATATTTCCCTCTCCAGATTGTTCTCCTCATACAGGCAGTTCCTCTCTCGTAAAGATAGTGTTAATGAGGGCTCTGTCATTATATTTAGAATTGACATTCCTAAATAATCAGATAAAAGTAGACACATTCCCTTTAACCAAGCCCTCAATAGAACAGACCTAGCACTGATCAACACACAGAGGACATTTCTACTCACACAAATACCCAGGGAATCCAGAACTTAGAATTGAAAGATATCACCTTGTCAGCGCACAAACCAAGAGCGAGCTCTACCAATAATACTGTTACATTTCAATGTTGTAGACTGCTTCTGTGAAATATAATAGAGGTGTTATGCCTTCAACAACATTAAGACTACTTTCCAGAACCCAGTTACGACTGTAGCAGTCTGTATCTAACCTCCATCCTTCTTAACACAAACTCAAATCCACAAGCATTTCCCTCTAAGGAAAAACTAGGTGCAACAGAAGAATCCAGGAATGTAATCCATCCTTACTCACTTAGCTAGAAAACAGGAAGAGTTTAATCCCCCAACCTGTAGCTTTATGATGGAAGAAGGGAGAGTTACTCAATTATACACAATCCTGAGGGGTCTAAACTTAAGCTTGCTAATGCAGTAACAGCCAAACAGGCCAATAGAAAGGCTAATGCACAGAACAGGCAAACCTGGGTGTGACAATTCAGAAATTATCTTTAGTTATTCTGATTAAGAACACTCCTCTTCTCAATATGAAGGTCCACTCTTGGAGCCTGTACCCCAAATAGTGCAATAACTTCATATGCAATAGTGCATAACTTCACATCGCCCATTTCAGCCCCTCTAAACACAATATGCTGAAATATGACTGAAAGCAAAACAATACAATTGAGTGTCATTTGTTCCCCACCACCCTCACCCCAAAAAAAAAATCATAACTGCTTCAATCTCATGCAAATGCAGAGCAGTTATTCTACCGATAAAATGCCTGCTGTTCACATTGAAGCAGCCCATCCCTGAGGAGGATAGTCACTCCATCCTGATCAATGAACAAGTCATCAGAAGCCAGTCAAAATGTTAAATGTTTAGGAATCATTAGATCAACTGAGCAACAGACATCAACCTCTCCCCTCCCAGCTTGTGCAACCTCAAGATATCCAAACAACAGCCCAGCAAGATCTTCATTCTCTCTTTTATGATTTGAGCCTAAGTATAAAGAACTATTTAGGTTTATAGGGCTCTGCATCTATCTATAAGTCCTGTGTTACCAACAAAGCCACAAATATTTCTCTGTATTTTACAGTAATCTGAGATAGTGTTCAAGTTCCTGTTCAGCTTAACAATAACAAAATGAAATAAACCCCTTCCCACCTTTTAGAAAAGAATCAAGACTCACAAGTCACAAGTGAAAAATATCTGAATAAGGATGAATCAGAGAATGAGTGACAGCCCCAGATCCAGAAGAAAGGAGAGGACATTGTCACTGTAACTTTCACAACAATTTTCTTATGTCCTGCTAAAAGGTATTTGAATCAAAATTAACAATATTTTATGTACCGATTTGCAACACAAGGCTATCAAAAGAAATGAAACCTCTTCTGTGAGATATCTCACCATACAAAATTCTGGATGGTGCATCTGTTCTGAAGCTCTCTTGGCTGAGCAACGCTGGGCTCCTCAAGGATGCCGAGGGTGGTTTTGAAGGTATTTCTGACTGCAGGTCAATGTGCGGTGCACTTGAATACCGATATTGAGAACTCGATTGCATCCCTTCCAAAGAGTAACAGAAAGGAAAATAATATCTGCACGGAACTCTCTGTAAAGTTATGTTATTCAGTTTTTCAACTGTTTTTACATTGATCTTTGATTAACTGTGTTATGCTTTTGATGCACCGTAAATCATAGCAATTTAGTCCCTCAGCTCTAGATGGGATATAAAGAAAACCTTTAGAATTGCATAAACAACTGTCATAGATTTTTTTCAAAATACTCACTTCGTGCTGCCTGCATGCACCTGGCTGACAAGAAGTGTGCATGGTGGAACAGGCCCTCTTCTGAAAGATTTTCCTGTCTATGGTAAATCTTTTCATTGGTTGAACCAATTCTTCTCATGCGCTGAGCACGGATATAACTATACGGCTGTTTCCTCAGTGGGGCCATTTTAAATTTGTCATATAGCGCTAAACTTTCAAATGCTGCTGGTGCTGTGTAATCCCATGTAATCTCCTCAAACTGAAATTTCACCACACTGGACACAGTGTTTATTACTATCCTAAATAACAACAAAGGAATCTGTGGTCATCCCAGAGACACAAAATAAAATACTTTATGTATAAAACCTCCAAACTATGCGTGGCTAGGAAAATATCCATGCTTAACGCGTAGACTGTTGACAGCTCAGTTAATGCGCTAACGATTATCCAGTAACATTCGCAGTTCTGTAGATACTGACACAGTCACTGCCCACGTACAGCAAGGTCTGGACAACATTCAGGCTTGGGCTGATAAACAGCAAGTAACATTTGCACCACACAAGCATCAGACAATGACCTTCTCCAACAAAAGAGAATCTAACCATCTGCCTTTGACATTCAATGGCATTACCATCCCTGAATCCCCCACTATCAACATCCTGGGACGAGGTGGCTTTACCATTGACCGGAAACTGAATTGGACTAGCCATATAAATACTGTGGCTACACGAGCAGATTGGAGACTGGGAATTTTGTGCAGAGGAATTCACCTCCTGACTTTCCAAAGCCTGTCAACCATCTACAAGGCACAAGTCAGGAGTGGGATGGAATACTGTTCACTTGCCTGGATGAATACTCAAAAAACTTGACACCATCCAGGACAATGCAGCCCACCTGATTGGCACCTCATCCACTACCTTCAACATTCACCCTCTTCATTACTGACGCACAGTGGCAGCAGTGTGTACCATTTACAAGATGCAGTGCAGCAACTTGCCAAGTCTCCTTCAACAGCAACTTCCAAACCCAAAACTTCTGCCACATGGACAGCAGATGCATGGGAACACCACCAGCTGCAAGGTCCCCTCCAAGCCACACACCTTCCTGACTTGAAACTATATCTCCATTCCTCACTGTCACAGAATCAAAATCCTGGAACTCCTTTCCTAACAGCAGTAGGTGTACCTACACCACATGGACTGCAATGGTTCAAGGAGATGGCTCACCACTACCTCCCAAGGGCAATTAGGGATGGGGAAAAGTTGTTGGTCTAGCCAGCGATGCCCACGTTCCATGAAAAAATATTTTTTTAAAACTGAGCAAAACAGGTCAGGAAGATCCCCAATTTGATACTCCGCCTGTGCTGAGTTATCTGATTTCAGCTGGATTCATGAGGAAGGACCAATATATAGTGATAAAGTTTTGGGTTCGGAAGGGAGATAGGACTAGCATTCCTGCTCCTAATCACCATCCAATACCACAAACTAATACCCACCCCCCAACAAGGCTGGAAACTTGCATGTGTCTAGCTTGACTGATGCCTGCTGCAGTCAAATAGCCTGCTAGAAACTCATTGTCCAAGATTCAGATATGAATATTTATCTTTGTGCTTTAATGTGATCATGTAATATCGAATCATATGGATGTAAACCAATTAAATGGAAGACTGGGAAGAGATTCATTAAAAAGAAATGACTGCCAATGGATTCTGTGGTATTCCATTGTATCTCGGTCAACTATTTACCTTAAAGTTTTCAACTCACATACCATGATGCAGAAATAAACATTCTAACATAGTAATAAAACCACTCAAATCTTAATTGTAGCTTTATTCCAATAATAATCCTAGTACAAATTATAAACATAAACAATTTTAAATGAGAGATTTTATTTCTGTATCCTGTCTTCCCTTCCCTATTCTAGCTTTGCCCACTCTCACCCTTTCACCCTCTCCTGATCTCATTATTTGAGTTTTGCTGTGGTCAAACATAACCTTTTCTGCACTTATTTTCTTGAATAACATAATTTTTAGAACATTCTGCTTCACTACAATTGTTCTGCCTCTCAGATCCCATTGCCATTTTAAGGATAGAAGCTACAGTCAAAAGTGATGATTGGCCAGAAAAACAACCCCACGAAGGCAAGTTCTTCAGTCAGTTAAGGCCTTGAACTCTGAAGACTTGATATTCACCTCTTAAACATAAATGTCCAAGTGCTAGCACTGGATTAAATAGGTCACAACTGGACAAGATAGAGTAATGCTGATCTGGCTTTGGAAATGCCATGGGTCATTAACTGTAATGTGTGCCTTTATTAAAAGACTGGAGTAAATTGTACATACTAACATGTATGTCTAGAAATTCAGGTCACCATTTGCGTGTTGAAAATAGGGGGAGTCATTGGTGGTGGATTTTGTTGTAGCTCACTTTAAGGGAACACATTCATCTGCTCCTGGTTCCTAATCACCAGTGTCTCTGGGGTTTTTTTTTGAAGCTCTGGCCCAGATACTTATGGGGAGAGGGCAGAAAGGAGAGAATTGTAGCGGCAGAGAAGGCTGGAAATGAGGATCATCTAATTAAATGGCAGGACCTCTCTTAAATCTTTTATCTCCATTTCACAGCCAGATTGAGAGAGAGGGTGTGAAGGTGGGAAAGTCTACTTTGGTAGGCTTCAGCTGGAGAGCAGAGAGGAGGCAACGAGAGAGGGAAAGATTGTGGAGATCACAGGTAAAGATTGGAAAGTCCTGGATTGGGGTGAGGGGGGTGGGAGGGAATGTGGTGGAGGAGGGAGGTGCAGAATGGAGAGTCAAGAAGGTTGGAGTTGAGATTGTGGATCATGGCTCCAATTGCAGAAAGGATTCCAATTGCAGAGAGGAAAGTAGGATAACATGGGGACTGAAGGGAATTAGGGAACAACCCCTGCTCCACCTGGCCCACAGGCAGTGCTCAAAAGGCACTTGGCTGCTAGATCTGGCCTTTCCCACTTCCCTTTAGCTCCAGGGCTTCCTGAGCCTTGGGAAACCTGATGTGCAGCACCTTGTTTTAAAACTGGAAGATTTGAGGCTCACAGCCTCATTAAAATGTTTCAATTATAAATGCATGTCTGGAGAGCAGGTTAGTCACTCATCTCCTAACCTGTCTCCATTAAAACTGGAAGTGGGTGTGTTGGAGGCAGATTAGCATCAGCTTTCCAATTTTTGAAATTTTAACCTGCCCCCTCTCAGCAATTTATAAGACAGTTATGTTTTAAACTGTCTCCTTTAATTTAAGGTAAAAATAAATGTCCTAGAATGGGGGATGGTGAACATACTGAACTCTGCCTGGAGACAGGTTGTCATGGGAACAGAGGCCCAGATTGAAAATCATAGAAACTCAAAGTGCCAGTTTTCACACCTTAACACAAAAGGGGGCAGTTGGTCTTGCTGGACATAGACTTTCAGACTCTCAGACAGAGAGAAAGATAAAAAAAAGATGTTGTTGTGCCAAGCAGAATGATGGTGAGAATGATTCCCTGTTTGAAGAGGCAAGACTTGTAGAGATTTAAAGACCAAAGAGTCGTCAGAGGGTGCCTTGCCGCTGGGAGTCTGGTCAATAGTATTCAGGAGACTCGAGGGACTTTTAAAAGGACATTGGAAAACTCATCATGGTGTAGCAGGGGGAAAGGATCCCATTGGAAGCCAGGAGGAATTTGGGACTTTAACCACAAGGCTACATATCTGCTGAGAGTGTGGCGTAACATATAAACACAGCATGGGGTTTTTAGTTGTTGTTAATGGGGGAAAGTGACTTATCTGTAGTTTAGTGTATTAGTTGCCTTCTAAGCAATGTTTAGTCGATATTGATTGATATTAATTTGTTTGTTACAGTAAAAGTCATAAAATGTGAAATCTTGTTGTGCGATTATTATCTATTATCGAAGGTGGCAATTTTATATATTTGAGAGCCAAGACAAAATAAGAACGCTAACAACCCACGAAGTAATGTGCAGTTTCTAACAGTTTACTGCATACGTACGTATCTCTAGCATGGTGTAGGGATAGCACTGGATCACCATGGCCAGTTGCTCTCATTACTCTTAGACAGATACCACTGGTTAGGTCGAAAATTCGGATCTTTCCATCACGACATCCACTGATCACGCGCAGATAAAGGAATTGCAGACACAGCACTTCCCTAGAGAATAATATTGCTAGAAATTGGATTTTACCATTGCAAACTGGCATTTTATAGTCTTAAAATGTAGAGTACATCAAAACAAACGGGATAATTTTAACCCCAAAGACCGGTAAGTTGAGCGAGACGTTAAAATGCTAAAAATTTGGAACAGAAATCCAACCCCGCCACAAACCCACCTATTTCCAGTAATATTGGAGGTGGAATGAGGGCCAGGTGAGTAACCCCCCCTCCCCCAGGAGGTGAGTCAACCATTGGAACATTTTAAGGAGACCTTCATTTTAAGAATGTTTCTATTTCTAACCAATGTGACCATGTTTCTATGCCTCAGGAAACCCAGCAGGTAAAAGGAGGTGTGGTGTGAAGTGCCATATCCTTCAGGTAAGTGGGTAACTGCTTCCACAGCTTGTGGGCCAGGAGGAGCAGGAGTGCCTCCTCATCCCAACAAGCTACCCTGTAAACACCCACCTCCCCACAGTTAATCTGTCTGCTCTCTGCCCCCTGCGATCAGACCCCACCACCATCTCTACCTCCCACAAAACTTCTCCTCCCCTCCTAGACCAATCCCCCCACCCTCCACGGGTTGCCGTCTCTCCCTCCCCCGCTAGCTGCTCCTCCTTAATGTCTCCTTGCTACAGGCAGTTAATAACTGCAGGGCATAAGGACATCCTGTACTGAGTTTCCATGCATAATGCAACCCCTCAAAATATGCAGCCTTGTAAATATTAGGACCAAAGTATTACGATGCCTTCAGGTCTTCAAAGGGCTTGCTGTTATTAGCACAAAAATCTATTTGTTAGAAATAATTAGAATATTTGCAATTGTCATTTTTCTCCACCTGATTTGTCATTGTCTTGCTTTTCTAACACTTGATTTGTCTATCAGTGAAATCAAGAATATGCCAAATAAAACCAGCTTCAGGTGAAATCGAGACTGGGTTATATTTCCAGTATATGAAGCAAATGCTGACAGTCCCAAGGTTTTACTTCCTTCCTCACTGTTGAGTTTATTCAATCAACATTATTTCTCTACAATGCTTAGTTGAATCATTTCACAATAATGAGGGAGACCCTGATGCAGAACTGGGCAGAAACAGAACAGAACTCTGTTACAGGAGGAAACACACCCAAGACAGAGGGACGGCATGAAAGGGCAATCCTGCTGAGCTGATGCTGAGAGAAAACAAACGAGGCTCTGATCAAGGAAGGAATTGTTGGGTCATTGTGGAAAATAAAAGCTCATGGTGTAGGGGGTAACATATTGGCACAGAGAGAAGATTGGCTAGTTAACAGGAAATAGAGAGGAGACATAAAAGGGTCTTTTTCTGGTTAGCAGGATGTAATGAGTCGTGTGCCACAGGGATCAGTGCTGGGGCCTCAATTCTTTACAATTTATACAAATGGCTTGGATGAAGGGACCAAAGGTATGATCGTTAAATTTGCTGACGACACAAAGATAGGTAGGAAAGTAAGTTGTGAAGAGGACACAAGGAGGCTACAAAAGGATATAAATAGGTTAAGTGAATGGGCAAAGATCTGGCAAATGGAGTACAATATGGGAAAATGGGAAATTGTCCATTTTGTCAGGAAGAAGAAAAAAGAAACAAATTTTCTAAATGCTGAGAAATTGCAGAGCTCTGAGATTCAGAGGGCTCTGGGTATTCTAGTGCATGAATCACAAAAGGCTAGCATGCAGGTATAGCAAATAATTAGGAACGCTAATAGAATGTTATTATTTATTACTAGGGGAATTAAACATAAAAGGGAGGTTATGCTTCACTTATACAGGGCATTGGTGAGACCACACCTGGAGTACTGTGTACAGTTTTGGTCTCCTTATTTAAGGAAGGGTGTAAATGCATTAGAAGCAGTTCAGAAGGTTTACTAGACTAATACCAGGAATGGGCGAGTTGCCTTATGAAGAAAGGCAGAACAGGCTAGGCTTGAATTTAGAAGAGTAAGAGGCGACTTGATTGAAACTTTTAACATCCTGAGGGGTCTTGACTGGCTGGGTGTGGAGAGGATGTTTTCTCTTGTGGGAGAATCTAGAACTAGGGGTCACCCATTTAAGGCAGAGATGAGGAAAGTATTTTTTGCTGAGGATTGTGAATCTTTAGAATTCTCTTCCTCAAAAGGCAGTGGAAATAGAGTCTTTGAATATTTTTAAGGCAGAGCTAGATAGATTCTTGGTAAGCAAGGGAGTGCAAGGTTATCGGGGTAGGAGGGAACGTGGATTTGAGGTTAGAATCAGATCAACTATGATCTTATTGAATGGCGGAGCAGGCTCGAAGGGCCGAGTGGCCTACTCCTAATTCATATGTTCATATGAATGGGGAAGGGGTCATAATGATAGGGTGGGAAGCCACGAAGGGATAGATAAACACAGACCTATTAAGCAGGAAATTAAAAGTTACCCTATCAGCAAAACAGAGAAGGGATGAGACCTTGAGAAATAAGAGCAAAAAGAGGAAGAGAGCAAGTGAGAACTTATTGAAGGAAGTAAAGAGAAACACAGTTCAGGAGAAGGTGAAGAGACAGGCTGTACATAAGAGGGAGACCATGTTGCTCAGATGTGGAAGAAGATGATCATATTTTACCTACCCAATACCCAGCTGCATATTGGCTGTCATCTCACTGCATGGAAGGAGATGGGAAAGATGAGATTGAGTTGTAAACAATCCTAGGACAGGTCACTAGCCTGAAGCTATAGCTTGAGGGGCGCCACTCTGTATCAAGCATGGCTGACTGGGAGACTCTCCCACTCTTACTACCTACCATTGGCATATTGAAAGGATTTACAGGTTTATGAACACACCTTCCTTGGCCATCAAGTCCTGGGATGGGACTCAAACCTGGAGCTTCTGGCTCAGGGGGAGGAACACTACCCACTGCACCACAAGAGCTGCTAAACATATTATCATAACATGAAAAGTATTTGAGACAAACATCTTAAATGCCATTGGTATCTTTCTAATTTATTGCTTCAAGCCCAGCCCAAACTTTTCTTCAAAAGGCACTGATTTAGGCTGTAATAGGGCCCATGGGCTTCTCTGTTAACTCATTTAAACGCTTGTTTTTTTATGCGAGAGTTTGAACGGAGAGTTTGAAAGGTATTTTTCCCCATGGATGGTATTACTGCCAAGCCTGATCCAGTCCTCAAACAGCAATCCTACTTCGGTGGTCAGAAGGAAGGGATCTGGTTGAGTCTTGTTTCTCAATGTTCTAATGTATTAAGATAATTTTCATCGTTGGTGCTGCTGCCCCGCCTGAGATTAAGTCGCCTAGCACAGGCAAAGGATGAAACCTTGGAGTGGTATTGAACATCGAATAATTGCCACAAATAGCAAGTTAAAAATTAGCTTTTTATCTGATTAATCACTAGAATTCAGAATAAATCCAATATTGTTTCAGGAACCTGTATGTATCGCCTTAATTCCTTGGAGTAGGGTTTTCGGACAAACATTTTGTTCACAAATACAATTCACACTGTTACGTTTAAACGGTTCTGAGCAGGATTCACACCTGGTCAGCAAGAATATCTATTTTTGCTTATGAAGAATCAACCCATTTACAAATCTTCAGACAACCGAGTTAGTGAAGGTGTAACAAATGCATTCAGTGGACACACAAACGGCTTGCTCAAATTACAGGAAATGCTTGCTCTGATATCGATGTGTCCATTAAAAATTTTAATTGGAGAAGCAAACTGAAGCAAAATCAAAAATACCTCATGCTTTAATTAAAGATGGAAAAATTGTCATTGAAAAATTGTGTTGAAACTTGAAGAGTCAAAAAAAAATAGAAATTAAATCTAATCTATTACACATGGAAAAAAATTGTCAAGATTGTTTCTCACCCTTTTTGATAATAGTTATTTTTAATGTTAAGCGTTTGGAATAATGATGCATTATTTATGTCTTATTTCCTATGAAGTTACTCACTTTGGATGTTTGAACGTCATTAAACATTCACTAAATTTTCCAATCATACTCCAGGCCTTAATGTTTTTATCCTTGCTTCCACTGACCAAATGCCATTGGTCACAAGACACACATGTAACTGAGTCTGTATGACCAGTCAGAACCTGAATAATCAAAGAGGGAAATTCATCAATTAAAAGAAAAGTAGTGTGATCACATCAACCCTGCCAGAATGAATTTAAACAATCAGTATTTTATGGTGCACAGTGAACTGGGTAGATTGTCTAGATCCCAACTCTATCATGTAATAACATTTGCCTCTATTTGTAGATGATCATTTTTACTCTTATTCTGAATTGTTTTGAGACTATTTATGAAGGATTTTCTAATTCCATGCCTAAAGAAATATGCAAAACTGTCATCCATTATAAAAAGAGAAAATGCTGGAAATACTCAGTAGGTCAGGCAAAATCTGTGGAGGCAGAAAACAGAGTTAAATGAGCAGAATTTAACCAGCCCCTTGGCGACAGGCTGGATTTGGAAAGGCTGGCAAAATGGGAGGCCTGGCACCATGCCATTTTGCCAATGGCAGGAAAGCTGGTAGACATGCCATGCACCAGGAACCCAGTTGAGCTACTTGCACAGCCAATTAAGGGCCTCTTGCCTCCTCCACGGGCCTTTTGTCCATGTCATGGGCAGGGGATGCCGCCACCAGCCATTGATACGTCCTCTTCCTGTAACTGCAGCCCCAGCAATGACCATCACTAGCAATGGCACTATTGAGGCTGCTGAGCTACCGGCCCTCTGATTGAGCCAGCAGCTCTTGGGGGTGGGCTGCCATTCTTAACAGGAACGGCAAACTTGATGGTGGCCAATTAATTGGGAATATGCCTCCCGCTGCTGGCTGAAGCAGGGTCGCCTCCTGCTTTTGGCCCCAGCAGCAGGACTTCAGCATCTGTGCTAAAATCCAGCCCAATATTCAGAACGATGACCTTTCGTCCTCTCATAACTGATTCACTTTTCAATAGAGTGGGAAGGTTTTAACTCCATTCAACCAGTGGAAACTGGTGTTAAAATGGAGGTGGTAAACTTACCACCTGTGCTGCCACCATTTTGCTTGGGACTTTTCTCTGAGCGGCCAAGGTCCTACCTGAATCAGACAGGAGCCTCATTAATCTATGCAAAATGGGACCTACTACGTACCAATGTCACTTTAACTACCTTGCCAGGAAGACTGCTGTGGATGCTCAGTAAAACCTACTACAGAAGCAGAAGTAGCCCATAAAGGTAAGAATTTAAATTATTTTCTGCCAATTCCACAAGAGTAACGTGGGTCAGTGCCACCTGGGCTACAACCCCTCCCAGCAGCCCCCATGATTGATGATTAGCATGCCAATTGGATCTATCATTTTCTTGGTCAGAATATATGTTGCCTCTGAGCCAGGAGCTCCATAGGGATGCCTGACTGACACCAGTAACCTACCCCATATATGTTAATGAGGTACTATTGGCAGGCTCTGTCATTAGCCACCCAATTAACCGCCCAACTGTTAAAATTTACCCCAATGGGCGTCTCTTGCCTACCATTGCCACTGCATAAAATACCCGCTATTTGCAGATGCACACATTGAAGATCTTATATGGTTTTGCACATTTGAGCAACATGGCGAATTCAGCATTGACATGAGGTCATTCATTGGCAGGAAAGTTAAGCAAAGGAGCGATCTCACTGAGCAGTTATTCTGGTGAAGGTTTGGAGTATCCGGTCGTTAAGGATAATAAAGTAGATAGGGATGTGCCATGTTTGTTAGTTGATCCCCGTTTTTCCTTGGCTAAGGCAGCTCAGGATGAGAATAAGTTGATCTCACCTTCTGATGCTTTCCCAGCTCCAGGCACAGACCATGCATTAATCCTTCTTTCCTCATGTTCCACTAGGATTTTGCTTTCTCGCTAGGAAGGACACAACATTGAAGAAAAAAAAGGGATCTAGACACCACAGGGGTGGTATAGTTAGTTACATCACACTATTCTGCTCTGAATACCTTGACTAATGAAGGAGGTTTGATGCACCAGACATAGACCAATCCCTTTTCACATCCGCTCACCACATACATCTCATTGATAACCACAGACAGAACCGGCCTTTCATGCCTGAAGTTGCAAAGGCATTTTCCTTTGTAAACGTCCCACACTAATGACAAAGCAAAAAAAAAGACACATTATGAAGCTCATTAATTATCAATGAACAAATATTTACTACCTCCAGTAGAAGAATTGCAAACAAGCATTCATCAGAGAATGCACTGCTCTAACCAGGATTTCACAGTGATTGGGACTTCCAGAGATAACACCTAGATGTTCAGTTTGTGTATTATTGATTATATAGCTAATAAAGACAATATTAAAAAAGTGACTCATGTAATGCTAGCTCATTTTAACAAGTTTCAATGTGAAAGATTAGACATGAATCATTGCATTGAATCACAAATTATGTAACATTCACTAGATTCAGGAATGTGGAGAAATGAAAACTAAGATTCATTTTTAATTAGATCAGGATTATATACAAGAGGGAAAACAGAATTGATTTTTCAAAGGTAAACTTTCAGTGTTGTCAGGTTATTTATTCATTAACAATATATACAGAAATAATATAAAAGTGTGACATTTTCCAACTCTCAGCTAGCACTATCAAAACCCAGAATAATAAAAATACTGCAGATGCTGGATATCTGAAATAAAACCAAAGCGCTGGAAAAACTCAACAGGTCTGGCAGCATCTGTGAAGAGAGAAACAGAGTTAACGTTTCAAGACCAATAAGTTCTGAAGAGTCATATTGGACTCAAAACATTAATTCTGTTTCTCTGGCCACAGGTACTGCCAGTCCTGCTGAGTTTTTCCAGCGCTTTCTGCTTTTATTTCTACCAAAACCCAGATCCAGCATCGTCTGTTAAAGTTCCATTTCATGGTATGTGATTGAGGAGGGGTAAAGCGAAAGGTTTAATGGAATCCCTGCTAGCATTTGCTGTGCACCACTTATACTGCCAAACAACTCATGCATCTCAGTGATTCAGGAATGATCATTTGTTTATCATCGAGTCACTGAGTTACACAAGATGTAATGAGATTAGTTTCACAATTACAAAATGTAATATTTTTGTTATTTGTAAGTTAGAAGTCCAGTGAGTTCATTATCTTAAATGCTGTATAAGTGGGATCTAACATTATAAATAAAGATATAACTAGTCTCAGGACATAATGTTCATATTATCAGAAGTTGTATTTTCAGCTGTAGAGACTGGGACATGTACCCTATCTATCCTTACTATTGAAATCTAACCCATCCCACATTTTTCCTGGCACCAAAAATTGGAAGCACCCAGAACACTTTTATATCACCAATTAAGTTAAATACGAATACATTTTGGAAGAGCCTGATGCATGTGGTATAACCAGTCCACATCTGCACCTTTATTTCTGACCAGAATTATTTGGCCATATGATTCTTGGAAACATCTATTATAGAATAAATCAATTATTCTTTATCCTCTGTGAAAACATTTAAAATTAATGTATGGGTTCAGAGGCAGCGAGACTGTCTGCAGTGCCACAAATAGTTCAGTGAAGGAGTCTGATCACCACAGTTCATGGATGTGACTGCCATTGTGTCCAAGACATGGTGGGTGACAAAGAGGGGAGGGAGAAAGAAGGGAGCAGTGACCTCTGGAGTAACAGCACTACATGGGTTGCAGGCCTTTGCCTCTTGTCGATGGGCTGTTCCTAGATCGCAGAGAGTGGATGTGAGAGAGGCACGTGTTAGAGGACCCGTCGTGATCCTGAGGGATGCCAGGCGAGGAGGGGGAGAAATTATAATTGTCCACTTTGGCATTCTGCTTGCAGGAGAAATGGGCCCACAATGCCCTGGAAAGGGTCAAAATGGGTGGAAGTGCGCTAGACCTGGACATCAACCTCGGTGGAAACGGAAGCTCAGGGGCAGGCCGGGAAGCAGAGAAACCATTCCATCGCAGATAGAGAGATCAGTGTCATGGATGATGATAGTGAGAAGCACAGAGTCACCCTGTGGGTGTAAAGGAGACACGCTACACACAAAAATGGAAGGCTTGATTGCAAAGGCACTTGGACTAATTGTCTTTATTACTCCATGCAGGTCTCAGGGTGCCGGAGACGCATGTAGTGGCCACAGCTAAAAGACTGCATTTCAGCTCTGGGGAGGAGGGTGTCCATTTATCAGAGCATCACATCACTCCCCCACACCATCCACCAGCACAGTTACATTCATCTCAGTGGGAATGTGGTTGTGATATGGCTCAGGTTCACAATCTAGTCAGCACATTACTGATATGCAAGAGCAGACGATGAACGCTGTGACAACCAAGGGTCCTGATAGTCAGAGGACCGTAGGAGGCCAGGCCTATGCTGGGCCCCAAGCTGATGATAGGCCTCTGATGTCGACCATATTGAATCTGCTGGAGTTGGTGCCGAACAGGGGAATATCTGGCAGAGCTGCCAGAGGCATTGTGCAGATATGCATGGAGCAGTAAATCCAGACCATGAGTTCTACCATAACTCAGGTGTATGAGCACATGGCTTCCTCCATGAAGAAGTTAATGAATGTCATGAAAAGCCAGATGCAGCAAAACACTTTGGCTGTCAGACCTACAACCATCGCCTCTGCATGAGCTCAGTGCAGCAGGTCGGCTAGGCGGGAGGAGGGTGTCAAGCCTGGAGTCGAAGCCAGGTCAATGTCCCACTTTGGTAGCCAGGGAGCTGCCATTACTCAGGGAGGAAGCAGGAACTGCCGACTGTCACACCTGAGGGCTTGTCTCATGGAGCTCCAAGTTTGAAGAGGTGCACCCCTCCCCCTCTGCCAGTGACTCAACTGTCTCCAGTGGAAGAGTTTGCAGAGGGTGCCTCTGCTCTGATGAGGGAGCCACTTAGCATGCTGGGCCCTTCAAGGCCTCGAGCAACCAGAGGACAGTCGCCAAGGTCATCTCAGGTAACAGGGCATCACGCCTAGCAACATGATCCCAGCTCAGCTGCAGATGCAGGGATGTCATTGCAGCAATCGGAAGCATTTTTGGCAGATGATAGTTGCACCATGGTGGCTTGGGTGAATATGCCTCCAATATTAGTGTGTTGCTTCTGTGTGTGATTAAATTGGTGGCAGGTTTCAATCTGGTTCATTGATCCAGTTTCCATGTGGCTTCTAAATGATAAGTCTTTTGCGTCATAAGTTGTGTGGTGGTGACTTCATTGCATGGCAATCTCCCTTGATGAGGCAGTGGCATGGAGAGACAGTATGATGGATGGTGGAATTGTTGGAAATCTGGGGGAGACATCTCCAGTGGTGGGTGAATGTCTGATCTTTCAGGAACCTCAGGAACAAAGGAATCGAGTCTGAATGAGATTCTCATGAACCTTCCTAGCACACTGCTCCAAGGCTCCGACTTCTGGCGCAGGCATCAAATGGTAATGTCCTGCTTCCTCAGCCTCCTCCTCTACGTCCTCCTCATCAGAGGAGGACAACACAGTCTCCTGCACCCCATCTGGATTCAAGGCCTCCCTCCTTTGTTGTGCGAGATTGCAAAGAGGGCAACAACCTACAATGATCCTGCAAAGTCTCGCTGGACCATACTTCTGAGCACTCCCGAAACAGTCTAGGCACTAGAACCTTATGTCCACAAGGTCGACTGTCTTCTCTATTGTGGCCTGTGTCGAGCCATGGCAGGCATTTTATTGTGCCTCTGTCTCAGCACTAGGCTTTCTCACTCCTTTTAATAGCCATGGTGAGAGGGGTTTGCTGAGAATCGATCCATTGAGATCAAACAGATATGGCAGTTGCAACAGCCGGAGGATAAACGAGTGGCGAGTGCTTCCCAGGAAATGGGCACACACCATGTAGGTCATGTAACCGCTCCACATGAATCGAACAGAACCCCTTCCTATTGATGAAGGCTGTAGACTAGTCTGACGGAGCTTTGATGGTTACGGGTGTGCAATCCATCAACCCTGCACACAGGGAAGCCTGCAATTGCCTCAAAGCCGACAGGCCTCTCTGCCTGGCTGTCCAGCTACATATGGAAATGCAAACTCTCCAGTCCTTTTAACTGGAGCATTTGTGACTTCCCTGATGTAGCTGCCTGTATGTCCCACACATCTCCAGTAGTTCCCTGAACAGATCCAAATGGATAAAAATTTAATGCGGCGGTGATCTTTAATGCGACTGGCTTCGGATGCCCACCCAACCCCACTGGACTCAGGTTGTCCTGCAGCAGTGACTCCCTGGAGAGGGGGATGCTTCTCCGGCACTGTCACTCTCACAACTGCAGGTAGTTGGTTTGCGTTCTGAATATTCTTGAACAAGGGATGTTCTCTCCACTGGATTGGCTCCCATGGTGTCCTGGTGGATCCTGGCAGATCCTGGTGGATCCTGGCCAACCACAGCCTGCACCTCTTGGTGCTCCTGCTACCCCAGTCATACAGCCTCTGTTGCCTGGATCTTCCTTCCGCTGGGCGTTCCTTCCACCGTTCATGGTAATATTTTGGGTGTATGATTCCCATTCCCGGAAGATTCCCCCTTCTTGGGCCATTTTGCTTGGATACCGTGTCCAGCTTCGGAGCTTTTGTCTCTCTGTTCAGCCTCTCCCCTACAGAGGTCTTCCCCTCAGCTTCTGGGAGCAGCCCCTCCCCAACAATGCTTCTCGCACCTTCTCTTGCCTGCAGATTACAGAGATTGCAGCCATAAAATGGCTGACCTTCCAGTCAAGGATGTGACCTCGCCTGAAGGCCACCAGCTTTTATCGGCCAGTTAATAGACAGCCTGGGATCCCTGTTCACTGTGTGTTCAATTTGGAGTCATTGTTAAATCACAGCCAAGGATATGCTAATGGAAGATAAGTGCCTTTTTACCTCAATTAGTCTCCCACTACTTATATGGGACTTTTCTGCCTCACTGCTTTGTTTTCTCCAACTAATCCCCTCACGGGCCTTACCTGCCTCCTGCATGCTTCAACACTTCACCACTATGATTCCCACTTTTACGCCCCAGCCCCACATTACGTTGTTCCCGCAGTTCAAAAATCTACTGATCTCAGCCTTGAATTTACTCAATGACTGAGCATCCATAGCCCTCTGGGGTAGAGAATTCCAAGATTTGCCACCCTCTGAGTGAAGAAAGGTTTCCTCATCTCAGTCCTGAATGGCCAACCCCTTATCCTGAGTCTATGACCCTATATTCTTGACTCTCCAGCCAGGATAAATGGCCTCTTGGTGTCTACCCTGACAAGACCTCTCAGGATCTCATATGTTTCAATGAAGTTACCTCTCATTCTTCTAAACTCCAGAGAGGACACTCCCAACCAGCTCAACTTCTCAATTTTGGAAAACCCTCTTATTTCAGGAATTAACCTGGTGAATATTGGGCAAAGTTAATGCATTGGGTGGGATTCTTCATTGGAACTTAGGGATGCATCAGCTTGTTTTTTTTATAAGATACACCTGCAGGGACAAATTTTACTCTAACCTGTCCGGCAAGAGATTGATGGGATTGTGTACAAAGCTGATTTAAAACCCTGACCAATTTTTGTTTCCACTGAAGTCTAAAAAGAGTGTGATATTGAGTGGGGTGGAAAACTGATATTCTACCCGATTCTGTGTTTCTCCCGCCTGGCGAAATTGGTTCAAATTACACCCGCAGTTTGTCTAACCTTTGGCCTTATTGTCCATTCCTGCTGACGCAAATATGTCCTTGTGCAGGTCAAGACAGGTAATAATTCCCAAGTGACCACGGTAGATGTTCATGCATGATGCAGTCTTCAGATCCCACCGTCTAAAATTGACCAATCAATGAAAAGTAGATCTTTTTGGTAAAATTAGTCATATTTCATACTCAGGAGCCAAGTAATTGCTAAGAAATGTGCAAGAAAATATTTTAACTCCCACCTGATGTTGAGGTCATAACTTCCACTCAGTAAAAAGCCATTTTCCTCACTGAGAAACACTGACTTGATGCGTCCGGTATGCCCCTGCATTATAAGGGAAATGTCTTTGGAATGATTGGAATCCAAAAATCTTATTCTTCCATCCGATGAACCCACAGCGATCATTTGTCCCCCATCATAGTGGATTACCCTGCGAGCGTCAGTACTGAGTAATGAAAGACAGGAATGGTTAGACATTTAGTGCTTTAATTTTATGTTTGTCATCATTTTCTCTCGTTTTCCCTGGAAAGTTACCCGCGTCAAATAATTTCAATGGGGTTTAGTTAAATTGTCCCATTGACCTTTTTTTTGTTCCTGGTCCTGTGCCTCTATTGGTGTGAATTTTACAGAGGATCTAAACTTAACAAATGTTATCCTTCGATTAAAAGGCAGGCAACCGGATCGCTGAAAAAGGAGTGAAAACACCCCTGAGCACCAGTAGATACATGTGGCAAACCCAAACCTCTAACACTGGGAAAGTGAAGTATCAGAAAGAAGAAAGGTCAAGGAAACAAAGAAAATTATTAAATTAAATTAATAAGACATCCAAAAGACACATTGACCCAAAAGATTGATAACAAAGAAGGATAATGGCTAGAATTTTCTCGGTTCTTTGGGGAAGGGCTGCAGGGTGGGAAGCGTGACAGCTGGGAGGCCAGGCAAGCTACTTAAACAGCCAATTAAGGGCCACTTCCCACCTCCGCTAACTTCTGCCCACATTGTGGGGACCAGCCATGGTATGGGGAGACTGCCCAGTGAAATCTGGCAGCCCCCCCAGGGTTTGGGGGGGGGGGGGATATGATACTCTGTGGCACACAGAAGGCCCCCACCTCAAGAGCAATGGGTCACCCGCGCAACAATGGCATCACTGGTGCACTGCAAACCCCAAACCCTATTGCCAGGGCCTGTCTAGCCCCAGCAACCCACAAACCACTTACCCCTCTTTGAGGGCACCCTGCCTTGGAGGTGTCCTCTCCACGCAGCTGCATTCATAGCAATGGCCACCGCTGTTGGTGGCACTACTGAGCTATCAGCCCTCTGATTGGGCCAGCAGCTCTTGGGGGTTAGGGGCCGTCCACTTAATTGACCACACAGGGAAAATTCCACCACATGTCCTACCACCAGCTGATTGTGAGATTTCTCCCACTTTCAGGCAGGTAATAGGACTCTTGTCTTTCCAGGAAAATCCTATCCCGGGCTGGATGTTGGATTCAAATGACCTCCCTCAGTACAGACAATATTTAGTGCCTCAGCTTTTAAATGTAAACTTACGGAAATAAAACATTGTTTAACTCTTATGACAAAAAAAGGGCTCCATGCTTCATTTTTAACCACAACCATGTAACGTGACAAAATTATTAAGAGAGTTATAAATGAAAAGAAAATGTTTATGTTTGATACAGTTATTACATACTGTTGTCTGATGACTTTTATATTGTAAGGACCACAGTAAACATTTCTTTCCTCCATCTGTACCATGTCTGTTTGGATTTCAGAATATGATGCTCCTAATCCAATCTAATATTAAACACATCACATTTAACAGTGTTAAAGTATCAGGTTTCACTCAATTTCCTTAGATATAAGATGTGGCAAGCATGATGGAGATAACATTGATGAGAAATAGTTTCTCATCTAACCTCCTTAATAGCTTGCATGTTTACAAAGAATAATAGTCTACTGGAATCAGTTATTGGTCAACAGCTTGCATTATGCACTACCTTTAGTGTAGCAAGACATACCCAGGTGCTTCATAGGAGGATTAACAAACAAACAACACCTCAACAACTCAATAATTTATATTCATATAGCTCCTTTAATGTAATGAAATGTCCCAAAATGCTTCACAGGAGCATTATAAAACAAAACATGACACTGCGCCACCATAGAAGATAGGAAAGAGAGGATAGGAAAAAATATTGGCAAGTAAAATCAAAGAAAATCACAGAGTGCAGAAGAGGCCCTTTGGCCCATCGAGTCTGCACCTACATGTGAGAAACACCTGACCTACCTACCTAATCCCATTTACCAGCACTTGGCCCATAGCCTTGAATGTTATGACGTGCCAAGTGCTCATCCAGGTACTTTTTAAAGGATGTGAGGCAACCCGCCTCCACCACCCTCCCAGGCAGCGCATTCCAGACCCTCACCACCCTCTGGGTAAAAAGGTTTTCCCTCACATCCCCCCTAAACCTCCTGCCCCTCACCTTAAACTTATGCCCCCTCGTGACTGACCCTTCAACTAAGGGAAACAGCTGCTCCCTATCCACCCTGGCCATGCCCCTCATAATCTTGTACACCTCGATCAGATCACCCCTCAGTCTTCTCTGCTCCAACAAAAACAACCCAAGTCTATCCAACCTCTCTTCATAACTTAAATGTTTTATCCCAGGCAACATCCTGGTGAATCTCCTCTGCACCCCCCCCCAGTGCAATCACATCCTTCTTATAATGTGGCAACCAGAACTGCACACAGTACTCCAGCTGTGGCCTCACCAAGGTTCTATACAACTCCAACATGACCTCCCTACGTTTGTAATCTATGCCTCGATTGATAAAGGCAAGTGTCCCATATGCCTTTTTCACCACCCCACTAACAGGCCCCTCCACCTTCAGAGATCTATGGACACACACACCAAGGTCCCTTTGTTCCTCAGAACTTCCTAGTGTCATGCCGTTCATTGCATACTTCCTTGTCAAATTACTCCTTCCAAAGTGTATCACCTCACACTTCTCAGGGTTAAATTCCATCTGCCACTTATCTGCCCATTTGACCATCCCGTCTATAACTTCCTGTAGCCCAAGACACTCAACCTCACTGTTAACCACCTGGCCAATCTTTGTGTCATCCGCAAACTTCCTAATCCTACCCCCTACATAGTCATCTATGTTGTTTATATAAATGACGAATAATAGGGGACTCAGCACAGATCCTTGTGGTACACCACTGGACACTGGCTTCCAGTCACTAAAACATCCTTCTGTCATCACCCTCTGCCTCCTACAACTAAGCCAATTTTGAATCCACCTTATCAAATTACCCTGTATCCCATGTGCATTTGCCTTCTTTATAAGTCTCCCATGTGGGACCTTGTCAAAGGCTTTGCTGAAATCCATATAAACTACATCAACTGCACTACCCTCATCTACACACCTGGTCACCTCCTCAAAAATTCAATCAAATTTGTTAGGCATGACCTCCCTCTGACAAAAGCCATGCTGACTATCCCTGATCAAACCTTGCCTCTCCAAGTGGAGATAGATTCTCTCCTTCAGAATTTTCTCCAATAGTTTCCCTACCACTAACGTGAGACTCACTGATCTGTAGTTCCCTGGCTTCTCCTAAGGTGTTTTACTGGTACATTAAGAGCAAGAGAATAACTAAGGAAAGGATAGGGCCTGTCAGAGATGTACATGGTAACTTGTGCGTTGATGCTGAAGATGTGGGCAGGGTTCTCAATGAGTACTTTCTGTCTTCACTAAGGAGACGGATGATGCAGACATTCTAGTTAGTGAGGAGGAGTGTGAAAGCATAGTAAGACAGGAAGTATTGGAGGGACTGGTATCCTTAAAGGTGGATAGATCACCAGGGCTGGATGGATTGTATCCCAGGCTGTTAAAGGAAGCCAGGAAAGAAGTAGCAGATGCACTGAGGATCACTTTCCAATCCTCAGTAGATACAGGTGAGATCCTAGAGGATTGGAGGTCTGTGAATGTTGTACCGTTATTTAAAAAGGGTGCGGGGGATAAGCCAGGAAGTTATAGGCCGGTCAGCCTGACTTCAGTGGTGGGCAAATTATTGGAATCAATTCTGAGAGACAGGATAAACTGTTGCTTAGAAAGACATGGATTGATCAGGGATAGTCAACATGGTTTTGTTAGAAGTAGATCGTGTCTTACTAACTTAATAGAATTTTTTGAGGAAGTAACAAGGAGGATTGATGAGGGTAGTGTGGTGGATGTTGTCTACATGGATTTCAGTAAGGCATCTGACAAGGTCCCACATGGCAGACTGGTCAGGAAAGTGAGATCCCATAGGATACAGCGGAAGGTGGCAGATTGGACCCAAAATTGGCTCAGCGACAGGAAACAAAGGGTAATGGTCGATGGACGTTTTTGCGAATGGAAAATGGTTTCCAGTGGTGTTCCACAGGGCTCAGTGTTGGGGCCCTTGCTGCTTGTTGTATATATTAATGATTTAGACTTAAAATGTGGGAGGCATGATTGGAAAGTCTGCATATGACACAAATAGTGAAGAGGATAGCTGTTGACCCCAGAATGATATCAGTGGTTTGGTTGAGTGGGCGGAGAAGTGGCAAACAGAATTCAGTCTGGTAAAGTGTGAGGTAATGCATTTGGGGAGGACAAACAAAGCGAGCGAATACTCAAACAGAAAGTTGTTGAGAGGAGTTGAGGAATTGAGAGACCTTGGAGTGCTCTCTTACACACTGTGTGGGAAACAATCATTCACCTGTGGCTTTCTGTGGACCAGCCCATTAATGGCTAGAGGGTGGCTCACCACCTACTTAAGGAGTATGGGTGGGCTCTCTAAGCTGGAGGTCCAAAAGGAGGCCTTCTAGCTTAGCAGCAGCAGCAGGGTGCCTTGGGCAGATAGGAGAGAGGATGCCCCCAAAAATGGAGCAGCCCTTTCTCCAACTTATTCAAATGTAAAATGTTTTAAAATGGCCTTTGCAGCCTGGCCATTACAGTGGGGCGTGGTGGTGGGGAGTGTTTGGACCCCCTGCACAGGGTAGCCTGAGGCTGCTGCTGCATCCAAGCAATCAGAGAAGGCCTCCATGTTTGCCTGGAGAACTGCTTCCAACCCACTCAACCAGGCTGCCTCCAGGCAGCTTAACTAACCCCTGCTGCCTGTGAGGACCCAGAGACCAACTTAAGAATCCCAGTTGGCCTCCAACAATTAGACTTATAAGTGGCCCTTAATAAGCTCAGTTAGCTACCCACTGCTGGCCGAAACCATATCCCACCTCTGGGAAATTGGTGTGGAATTCCATTCCCGTTTGCCTCCATTCCCCACCACCAGGGATGTAAAAATCTTTCCCCGTAACCCAATTATTAGTTTCCCTTGGATTCAGCCATTTGCAAATTTGATCAGTTGAATCCAGGTTCTTCTTGTAAATTAGAAATGGTCTGGTACCCAACACTGAGCTCTGGGTAATACCGCTAAACACTTGCCGGACATCAAACAAGTAGTCGATTCCTGATGAATTTCATTATTCTACCTAATGCCTAGGCCCCATACTCTGGACCTCCCTCCCTAAACCCCTCAGCCTCTCCACCTCCAGTAACACTTTCCTCGGCCCACCTCTTCAGCCAAGCTTTTAGTCACCTCACTAAGATCTCCCTTTTTTTTGGCTCAATGTCCAATTTATCTGATGATAATTCTGTGAAGTCCCTTGAGCTATTTTTTTTTTGATGTTCAAGGTGCTATATAAATACGAGTAAGTGTTGTTATAATGAAAGCTGACTAGGTGTGCAATCTGAAGAAGAGTCATACAGATTCGATACCTTAACTCGGTCTTTCTCTCCACAGGTGCTGTCAGACCTGCTGAGATTTTCCAGCAATTTTTAGTTTTGTTTTTGTTTCTGATTTCCAGCATCCGCAGTATTTTACTTTAATCTTAGGTCTGTAATCACCTGTGTCTGATTCTTCAGATAGTCTGAGTCATTACCACCTCCCCTGTGTTTATTGACTGTTAAAGCGATTATTTACACTGAAAAAAAGTCACTCTTTGTCTTTCCTAGTAGCCAATGCTAGACTCCATTCATCCTTGGAGATTTATTTATTTAAGGTTCTTTGACTTGTCTTGAACTTCTATTTAATTTATACCAATTGCTCTCTTGCGCCTTCCAGCATCGAAGTCGTGGTTAGCACTAGCAGAAGCCTGGAGCAGATTAAACCGCCAAAAACATTTTTCTTTTTTTCTGGATTTTTTTTAAATAGTTTTTTTGTTTCCTCTGGAATATATTTTAGGCATTTGACATGTTGGGCGGGTGGAGGGGGGGGGATCAAATAGTGAAATGGAGAGTAATTCTTTCACTCTTTGAATCCAATAGTAAGCTATTGCAATAATTTACCACTAGATGGTGAACAACTACATGGTTTGGAATTAGAGATCTCAGGTGCTGAAAGATGAGCTGCTTATTTGCACATTAAAGGAGCAGTATTGTTAAATATCTGCCAGTATGCCAGTTTCAACTTGCAATCTGCTTGTAATGCTTGGTGTCTTGAAATAAAATGTAGATGACAAAAAGCCAAACAATGATATGCTATTATTAACGTTTTAAAAGAAACTCACCATAATACTGTTTTGTTTTTTTTTTCTCGCTATTACAAAAGTACGCTTGCTACCCAGTTAATGAGGTGGGATTTAAGTTATGTGTAGTCATAGTTCCTTCACTGCATTCAAATTGACAATGGTGGAGAAATTGGGATAGCAAAAAAAAAACCCTTTAGCAGGTAACTGCAAAGCCACAGTGAACAATTCATCTACACACATGTGTATCTTACAACCAGCAGCAGCAAAAAGGGTGCATATAGCTCATGGAACATTTTTTAAACAGCCCTGCATGTTGACTGATATTCCAGCTGAATGTGTGTGTAAGAACTGAGAGAGTTCAGACTTCTTGCTTAATTACCAAACTGATAGATGGTGAGTTATTTTTAACAGTATTGTTTGTACAGGCTATCCTATCAAGCTGATTAAATATAAACACTCCCAGGCTTCTGTTATAAAGGATGGGTGTCAGTGGCAGAAATAAAACATTGGGGATTTGGGGTGTTACTGAATACCTCCTCGGTTTACAACTGCTTTAATATCCAATCATCCATTAGCCTGTCTATAAATGCAGTGTGAAGCTGTTTTAAAACTAGCTATGGATTCTTGTTAATGTCACTTTCTGGGTAAAATCAAGTGTTTTTTTTAAGCAAATTGTGAATGACCTTCAAAAGGAACCTTCATCACTCAGCATTCTCTGCCCCCTTCACTCATTAATTTTAGGGAGGAGAGGAATGTTATTTAAAGATATTTTTCCCAGCTTCATTTTGACCAGCTGTATTAATGCATAAAACAAAATGATAAGGGAGTATTTTACCGGTAACATATACATTTCATCTTTTACAATATGTAATTTAGGCAAATATACTTCATTGTTGTCAACACCTTTCTGCAAAACTAAATACCTTTTTTCCAAAACTTTGTGTTGGTGCGGTGAATCCCTTCTCATCTACTCTTGGTACTGGAATCTGACAGATTTTTGCATATGCAATGTTAACATTTTGTGGTGCTCTTTCCTGTGAAAATAAATATATAATGAGGAAAACAGCAATCGCTTTGAAATGTATTATTTTCTCAATTTATTCTTGCTGAAACAAAAATCTGTTAATGTTGCAGGCAATTCTGGAAATAACCAGTAGATTCACCAGCAGCTGAAGAAATAGTTGGATGTTTTACATCAAAAGCTTGTTCGCTGAAACATTAATCCATCTTTTCAGATGGTAGAGATCTTACTGAGTAATTAAAGCATGTTCCATTTATAACTTACACGTTCATTTTTTTTCACTTTTTTTTTAAACTTTTGCTTTAATTTTGCACCAAGAACAGGAAAATAATCTGTCCCCATATTATTGTCAGTCATGTTTTGTAGCCAAACACTGGGAGCTTATGGTATTCACTCCCTCGCTGTCTGCGAACCCACACAGTCCTTAATCAGTGTCTCCTCCAGTCTTCCCAGCCAAGATAAGACACTTGTGAATATGAAGGAGTGAGCTGAGCTACATCTCACCACATTGTGCCACCACATCACTGAGGTAATTCCTATCTTCTGTGTACCAACTACAGCTCTCCGTTAAAACCCAGAACAATATCGAACTAGGCAGTACAAATCAATTAATGACCCTAACTTTCATTTTTCTAAATTATTTTGCATAACATCTTCTTTAAAATCATTTCAAGATCAGTGGTTAGCTGCTTTTGTATTTATGAAATGAACCTACTCAACAAGCAAATAATTTGAAAGGGATTACTACGATTTAAATTCATTCACATTGGCTTCATGCAAACAAAAATGAGAAACAAAGTGATCGCAAAAATACATTAAGGACGGAATTTTGCAGCCCTGTCATGGTAGGCGTGGGGCCATAAAATACAGCAAACCATTCAAACGTCCATTGATTTCGACAGGGCTAAAAAATCCCATCGACATAAAATTCCGCCTTATGTTCCAGAATTATCAAAATTACACAGAATTCAAACACGCCAGTACTGTAAGAAAATGTTTTATAGTGTAAAAATAACTCAATTTTTACAGATGCATACAGTGCATAGCAAACTATAATGGAACTATTCCAAACTTTTCCATATTTCTATTCTAAAAATATTACTTTTAGCAACAATGCTGAATGCACCTTGTAAAGATGGCATTTGTGCTCACTCAGCAATTTAATCCATCTGTTTGAACCACAGGGAGCTACTTTTCTTTTATCTGCTTCATGTAACTTTATTTACTCCAAGGGCAATTAGGGATGGGCAATAAATGCAGGCCTGGCCAGTGATGCCCACATCCCGTAAATGAATGAAAAATAACTTGCTGTGAATACTTACACCGAAAACCTATCTTTACACAGATGGGAGTTAACTTGGCTTGATCCTCCAATCTCAAAAATATGGTAAACTGCATTAAACATTTTGAGGACATACAAACACTTACTGTTTCAAAAACAAATTATGGTTTGTGCCTTAGCAAAGCAATGTCTAGCAAGAGTGAAAACTGCATTATTGCAGGGTTTAGAAAGTTGCTTTATTCTCATCGTCTTAGTCCAGATGTCTACTTTTTTTATGCTGGGCTACTTCTTCTCAATTAAGTTATCTGCTTTAAATACAAAGGTTAAATACCAGAAAATAAAAGTCAGATGTCTCCTGAATTGGTGTTTTATTTCTGAAAAGATATTTCAGCTGGATTTTTCACTTAGCATTTAATACTGGATATAAAACAATTCTTTTTATTCTAGTCTGGGTGTTAATTATACAAGAGCTTGCAGTTTCTAATGTATAACACCATTTCCAATTGAACGCTAATTAAAGGCCCTTGTGCTGTAACAAAGGGGCACAGCAGGAGGTTTATGTCATTAAATATGGCAGTCATGCATGACACTCTCAAACAAAACTCTGAACTTATCGATTTTTGTCCTTTCTAGTCTTCTCCTCATCATTCAAATGTATTCTACAGTCTTTTTCATCTCTGCTCAACCTGTGATATGGAATCAGGAATTTGAGTGTTATATTACTCCAGTATGATTTAGGAACTACATGTTCATGTGTATGTATACATAAGTATCCAGAGTGCCACATCACTCACTACTGCACTGTGGCCAGGGTACCAAGCACCAATCTATGATGTTCCCAGCACATGGTGTGATCTGAGAAATACATTCGATACAGCATTTGAGTCTAAAAGTGTGTTTATTTCAAACTTCTGGGAACCACAAGGCATAATATGGTGGCAGCTGGCTTTTGTGAGTAACACCCAAACCTTCTAAATAAATGTTGAATTAGATTGAGAAAAATCAACCCAAATTATTGCCAAAGAGAGAAAAAAAAACTCTGAATCATGCATGAACCTGAACAGCTAGCCTTCAGTTAAGTCAAGACAAAGGAGGCAGGGTTAATGCAGTGAAACAACAAAGAATGAACAGCACACAGAGGGAACAACATGCAACAGCTGTGGACAACCACGAGTTCATAGACAGAAGGAAATGTCCGAAGTACAGATCAAACTGCACAGCCTGTGAGAAGCCCAATCACTGGGAAAAGATGTGCAGAACAAAGAAAGAAAATGGTAAAGGAGTTATCAGAGGCAGAAGCTACAGGGGGAATGGGAAGGGAAAGAAGAGAAACCAAAACATCCATGCCTTGGAAGTTAACGATGAGTTTGAGAACACAATAGGCACAGGAACCATACAACTGCATGAATGAGGTGTCAGCTGTGGCTCAGTTCATAGCACCCTTGCCTTTGAATCAGAAGGTTGTGGATTCATGTCCCACTCCCGGAAACCAAGAACTGTGAATGTACTCGAAAGAGTTACAATTTGTGACTATTGATAACTCGAAAGAGTTACAACTGCATGAAATGGCTAGATACTTCAGTTCCCAAAGAGAAATTCACACCACCATTCAGATCAGGAAGAGGGTGAGAAATAAGCTCATGGCCATAAATCTGAAACTGATGCTTGATACCAGAGCACAGAGTAACATCATCCCACTCAGGCTAAACGAGAAGATCTTGCCTGAAGACGTGAAAGAAACTGGTTACCCAAGGAGAGATGCTCTAAAACTGAGCAACATTATGCTGACAGCACACGATGGGACTGAGACTCGACAGCTGGAAACAACCCAGATCAGAGGGAGACACAAAGGAAAATATGTTAACTTTATGTCTATGTCACTGAAACAGGTGGTCCTGCTCTCCTGGGATAGATCAGTTGCAAAGTTTTCAGCAAACTTGATGCAAGAAATGGCTATTGGAATGTGAAGTTTGATGAGGAATCTTCCCCATCACACCTTTTGGTCAGTACAAATTCCTGCATCTAGCTTTTGGCCTCAAAGTGAGCCAGAATGTGTTCCAGCAGACGAGATATACAGTGGATGTAAAGGAGCAATCGGCACAGCTGATGATATTCAGGCCTATAGTGCAGATGGAAAAGATTATGACTACCATCTACATGAAGTCATGGAGAGAAAAGCTGGGATCAAGTTAAGTGCAAGCAAAAGGCTTGTGAAGGTGACAGAAGCCAGTTCTCTGGAATGGTGTACGCACCTGACGGAGTTAAGCCAGGTCCTGAAACAGTCACAGCTAGCTCGGAGATAGAAGCTCCAAGAGACCAGAAAGAGTTCAGAAGTTTCCTTGCTTGAACCAATACATGAGTTATTTCATACCTCACATGTCAGAACATACAGCAAACTGAGGAGTGCTGGTGAATGAAGATGTTAAGTATCAGTGGTCAAAGTCACACAATAGGAGTTTCAGCAAACTCAAAGTGGTGGTGTGTAAGGAGACAAGTCTGTCATACTACAACAGAAAGAAACCTGTCACTCTGCAAGTGGATGCTTCTACAAAAGGGGAGTAGCCCTGGTACAAGAGAGAAAATCAGTAACATTCACATCCAAATGCTAAATCCAGCCTGAGCTGCTGAAAGGACAAACTGTACATGTACAGGATCCAATCAGAAAATCTGGAATCCAACAAAAGTTAAGCTGAGACTCCAAGTCATACATCATTCAGATTGAAACTGATAGGCAAATGAGAAGGAACAAAGTCCATATTCGACCTACACCTGAGCTGGAAAAGCAGAAGAGATCATCAACACCACCAACATCACTAACCAGCCGAGATGCCAGCAATAACCAGCCGAGATGCCAGCACTAACCAGCCGAGATGCCAGCACTAACCAGCCGAGATGCCAGCACTAACCAGCCGAGATGCCAGCACTAACCAGCCGAGATGCCAGCACTAACCAGCCGAGATGTCAGCACTAACCAGCCGAGATGCCAGCACTAACCAGCCGAGATGCCAGCACTAACCAGCCGAGATGTCAGCACTAACCAGCCGAGATGTCAGCACTAACCAGCCGAGATGCCAGCACTAACCAGCCGAGATGCCAGCACTAACCAGCCGAGATGCCAGCACTAACCAGCCGAGACATCAACAACGTCAGCGACAAGTGGTGAAACATAAATATCACCAGCAAGTGACACAGCATCAACAACATCAAGCACAACTCCTACAACACCAGAAGCAACATACACAACATTGCCAGTATAGCATGTCAACTCATCATCCAGAACAACAATGACCAAATCCAAGAGATGGAGGCACAACATTCTACCACCTACATAATACCATGAATAATGTTTTTTCAGAAAAGAAAACAAGTTATGCAAGACATTTAAGTTGTTTAATTATGAAAGTGGATTGTTAATTTTCTTTAGATATAATGGGAAGAATTTTCCCGTCGGTGAGCAGGGGCGGGGCCTGCGCGCTGACACGTAACCTGACACACGGTGACATCAGGCGGGTGTCCCAACGTCAACGCGCGTCATTTAGATTGTCAGTTTGGCCGGGCAAGCAGCCACCTCAGCTGCACACCTGCCAAACTGTCAAAGGCCTATTAAGGCCATTAAGAAAGTAAATAAAGTTATTAAGAACGCTGCCTGTCCAACCTTAAGGTTTGTCGGGCAGGCGAAGAGCCCAGGCGGCCTTCACATTTTTCATGAAACCTCATCCACGGGCGGGATGAGGTTTCATGAAGTGTTCATTAATTAAATAAAATTTTTTGAAAAAATTAATGCACATGTCCCAGCTCATGTGACAGTTTCACATGAGGGGAAATGTCCTTAACATTTTTTTTGACCTTTATTACATTTTTCAAAACTTAAGCTAATCTTCCTTAAGATTCCTGTGCTCCTTCCCGCACACGCCCTGAAACCCTCCCCCCGCCCCACCCCCGCCCGCCCACACAGGGAGCGTTCAGCGCTTCCAGGTGTGTGTCAAGCTGGGTGGGCCTTAATTGACCCCCCCACGTTAAATGGCGGTGTGTACTCAATCGGGGGCACCGATCAGGTACCCGCTTGCTCCAGCCCGCCCCGCACAACCACCCCCCCCCCCGCAACAGGGGGAAAATTCAGCCCAATAAAAAGTTAATGATTGGAACAATTATATTGATATATGGAGGAATTATATTGTTTTAAAAAGTAAGAGGGTTGTTATATTATTCCAATATGACTCAGGAACTATATGTTCAAGTATCCCAGAGCGTCACAGCGCTCACAATTGCACTACATTCAATGTAACCAAGCAACAATATGTCAGTCCACAGCACATGGTGTGACCTGAGAAATACAATCAACGAAGCTCTAACATTGAGTCCAAAAGTGCCATTGTTTCAAACTTCTGGGAGTTACTAGACACAACAATAAGCAATTTTGACCGAGGCAGGATTGAAATGTCAGGGCAGTTCCCAGAAACACAAATGACTTCTTGACACTTTAGGGCTTTTAGCACAAACAGCTCAGCTTCAGATTCTGTACGACACATGGTAGAGTCATTTATATTTATGCAAGAAACATTTCAGAGGGAGAAGAGGCTTTACATAGGAGCAGGAAATTTCTAACGGCTGCTATCTGCTCTACTCGGGTTTCTATATATAAAAAAAATCACAAATGTAAATAGTTCTGCACAACTTTGCCACTTCCCCATTTTTCACTCTTTTAACATTAGAATTATCTGTAGACCAACACAGTCCAGAGGCTAGTGCACGAATCATTTAAATAATTAAACACCCGAAAAGGATTAGGACAATGTGAAAGAGCATCTAAAATGTGACCATTTGATGACTTTAACTGTGAAACGAATCCACAGTCCCTGCTACAACCTCCTTATTTACATATAATTGGATAGTTAACGTGCTAAGAGATCAGTTCTCATAAATACCTGCACTACTTCTGTGTCAATCTTCTTAGATGCTTTGTTAGTTAAGTGTATTTTTCTATTTTCTAGTTGCCTGACGCATGCTTCTAAGGTTGTTTCCTTTCTTTTCTGCTTTCTGATTCTCTCTCCTCCTTTCCCTTTATGTTTTCCTTTGCGGCCTTTTTGTTTCATGTCCATCTTTATTTGTTCCACGGTTTTCACCTTTGTTCTGTCACCTATTTTCTTTCATTTTTACGGTAAAGACAATCGTATCAAAATATACATTTTGCTGCCTCTCATAAAAGAGTCGATTTTCAAACTTACCTAAAAAAAAGGAATAAGAAAGAGAAAATGCTGGAAAAACTCAGCAGGTCAGGGAGCATCTGTGGAGAAAGAAACAGAGTCAACATTTCAAGTCCAATATGAAGAAGAGTTATACAGACTCAAAACGTTAACTCTGTTTCTCTCTCCACCGATGCTGCTTGATCTGTTGAGATTTTCTGTTTTTATTCAGATTTCCAGCATCCGCATATTTTGTTTTTAACAAAAAAATGGAAATGTGTTTTCGGCGCATTTCCGAACCCTTCCAAAGATTTCACAGGTTCGTACTTGATCCTTTTAAAATTATTGATGAAAATTATACAGCTAGCCACTGGAGATGCCCTGGTAACTTCAGAAAAAAAGCCCCAGACCAATATCCCCAATTTTTACCAACTAGATAAAAAAAAACTTGCAGAGGAATGATAGGAGCTGTCAACAACCCTTACAATCCTGCAAGAGAATCAGTGCAAATAGTGCTCATCAACAACACCGTAAGGAGGATTAGAAAAGGCCACTTGACCCATCACTGTTCATCCTCTGGTACTCTAATTCCTCCATAACAATCACTATTTCATTGTGATTTGTGCCTCTTTTTTGGCAATAGCTTTTAGACAAGAAGCTCGTTTTGTGAATCAAACAGGTAAATGAGGCTAGAAATATTTGCAATGTTGGTTTGAAAATAAGCCCCAACATATCTCTATATAACATATCAAATATTGTCAACTCATTAAGGTGAAGGATGTCCATGCAAATAAATGGAAAACAATTTTCCTCTTCTAGTACAATGTCAGCACCAAGCACTCCCTGATCAAGTTTGGTATAGCCATATGCAGAGTAAAACGCCTAAGCTACCAAACTTCAGTATTGCAAATCTACAGCACAATACTGCACACAAATTAGTCATTTTACTCAGAGAATAATATGTTGGCTTGAGCTGAGTTTCTCTGGAGTTTAGAAGATTGAGAGGTGATTTCACTGAAACACAAAATTATTAGTGATTGACAGGGTAGATTCTGAGAGGCTGGTCCCCCTGTTTGGAGAGTCTAGAGCTTGGGGTCACAGTCTCAGGTTAAGGGGTCAGTCATTTAGGACTAAAATGGAGGAGACATTTCTTCACTCAGAGGGTCGCGAATCTTTGGCATTCTCTATCTCAGAGTTTCAATTGCTTTGTTGATTTACCTGAGACTGAGATGGATAGATTCTGGATTCTATGGGTATCAATGAGTTATGGGGATAGGGCAGAAAAGTGGTCTTGATGTAGATATTCAGTCATGATCTAACCGAATAGCAGAGCAGGTTCAATGGTCTACTCCTGCTCATATTTCTCAAGGTTAGATACAAATCCAGATGCTAGAGGTGAATGAACAATGCTGTAACCCATTATTTCTATATTCTCTTTTCTTCAAATCACTGCTAAAAGGAGATGAATTTAATAATTTGTTGGCTTGTTGGATGAACAAATACTTCTGGCCTCATTGTATCCTTAAGCTCTACTCTATTTAATTCCATTTGGTGTTACAAATGGAATTAGCTTCCGAGGCACCAAAACCATACTGTTTATTTTGCAGGGAATATTTAGCAGAAATGGTAAAACTATTTTTAGGCGAGATGCAACAAGTGCATGTTGTAAACGCAACTCTGAAAGAACTGCGCGCGCACAGTCCAATACACATCAGCCACTTTCTGACTGTGGATTCTCCTTGGTGTCAAGAAAAGCTCTGCGTAGGTCATCGGTTAAAAAAAACAAAAATTGTTTGTCTGAAGAAGTGAGGCCAGAATCAAACTGGACCTGATGCATGCTTTTATCTTTTATCTTTGCGGCCCCATTTTCATTCCCCCATTTGGAGGCACATGTGACACAGCTCCCCTCCCGCAGTGGGTTTCAGGGCCCACAGTGAGTTTCAGTGCTTGGCTGGTTTGTATACCTTACGTTTTTGCTATCAAAGGCAACTGTGTGAAGTAAATAAAGCATAAAAGGAGATGATCTTCATTAAAACGGCATAAATACTGTGATCATTATTTTCCCCTCAAACAAAAATAAACGAGGATATTTTCATTTAAAACATTCATCTCCATTTTTAAGGTATAACATTATATATTCTACTATATACTACCAACATTCGTGAAGTAGTAACTGCAAAGAGTTTGTTACTTATAGGTGAATAAAATGGCTGAGCTCCACACATGCTTCATATGTGACAGATGGAATTCAATCCAGAGAAGTGTGAATTAGTGCATTTGGGGAGGGCAAAAAAAGCTAAGGAATACACAACAAATGGGAGGATATTGGGAAGGGTAGAGGAAGTGAGAGGCCTTGGAGTGCATGTCCACAGGTCCCTGAAGGTGAAAGAACAGGGGGATAAGGTGGTAGAGAAAGCATATGGAATGCTTTCCTTTATTGGGTGAGGGATTGAATACAAAAGCAAGGATGTAATGATGGAACTGTATAAAATACTGGTTAGGCCACAGCTGGAATATTTGTGCACAGTTCTGGTCACCACATTACGGCAAGGACATAATTGCTCTGGAGAGAGAGCGTGAAGGAGATTTACAAGAATGTAGCCAGGGCTTGAAAATTGCAGCTATGAGGAGGGATTGGATAGGCTGGAGTTGTTTTCCTTGGAGCTGAGGAGGAGGCTGACGGGTGATAATCCAGGAAGCAGGCGTCAATTTCCCAGGGTCATCACAGCTTGCCCACATGACTAGGTTTTATGGTAATTAAATTTTCCCCAAGGTTGTCAATCTGTCAAGTGACTTTCAATGACGTTTTACGCAATTACATTAATTTCACAATCTTTGTGTGGTTCAATCTGAGTATTCTAGCTCTAATATTTTAAAGTTCAAAACTCAAAAACTTTTTTTTTATTCACTTTAATCCTTTTCTCAAAACCCAATTCAGAATTAATCTCTTCGAGTCATGCTGGAACTAAGTAATTAATTGCGTTTTGTTACTGATCACATAAAATAAGCAGTACAAATTGCTCCTGCACTTTTTCAAACATTTCTGCCAAACGTTCACTTGATCCTGCCAGTTAGGTCCTCAAACATCTCGATGATCTCAAGACGCCTCATGACCAATAACTGAAATATAATTTTTGTTCAATTAATCTCTCATTCTTCTTAATATTACCAGGTTGATTCCCATCTTATGCAGTAAAAACCCAAACCAGATTTGTTTTAATAAAGTGAAATCTGTAAGCAACATCATGGCCTGCTGCCAGGAATTTTAATCTTAAATATACCTGATGATACATAAAGAATACTGTTAATGATACCTGTAACTTGACGACTTCATCAAAAATGCACTGGAGAGCCAGCTTATCCCTGATAATCTCCTTTGCCAAGAAGGCCCAGTGTCGTGACACACACATACATCTTTTGAGAGATTTTTGATCTAGGAAACCTAATGGAAAAGAAATGTTTAATTCATTAGAGATTTTTATATTTAAAGAAGAAACCGTTATACAGTTAGACTGCATAATTCTTATGAAAGGTCATTAACCCGAAACGTTAACTCTGCTTCTCTCCACAGATACTGCCTGACCTGCTGAAGATTTCCAACATTTTCTGTTTTATCTCAAGATTTCCAGCATCCGCAGTAATTTGCTTCTTGATTTATCTGGATCTAAACTTCCCATAGATTTTAAACTGTGAAATAGGTTTAATAGGCCTGGAATTGAGAAAAATCCCATATTAAGAAATGGAGTTATGATGAATTCTAGTGGAAATTAATTTGACATACCTAACTGATAGTTATCTTCATATAGACATAAGTCTCTGATACTATTCTTCTGTGTTCACCTCAATTTCAGTACTTTGAAGACAAACAGTGATAGAGATCTGCCCTCCCTGATGATCCATAAGTGACTAATAATATTAGACTGTCATAGCCATGGGAGCACGGTGGTGTTAGGAGGTATAATGCTCCAATCCAGCTTTACCAACATTCAGTTTACTTGCTCTCAGTTGTGGAACTGCCCTTTCTTTTAGTTGGGCCAGTGGAGGAACTGTGGTTGAGAGCATTCGATTGAGGGAGTGAGCAGAATAACAGCTGATTAGAAGTTCATATTTAGAAACGTGGAAGGAGCCTGACATCAAAAATAATAAACAGTGCCTGTACAAAGTACATTCTTTATAGGAAGATGCAGTTGCTGGTTTTTACCTGGGACTAGGTTGAATGTAAAGCATAGGAACAGGCCATTTGACCAGCATTCATGCTCTACATGAACCTCCTTCCATCCCACTTCATCTAACTCTCCCATTCTTTCATCCCTCATATACTAATCTGGTATTCTACTTGCCTCAACTATTCAACACACGCCTAAATTCGTCCACAAGCCGATGACATAGTAGGTTTCCCAATTTGACAACATGCCAGTAACCAGCAAGAAGCACCTTAAACTATTCCAGGTACATCCAAGATAACAAAAGGTGTTATTTTTCAGCAATCCCATTTTCTAGTTTTATTATGGTAGTTTGCAGTGTTTTAAGTGAGTTATGGTTAAGGGTGCAGCCTTCCATATTTGAAACTGCACTACACAATAGGAATATTCTTTGATTAGTTGTTCACCTCGGCAGGTGGGCGGGCCCGGGAGTGGCCTCGCTATGGTCTGCCACCCGCGATTGGGCCCTGACCACGATTTAACAATTAAACCCGGCCAATTACCGCTTAGCGCTGCCTTGGGGTGGCGGGGGGCGGAGGGCTGTGGGGAGGGCGGTGAGAACAGAAATCAGCACATGCACAAAGTTATGCTCACAGAAAGAACCCTGAAGGCACACGGCTGCCTCAGGGAGCTGAAGATTTTCCACATTAAAAATGAAGTTTTATAAAAATAAAGGAAAGCATGTCCCCTCATGGTGATTCTGTCACATGAGCAGGGACATGTTGCAAATGAGTTCTGAAAATTTTTACTTTATTTTTAATTAACATCGGAAACCTCATCCCGCCCGTGAATCCTCAAAACTCCAAAGGTTGCTTAGACTATTCACCCATCGACCAACCGTAAGGTTGGACAGGCAGGGAAGAATTCTATTTGATTAATCGATTAATGGGCTTAACATCCCTCTTAACTGCCGACTCCTGCACACGCCCACCGACTGGAATATCACACAAGTGCGCGATGATGTCGGGATGCTCACCCGCATGCCCAAGGTGAAAATTCAGCCCATGATCTTACAGTTAGGTTAACATTTTTAGAACATGATACTAGCTGATAGAGGTAGTGAATATTTACTCACAATGGGTGGAATTGTCCCAGGTTTGCACAAAACGCGGTATCGAGCATGAAAAGAAGTTGTTTTACCCGCCGGCCGCAATGGCAGGTTTTCATGCCGTGTTGCCCCTCCCCAGCCTCATTAATGACACATTCACCGGAAACACTCCGGGTCGCTGGCGGGCGGAATCGGATTTGCCCACCGCACTGTGACCTCAGCACTTCCTCACTCCGGGCGCCATATTTAAAGTGCACCAAAGCGCAGCCGACTCCATGTCTACAGACCAGGACTGCTCCAAGTGCCAGACGGCCCTGAAAGCAGACGGCAGCCCCCACATTTAGTGACGTCTCTCTGGGGCACGTGCTGGATGCAGTGGGAGGCTGCAGCAATGTCCTCTACCCACGCTCAGGCCGCAGGAGATCCACCAGAGTCACCAATCTGGCCTGAGAGGCGGTCAGCAGCAGCGATCAGCACCACAGGACCACAGAGAAGGTCAGCCACCCAGTGCAGGAAGCGGATGAATGATCTCACCCGTTCCGCCAGGGTAAGTCAACCACCTCATCACTCTCAACCCACACACTCACAAACCCATCACACATCCACAGAGATCTCACACCTCAAGAGACAACACCACTAACTCTCACACACACCCTCACATCTCCATCAGGCTCATATCCTCCGGAGCTTGTGTCCTCATCCTGTCCATGTCTCCTCTCACCACACAAACATTCCACACAGAGCCATGTGTCCCACTCACACTCTCCCCGTCTGTTTCCATGCAGGAGAAGCTGGCTTATAACAGCAGGGAGAGGTCCCGGACCAGGGGTGGAGTGGCCCATATTAGGCCCCTCACTCACTTTGGGGAGTGTGCCATCACACTGACTGGTGAGGACATGGACCGTGCCTGTGGTAATGGTGAGGTCAGCAGTGAGCACCCACCTGAGGATCCTGCACCACATCATCCCTCTCTCTCCTGCTTTTAACTCTGCTGCCATACACTAATCATCTCTACTTTGGTTCAGAAGACCCCTCACGGCGCTTAGCCACACCCTCCACCAGCGCAGAGACACACACCTCAGTGGGTCCTAGATCTAGAGCAGGCTCGGGTTCACAACCTGGTGGTCACCGCACGGACACGTGTCCACAGCAGGAGAAAGCAGGATCAGCCGAGCTCCCCGACACTCGGAGAATGGCGGGGGAAGAGGCATCTGTGAGGTCCGAGTCAGATGACAAATCTCTGGGTTAGGCCTTCTGACCCATCCTGGAGAGTCAGCAGAAGGCGAGGGAACATCACACAGAGCTGTTGGAAGCCCTCAACAAATTGGCACATGAGTCAGAGCAGTGTGCCCACCTGCTCTCTGATAAAGTGGTGCCCACATGTGCGCGTATGGAGGTCTCCATGGGAAGGATGGTGGACGCCATGGAGACCCTGGTCCAACAGAAAGTGGAGTTGCACACAGACCTGCACTCCATCACGGGATCCATGGCTGAGTTCCCACAGTGACAATGCAAGACAGAAAAGGGGGCATCTTACATCCCACCAGGTGCTCCTTCCCCTCAAGGAGTCAGGCCGGGGCCCCCGGGCACCCAAACAGGGGAGGAGTGGCAGCTGGACACTTGGGTAATCCACTTAGGAATCTCCCTTAGGCTGTCCACTCCCTCCGAGTCCCCTTTTCCTGTGACCCCCCCTTCAACCTCATCCTCTGTCACCGCAGAGGGAACAGCTGCCCACAGGAGGACAGCCAGAGCAAGGCAGGACCCTCAAGGCCTTGGCTCTCTAAAGGATGCACAAAGTCATCAGAGGTAACAGGGCAACCATTGCACAGGCTGTCTCCACCCCTGCTGCGGATGTCAGGGCAGCACCTAGAAGAAATGGGAGGCCTAGAAAAGTTAAGAATTTCTGATCACAAGTGGTTGCACAGGTGAACACATTTTGTCACTTTATAATCTGAAAATATATTCACTTTCACTGATTAATGTGTAATGTTGTCTTTCAGCTTCATTGACAGGGTTCGTGAGTTCTTGCACTGCATCCACCCCCAACTAGCAGTTCAGCTGCACACACCCAGAATATGTGAGTGATTCTGGAGGGAGAAATGTGTGTGAGAGAGACAGGGACTTTCGGAGCCTCGTGCAATCACTCTCTCACACACACGGAGCCTTCATCCATCACACTCATCTCACTGTCCCGAGCATTTTCAATGCTGCCTCTGGGGTTCACTTTCAGTTGTCCATCTGAGCTGACCTGCATCTCCGCCCACTCACAGGCAGCACCTGTACCTGTCCAGTACGAGGCTCCCCTCACTTTTGATTTTGACAACCGTGGTTGTGTTCGAGTATATCATCAGCTCCCCCATCCTTTCCGCCATCATTATCGACCCCCAACATCACTTTCCACCTCCCCACCACCTACCAAACCCCTGTCATTGCAGAATGTCCCAGTGAACGTGCACATTCCCTACCTTCCTGAGAATCCCACCCCCATCCCCACCCCCATCGACCTCCCCAACCTCCTCCTTCCCACTCCCAGGGTCAGTGTCTGCCTCTGAGTTCATAACAACCATCATCGCCTTCCCTTCTACCGCTACTAACGCACCCTCACCCTCCCACCCTGCCAGCTCCCTCTGCCCTCTCACACTCACCATTCCCCCCTACCATGACCACACTCAGTTTGCACCCCAGGAGGCTGTCATTGACTCCACAGCCCCCTCCCTTGCACGTTCACCTGGACATACCCCCACCACACACACACTCCCCAGCCCCGCACGCCCCACTTACTCCCCCCATGGAGCCATGTCCATGAGAATCCACCCAGCATGTGATGCACGTGTTCCTCCAGGTTCCAGCATCTGTAGGACTCCAGCACCTTCTGCTCCTCGGATGTCCACCATCTGAGCAAGGCCCTAACGGCAAGTCCCGACTTCTGCATGTCACGCGTCACGCCTGTCCAGGCGTGTTCTGGGCTGGCGGGTTTTCCTACCGACATAATAGTAAATCGGGCGTGGGGGGGGGGATGAACTCGGTCAGGTCTTACTTTGCATCCAGTCAGCGGGATGCCAATCGGGTTCACACCGGCCTCCAGTGGGATTGGCATTCTGCCATGGCGGACATCATCGGATAATCCCACTGTGCTCTTACACTTTCACATCGGATAATCCCACTGTGCTCTCACACTTTCACATCGGATAATCCCACTGTGCTCTCACACTTTCACATCGGATAATCCCACTGTGCTCTCACACTTTCACATCGGATAATCCCACTGTGCTCTCACACTTTCACATCGGATAATCCCACTGTGCTCTCACACTTTCACATCGGATAATCCCACTGTGCTCTCACACTTTCACATCGGATAATCCCACTGTGCTCTCACACTTTCACATCGGATAATCCCACTGTGCTCTCACACTTTCACATCGGATAATCCCACTGTGCTCTCACACTTTCACATCGGATAATCCCACTGTGCTCTCACACTTTCACATCGGATAATCCCGCTGTGCTCTTACACTTTCACATCGGATAATCCCACTGTGCTCTCACACCAGCCTGAAACTAATCTGTGCCCCTCCTGCCAAATTGTAGCCCCCCTCCCACCCCCCACCTGCCACCAACAGGACTGGACAATTCCACCCAACGTTTTGAAGTATCAGTGAAATATAAAACCAACTCAGTTGATTTAAACTAATATTTTGGTGCTCGCAAACAGCAAGGAAGGGAATTAAAATGTCTACAACCAAGTTTCAATGTGAGCAAACTGTCTGTGATGCCTTATACACTTACAATAATGAATGTGTATATGTGTTTATCATTTTTGAAACAGAATATAAAGATTTTTTTGTACCTATTTTTTCTTTCCTATTCCAGATGAATCCACTATTGGAGAATTTAACTTCCAGCTGAATTTTTCAGCAAGAGGTTTCGCCGCTCGGACCAAAAGCTGGACCTGACCCTGTGCCACTGGGCTGCAGAGCCCTTACCAGGGGCAGCCAGTTAACAGGATGCCACTGTCCGACTGAGGACAGTGGCCCTCCTCACCCCAACCAGAGCTGCTGAGCCAGAGGGCCAGCGTCTTGGCAGCCATGGCAGTGCCGCTAGTAGAAGTGGTCACTGCTGAGGCTGCGGGATGAAGGAGGGGACAGAGAGGTTGGAAGCAAGCCACAGTGACAGGAGGATGGTGGAGCACAATCCATGGAGGCGGCCATTACCACCCAGGAGGCCCCTCTGGGGGCCATGGAGTGACCATAAAGGAGAACCTTCCCCCCCACCACCACACCTGCTGGGAGACACTGGCAGTCGCCAGATGAAGCTGGTGACCCCTCCAGTGCTGGTAAAATGCCAGTGAGGGTGGAAAGTGACCCTTAATTGGGCACTTAATTGCCACAATGTACCACTCAGGTTCCCACTGCTGGCAATAAGTCACAGTGGTGGGAAGATGTCAGGCTCCCCCCTCCCTACACTTTCCGCCCCCATTTTACCCGCCCTCCCACTTGGCAGCCCATCTCCAGAGGACCTGCTCACATCCAGCCCAGTCTTTCTTCAGTTGTGAACCTCAACAATGAACTGTTGGCGCACCCTCCGTTCACATATACATTTTCAGCAGGAATTTCTTCCTCACATGAGCGCTGTGGCCTCTACTTTGCCCAAGATGCAGGTCAAACAGTTCAGCAAACTGGAAAATGAAGTGGGTTTTGTAATAGCGGAAGCAGAAATTAGCTGATTGGCTGGGAAGCAATTACTGGTGTCAACTGTGCAATGTATCTGTCATCATCAGAATTGCCTCCAGATGCCCTTTACAGTCATACAGGCAGACAGCACCAGCTTCAGAAGCAACAGCTGCAATGTAGAACATGCAGAGACAGTGATGATTCAGGTAATGGAGGGGATGTAGGGAAAGGCAACACAGTCTATTTGGAAATCTGAATTCAGGTTTCCGGCATCCACAACATTTTGCTCTTATTTTACAGTCTCTTTGGACACAAGTCGGTTTTTTTGTGTAGTATTTTTTTCTGTTGATATATTCTGCTTTTTGCTGTCAGCAAATCATAATCTGATTTACATTTTTACCAAGACCACATTGAGTAATGAAAACACTGGCAGTCTACATGAAATCAGCCAATTGAGAGGTTAGCATTGGTAATATTAGACACCAGCTGCTGTTTGAGTCGGGTTTGGCCAATCAAAAATAAAAGCAAAATTCTCCAAATGCTGGAGACCTGAAATAAAAACAGAAAATGCTGGAAATACTCAGCAGGTCTGGCAGCGTCTGTGGAGAGAGAAACGAAGTTAAGGTCTCAGGTCGAATGTATCTCAGAAGTTCTGAAGAAGTTGTATTCAACTTGAATGTTAACTCCGTTTCTCTCCCCAGAGTCATGAGCTTTTGTTTGCAAAGGTCACTTCATAGAAAAAGGCATTGGCCTGGACTTTGAGGTCAGCAGCAAACTGACAGTACTCACTGCTGACCCCGAAGACATAGGGATCTCTGCGTTAGGATTGCATCTTTCCTGATGTTAATTTCTTTCCGATGCCAGTTATAGGGGATCTGTGGCACCCAGCGACAGTGATGACATCGAGCAGGCTAAATTGCCAATCTCTACATGTGCTTTCTCAGTTGCATTTTGGGGTCTTTATAAATGCAAGCCAATGTTTGTACTGCGTTACAGTGGGCTCCATCTTGAAAATGTAGTGGGTCCGCGATGGAAAATTAATTCTATTCAATTATGTTTCTCTTACTGCGCATACACACTGCCCGAGCCCGACGGAGAAAATAATCCAACCAAGATTTTACCTGAAAACAAAATCAGCCCTCACCAAGTATACATTTTGCCAGATGAATAGGAAGACAGCGAAGGAAGTCCTTATGATGAGTGACCCCTGAGGTAGCCTCGAAAGATGAAGTTATAAATGTCAAAGATGGAAGTTCACCCTCAGCAGATAAATCCTTCAATGACAGCGATTGCTTCTTCCTCATCCTTTCAACTTTTGACTGAATATTATTTCTTGGAGCTGCAACTAAAAAATATCTGTGAATCATTTGAGAAAAGCTAACCCATACTGACGGTAAGACTTCCTGCTGTAAACTACACCAAGTTTCTAAGTAATTCCAGTAGTACAAATGTATTCAAATCTTTTAGCCCTAGCTGTTAAATATTTCCAACAGTTAGATCTAAGCAAACATTTTGAATGCACAATGAGTATTTTCCATTTAATGTAGCACCATAGGAGAAATGATTAGTTAACCATAGACACAACGTTAAGCTTTACTCACATATTGGGCGGAATCTTCTGCTCTCGCTGGTGGTCAGTTTGGAGGTGAGGTGGTGAGTATTTAGGTGGGATGGTGACGTACCCGGAATCCCACTGCCTTCCCAACCTCAGCCAGAATTAACTTCTGGGCAAGGAGGCCCATGATTGGCTGTCCCACCCAGCCGCCTATTGAGGGCCTTAAGTAAACAATTAATGACCACTTAACAAGTCTCCCCCTGGGTATCAACCCAGCAGCAGGTGGGCCTGTTTCTGACAGGTAAAACCATGCTTGTCACCTCTGGGAGGTGGGGGTCCCACAATCAAAGACATTCAGCGCCTGATCAAGGCTCAACATGGGGAAGGGGGGG
Organism: Cetorhinus maximus; assembly: GCF_964194155.1. Taxonomy (NCBI): domain Eukaryota; kingdom Metazoa; phylum Chordata; class Chondrichthyes; order Lamniformes; family Cetorhinidae; genus Cetorhinus; species Cetorhinus maximus. The sequence continues at coordinate 2,653,535 of NC_135902.1, read as the reverse complement.
AGCCTGCAGAGTGCCAGCCTCTGCCCTTGCTGCTAACCCCCCCCTGCACCCCTGTCCCTGCGAACCCTGCTCCACGAAATTATCCCCCCAAGTTACTCACCTGGTGCCTGGGTTGCTTCATGATCCTGGTGCTCCAGTGCCTGCCCTTCCAGCAGCAGACACAGCCTCCCTAGTGGCGCTGCTGAGCACCAGAGCTGCTGGCCTTTGATTGGCAGGCAGCTCTCAGTAGGTAGACTCCCCTCCCCACCAGGTCTTGATTCCGGGGTGAAGGCCCATTGTTGGCCTTGCCACTGCCTGGTTGGTGTGGGGTTCAGCGGGCCTTGCTGAGAGGCAGTGCAGGTCTCTCGCTGGCTCTGCAGCTGGCAGGCAAGACTCCCGACGCCTCGACAAGACTCAGCCCACTTCCTCTCCAGTCTAGGATTTCAGTCACAGGCTAAATGCCACACTAGACATTATACCTCAAAATGGAAGTATTCGAAAAGGCAATTAAGAACCCTTTTAAGCATGAAATTCCTCTCTCCCAACTGCACATGGGTCACATTCACCAGGTTAGAGGAGCTGAGTGCAAAGTAGGAAGTTACAGTAGAGTGAAACTGACCTGATAGGAACAGCATAAAGAGTGAAACCAACCAGCTTGTTGTCAGTCACAGTGAAAGGCTCCCACCGATAGGAGCAGTTCTTTCAGTCTAAACTCTCAGATTTTGTTAGGGACTGAAACTTTGCGCATCTAATTGCAAGTGGCTTAGATACCTCGAGGGTCATTTCGCCTTATTCCCTGTGACATGGTGCATGTATTCGGAGGTTGGTTGGACCTCTGAGGAGGAGGTGGTGCAGTGACAGTGGCAGAAACTCCAGCTGCAGCTACATTGCAGCTCCCAGATGGAGGATTGGTGCAGACAGCTGGTGAAGGTGAAGGTGGAGAGGATGTAGCATCCTCAGGGAAGCAGGAGCATCCTGAAGTGCTTTTGGTACCTGCCTAAGAAGCCCACGATGCCCTCATCCAGGAATATTTCATATGCAGCATTGAAGTCAACCCATCAAGACCCCAGTACAAACCCCCGAGCCTGTGCCATTTCCACCCTCCAGCAAGGAACCACCTCCCTACAGATATACACCCACCCACCACATTCATTGCCTAACCTCCTCATCCATGCAGCTCATGCCAATCACCAGCACTTGGCTAACTGTTGTCAATGTGGATCCAACAAAGTAGACGCCATAAACTAATAAATTAACTCTAACCCTAATTAATTCACAAAAACCCACTCTTTCATTAAAGTAAAGATTATCAATGTCACGCTAGCAATGTAATAAGCTCCCAAGTGATTCCATTTGTACAACCAGGACCTTTTCCACATACATATCCTTTTACTTCTACTTGGTTCTACACCCGTGGCTTCAGCAGAGATAAAGGCAGCTGCCCATTCCCTTGCTCGGACACATGAGATGACCATGTCAGACGTCCTCTGGATTTTGGAGCCTGTGAGGGCCCCATCAAAGACTTCCCAACCTGACGGCGTGTAGGGGTAAACTTGGTCATTGGGGTAGGACACAGCATGTGTGGCTGTGTCAGAGGGGGTGAGGATAGGGGCCGTGAAGTGGGGTCACCTTGAGAAGAGCCCCCTCTGCCATTATCCCTTTATCTTCCCTCTCAAGGTCACGCCCACTTCCCTGCTTAGCAAGAGTGGGAGAGCGTTTGGTTATATGTGAGGGTGGTGTTCAAACACGAAGGTGATGCCTCAATTGATGCTTTGCAAAGTGTCAGCCATAATGTGGAGGTGACTGGTGTGGGCTATTGTGCACTTGTTGGCCTGCTATGTTTGCCACTCTTTCATTAAAGGTTACCAGAGACATCACTGCACTCACGCTAGAGATGGACTCCTGTGTTTTTGGTGCAAGGGGGTGTTCAATGCCTCGGGAAATTCACACACATTTCCCATTGCTCCACAAATATCCTCCATCGAGGCTCAGCACCAACAGCAGAGCAGAGCTTGGAGTATCCTGTCCCCTCACACAGGGCCTCTCCGCTGCTGTCCCGGTCTCCAGCACCTACTTCTGCTCACCATGGGCCACCTGAGTTAACTGTGAAATTGGATCCATCAGTGTGTATCTGCATGGATGGAGGGTGCAATGTGTTATGTGACAGTGCATCTTCAGAGTGCTGGTCCTCCTCAGAGAACTCCTGGCTCTAGCTCCAGCCCCATGCTCCTGTAAGAGATGAAAGGCATGAGTGAGTGCGCAGCATGGTGAAACGAATTCCTTGTCAGCATTGCAATCATGACATTTAATATATTGATTACATCAATTCAACACGAGCGGCAGTTAAGTGCCAAGTGGCAGTGTCATATCTAACCCTGTCATCGGGCCTCTATCGGAACAGCCTGTACTGCTGACACTCTGCTAATCTCAGGCTTCCTCCTCCATTGAGGTCAGGGCAGCCATGGCTGTGGCTCCATCCCCAGCCCTCTGCCTCTTCCTGGAGTTATGGCCTCTCTTCTCCTGCAATCAGAAAAGGCAAACAATTAAAAAGGTGAGAAGTTAACTGATTGCTGAGGATGGAGGGTCGGCATTGGAGGAGGGTGACTGTGAGGAATGGGAGCAAGGGGGCAGTAGGTTGGCTGAATGTGTTGGTAGGTTCGAGGAAGAGGTGGAGGGGAAGGAATACATGTGACAGCAAGGTGTGACAGCGAATGGACTGCTGTTCAGGAGACTGCTCGGGAGGAGAGAGTTTAATGGCTGAGAGTTGCAGGACACTCATCTTGTCAGACCTCACAAGGGTCAATGAACCTTTTCCAGAACAGAATGCAGATCCTCAACACCACAGTCCCACCACTCACTACCTCAGCAACTTGAAGGCACCCTCGCTTGGTGAGGCTCACTGACCCCCTCCCGTTATCCTCCAGGAAGAGGACTTTTCTCCAGGGATGAGTCTGGGAAGCGAGGAACAGCTTTTTCACACCTTGCTCTTCCCTCCCTCACACTGAGTGTTTCCTCCAAACATTAATACCCTTGTGAATCCTGTTGGGATTCCTTTACGTAGAGATCCTTCATTGCTGCCATGTCACCCCGCCTGCTCTCCCTGATTGGTCAGGAAACCAGAGGCGGCGACTAATTGATTTGTTCAGATAAAAAGCAACCACGAGGTATGTAAACCAGAACTTAGGTTTCCAACCTGGAAATAGTTTCCACCATTACACCAAGGACTAAAATGATAAGATTCCAGCACTACTTTCTGAATCCTACATTCAATGGTAAAATTGCCAAACACTAAACTCATTTTAAAAACAATTAAGTACAAAATTCTTCACTCTTAACTGAGGAAAATTCATTGGTGGATCTGTGGAACCCAATCTCACAAATTGGAACACATCAGGATCCACTGTCTTTTGAAGATCTCACCATTCAAACTTTCTTACCAACAGCATCTTCTGATTGATAGCGCAGGCTCATTGGAAGCATATCAGGTGAGACAACTGCATATTCAGGCCAGATCTTAGTCAGCGGCAAGAGTTCAAGATGTTCATCCGTCCGAAAGGTATCATTTGATCCCTGCAGTGAATTGATATCTTCATCCCTGTCTGGAATATGAAGTGTAGTCTTATGTGCAGTTACTGTTGTAATACAGGAAACACAGGTGCTCATTTGCACCCAGAAGTATTGTACCATTAACAATGTAATAATCATCGGATAACGTGCATCTCTTTAATTTGGTGGCGGTGGCTGAGGGATAAATATTGGCCAGGACTCTGGGATAACTCCCTGCTCTTTTTCAGTTAGTGCCTCGGAATCTGTTACACCCACCCAAGAGGGCAGCTGCAGCCTCAGTATAACTTCTTATCTGAAAGAGGGCACTTCTAACAGTGCAGCACTCCCTCAGTACTGCTCTAGAGTGTCGACCTAGATTATACGCCCAAGTCTTTGTGGTGGCTCTTGAACACTGGAGCCACAGATAGAAGAAAAACAGAAAATGCTGCAAAAACTCAGCAGGTCTGACAGCATCTGTGGAGAGAAAAACAGGGTTTACGTTTCGAGTCCGTATGACCCTTCTTCAGAGCTACAGAGAAGTAGAAATGTGATGAAATTTATACTGTTTAAGGGGGTGGTGGAGCAGGTGAAGCTGGATAGAAGGCCAGCGATAGGTGGGGGCAAAGGAGGGGATTGACAAAGGTGTCATGAACAAAAGGACAAAGCGAGAGTTAACGGTAGTGCTAAGGTGCTGATAATGGCGAAGGTAAGAAAACAGAATGTGATAATAGCAGGACAAGGGTAAGCACTCTGGAAAGAACAACATGAGCAAGTAACAGATGGCCCTTGTGGGTGTGGGGTGGGGGGAGGGGGCTGTGATGGGAAAAAAGGGATCAAAAATGGGATAAAAAACAGGGATAAAGGAGGGGGATAAAACAATGAATGAATAAAAATAAGGGGGGGTGAAATGAGTCAATTGAAGTGTTTTTGGAACGTAATATTGGAAATTATTATAAAATTATCTTCACTGCAGGCATATAATGCCCCTCAACTAAATGATTGCATCACCTCCCTCTTTACTACCTGGTGTGAATTTCTGGATATACTTGTGTTAAAACCTGTACATGTGCAGACAAGTTTTTAAATATATGTTGAAACCTCCCTCAAAGTAAGTTTTTTTTTTAAAATGCTGCTAAACACAGAACTTAATTTGAGATGACTGAACTAGGGAGAAAAGGGAAGTATCACCGTGTAATTAATTTTTTAATTAGTTGAACCACTTGCTTTGCAATCAAGTTGGAGAAAATCTTTCACTTGTGTGAAGCTCAGTAATTACGGGGAGAGTAAATTCTTAGGGCAGCATCTTCTGGTCGGCGAGCGGGAGGCGGAGGCCACTCACCAACACGTAAAATGACGCAGGGATACTTCAGGCATGAGTCCCAACGTCACCCTGCATCATTTAGATTCTCAGTTCGGCGGGCGGAACTGTCAATGGCCTATTAAGGCCATTAAAAAACTAATTAAGATGATTAATGGACCTGCCCATCCAACCTTAAGGTTGGTGGACAGGCCAGGGGCCCTGGCGGGCTTCAGAGAAAACATCAAACCTCATCCACGGGCGGGATGAGGTTTCATGAGGGTATTTAAATTTTTATGACATGTTTCAATAAAAGTTATGGGCATGTCCCAACTCATGTGACACTGTCACACCTGAGCCCATCCCCCCGAGGCAGCACTTTGCCCCAGGGAGATCTGTGCCCTCTTTCGCACGCACGCGTGACAGAGCGCACTCCCGGCTGAGGGAATTCCCCACCCCCCAGCCCGCACAGGGAGTGCATAGCGCTGCCTGGCAGACGTCACGCTGGGCCGGCCTTAATTGGACCGACCATGTAAAATGGCGGTACCCCCCCACCCCCACCCCCCCCCAGACCGGGGGCACCGATCGGTAGGCCACCTGCCCGCGCCCGATCCCGCACTTCCCCCCCCAACGGGGGAAAATGTTGTCCTTAGCCTTTTTTATTATTTCAAAAAGAAAATGGATGGCCATTTGAGGGATGTAAACTTGCAGGTCTACGAACATACAAACAAGGAGCAGGAGTAGGCCATTAAACCCCCCCACCCTGCTCCGCCATTTAAGAAGATCATCACTGATCTGATTGTAACCCGAAATCTGCATCCCTCCCACCCACCCACCCCCAATAACCTTTCACCCCTTTGCTAACCAAGATTCTATCCACCTCTGCTTTAAAAATATTCAGAGACTCTGCTTCCACCACCTTTCAGGAAGAGAGTTCCCAAGACTCACAGCCCTCAGAGAAAAAAAATTCTCCTCATCGCTGTTTTAAATAAGGTGACCAATATTGTACACTGTACTCCAAATGTGGTCTCACTAGTGCCCTGTACAACTGAAGCATAACCTCCCTAATTTTGTAATCAATTCTCCTCACAATAAATGATAACATTCTATTAGCTTTCCTAATTACTTGCTGTATCTGCAAACTAACCTTTTGTGATTCATGCACTAGGACACCCAGATCCCTCTGCACCTGAGAGCTCTGCAATCTCTCATCATTTAGATAATATGCTTCTCTTTTATTCTTCCTACCAAAATGTGGGAATGGGACTGACTGGATTTCTCTAGAGAAAGCTAGCATGGACTTGTTTGGATGAATAGCCTCCTTCTGTGCTGTAATTACTCTATGGCCAAAATCTTCCAGTCCCTGGATCACTGGAGGCCGAATGTACGACCCAAGATGCACGTGGGAACCTTGGAGAAGCCCTGACGCGCTGACATCCGTGGGATTGGGCAATTCCCCTGCTCCCAGGGATCCTCCGTGAATGTCTCTGACTCTGTTAGAGTTGAAGACTTCATACAGTTCCGATGTACTAAGCTGGATAGTCACCTAGGAAATTATAGACAGTTTAAAACCTAGTCTCACATCTGGATAACTCCAGGGCTGACTCCCCAGTCACTCAGACTGACCCATCTGACTCCCCCCTCAATCATCCCTGACCCCTGACTACCCCCCAACCACCCCTGATCAGATCTAACTATCCCTGACCCACCTGCCACCTCACCAATCTACCACTTCACCCACCCTAGGCACCTACCTCACCCGCCTACCCACCCTACCCCTTCACTCATTCATCCACTCGCCCATTCACTAAGATTCACACAGGACCTTTAAATCTACCATAGGGCAGCTAGTGATTCCCATCTTTCCCCCCAACTCTACTCCGCTGCAATGGAGTTCTCCAAGGGTCACTGTGCTCCTCATTTCTGGGAAATCCGGGCTCGGATGACCTGACAAGAAACGCGGAGTAGCGCCGAGGCGGGAAAGTTTGAGCAGAACGACAATCCGACGATGATTACCATTCCTCGGAAGACCTAGGCCAATGACTGAAGTTGGGAAAAATATTAAACTAATAGGTATCTGTATAAACAAGGTGGATGATTTTTGCTTCATCATAACCAAGTCTTTTTATGCCAAAGTAAAACCAAACTTACATTGATCCTTGAAGCACCCATAACCTTCAGTGGGCAGAGTTCTTCACTTTACGGTGACTACTTCTGTTATTTTCCGGTTCTCAGCACAATATTATTCACAAAATGGTGCCCAATTTCATGTGACAATTCCTATTTCCTTCTGGGGAGCCAATCTGGCACTGCCTGGGTTTCTCTTTTGGAGAGGGTAGGTTTTTTGTATTTGTGCATGGGATGTGGGGGTCGCTGGCTGGGCCAGCATTTATTGTCCACCCCTAATCACCCTTGAGAAGGTGGCGGTGAGCTGCCTTCTTGGACCGCTGCAGTCCATGTGGTGTAGGTACACCCACAGTGCTGTTAGGGAGGGAGTTCCAGGATTTTGACCCAGCGACAGTGAAGGAAGTATGATCCATTTCCTAGTCAGAATCTTCTGGCAATTAGAGGTGAACTTCCACATTGTTCCATGTCCTTGCTCTCTTCATTCTTCAAGCTGACAATAGAATTGCCAATGGAAGAGTGAGTGTTTGGTTTATTGTACCTTTTGGGAATGACTGAAGTACACAGCATCAAACCATTGTTCTTTCTGTAGGCAAATGTGCTACAATGCAGGCTTTCAACCATGATGGCAGTAAGTATAACCAGAAATTCACACAAAACATTAGTGTGCGGTGATACAAACATTTGGTAGAGGGATATTATATGCACGCTGTGAAGATAATACTGGAAATTATTGGAAAGTGATGTTCCATAAAACAATTTAAAATAACCCAGCTGTGACTCAGTCATAGCACTCAGGATTAGAAGGTGTTGCAGTCAAGTTACACTAACAAAGACTTAGGCACAAAATCTAGGTTAACACAGAAATTAGAACTGCTCCTGTATTACTTTCTGTTTGACAACCAAAGGTGCTTATTAAAATGTGAAAGAAGATCGAGACAAACCAAATGCACATGTAGGAAAGGAGGAAGTTCACTGGCTATGTCGGTCGCCCATAGAAAATTGTTCCACTGTCATTCAAAGGAAAATAGATTAAAGGCTGGTATGTGAAAGGGTCCAAAATATTTGCACAGGCTTTTTCCAGTCAAAGTTATTTTTAATAAGGGTATAAGACCACACTTATGATATTTAGGAACTTCCTTAGAATGGCAGACATGTTCAAAGTGATTATTACACTGATGGTTCTGCAGCTAATTGAACATGAATTACCCTAGGCCTGGTTTATTCTTCTATTGCCTTATGCAGGTGATTATAACCTTAAATCTAATTAATTATTTACAGTTTTCTAAAGATAAAAATGAGACAACTTGGAGAGAGTGGATATGAAGCAGCAATATCTCAAACATGCCCAGAAAGAAATCTCTAGGTAATTATAGTCCCAAAACACATATTATTACCTCACAAAGCATTGGAAAACCTCAATATGTGAAGTAAAATGGCAATCTTCTCTCCTCTTCCCTTAACAGGTACTAATCTTATTATCGAACTCAGTTTTACAGGACATATAAAATATCATTTATAAAAGCTTGGTTTCCTCATACTCCTCTGCTTCTAGTCTCTATAAGTTTGTAGCTTTTATACTTTATTCTGTTAATGAATAGACATGAAAACTGTTCTTCTGGCAAGGATTAGGATATCTCTTGAGCATGTAAAAGGGAATGTAAAATCTATCTGTGTAAATACTGACGCTTCACCACCCTTTTATCATGCTCTAGAAACATTCCTATCCTTACAAGAATTACACTAACGAGTAGAAGTTCATTCTCCAAACCAAATCAGCAAGGCCTTGTCCAGCCATTTGGAGCAGACAATTTACCTCCCACTTCCTCCCAGCCTCACTCAGTCAGGTCACATGAAACCAAGAACCGGTTTCAAATTCAACTGAATAGATGCAGGAGCAAAGGGAAAAGAAATTAATGAAGTACCTGACTGACAACAATCTAATTATTTCCAAGGTTGCCAGACCAGCTGAGTATTTCCAGCCTTTTATAATTTTATTTTAAGATTTCCAGCATCCACAGCATTTTGCTTTTCTAACCGAATTATCTGACCACCTAGCATGGTTGATAATTAACAATTAGCAAAGGCAAATGTCCTTCAAACTACAAACACCCTCAAAGCCCTTTCTTACAAGCATTCTATAAAGCCCACAAGACACTGACTTCATTGAACTACACACTAAGGTGGAAAATCTTACCTAATAGCCTATATAGAAAATGTTAATGGGCATTGCCACTTACCTTCTCCAGGGGATCCAAGGCACTGTAATACTTGTTAAAATAATGCACTGGCTTCCACGGAAGACTCACTATATATGATGACATACTCGAAAAAACCTAGCTTCCAAAAAATAGAGCCAGCTAACCAAAGAAAAACAATGCTATCACTGCACAAACTGTTTTATTATGGATACAGTAACAGGCATCGCACACAGAAATCTGTCGGTAAAAGGACAGAAATGTGATAACATCACAGACTCCCAGAGTCCAGGCAACTGCGTTTGAAACCCTATGTCACAACAGATTGTATCTCATTTTACTGAAATCGCTAGGTTAACATTCAAGATTATTTAAAAATGAAATCTTAGCTGAGATTTGATAAGGGATAAGAGCACAATTTATTTTAGTTCAGGGGAGCATAACACAATCTGCTTGTATCCACGTATTTATGTCATTAATAAATAGAATGACATACAAAATTCTATTAATTGATAAAAGTGATTAGTCTAGGCCACATATCCATTGCTTAAATGTCCTGAAACAGATTGTGCAATTTATTATGCAAATTTCTGTACTATATTTTCACCTGATGGACTGTCATTTTGTATCATTAAATGTCAACAAGTGGAAACCACACCACTCAGCAAGCAGGAATAAAAACTAACCTGAACGTCAAAAAGCTATAGCTCAAAAATTGGCAATAAACAACAGTTACCAATAAAAATAAATAAATAAAAATAATTTTTCTTTTAATAATATCTTTTTAGCTGCCATTTTTTTACACAAGCTTAATATTGAAGGATTATAAAATGCTGAAACTGGGAGTTGTAATAAAAACATAAAAGATTGAATTTTTCCCAATAACCATGATTAAACTTAGCTCACTTCCACACCATAGCAGAGTGCCTGTGGGTTATTTGTTTTAAAAGGCACAATATGATGGACTGTATCTGTGATCCTTTAAGGCTATGAACTCAAATTGGTGTGGAATACACATAGATTCAGGACAGTTGGAGTTTAACTACCGTTTAGTCAAATCGAAATCCTGGTCAGTTTCAGGCAGGAGATTATTTACTTAAATTTAAGATGGCAATGCATCTGATTCAATATCCAGAGTGTCAAATATGTGTTTGCTCAGCAACAAAGTTCAAAATTTACCTTCCTACTTGTTGTAAAAGAAGTAAACAATAAGCACTTAGTGTAACATCTCTGAAAATATCTAGCAAGTGCACATCCCTTCCCATTTTTACATAACAGCAGGCCAAATGCAATTAAAATATGCATTATACTGGAATCTTGATCCATGCATTAGGTCAAAAGGCATAAAGACTTGCCGATAGTTAGGCAAGCATATCGAAGATCTGGCAATGCAAGAATCAGAATTGTGTCTTTTCATTTGACAGAGGTATAATTACGTGAACATTGCCATAATCACAGTCGATAGTTCACACGTTGCTAAATGGATTTTGGTAGAAACAATCCTTTGCAGGCTTCTCATACATTGGCCACAAAATCCCCTCATAAAACATTCTCCGATATTGTCCCAATTCTTGTCATGTAAAGGGTATCTTTTATGGTTTCGTTACTTACAGAGAACATATATAAATAATTTTATCTGAACAATCTCTCTCATAACTCATTTGTATTACAGTGGAAAACACCGAACGGAGTGAAAATCTATGAATGTATTCTTCTAATTTCACATTTTGTCACAACTGCAGAGCATTTTGCTGTTTCTGATATTCTGCATAGTGCAGTACAGTATACAACAAAGCTACCTAATCAACCCCGCACTGAATGCTTGCACACAATACAAATCAACTCACTGACTATAATGAATGGAGCTATAATCACAGGCCTCCTGTTGTGGCCTTCAACGTTCATTAACAAGATAAGACTTTTAGATTGTGCAAAGACCCTCCATGATTAATCAGCTTGCACCATTTTAAGGTGCTGGGAGTTTTGTTGTTGTGAACTTTACCATTGTACCAAACCTCTGTAGGCACACATATAGAAATGTTCTATATCAGAGTGTGATTAATATCAGAACCATAGCAACCAGCTCTTGTACGACAGCAATGAGCAGCAACCAGTTCACTAAGGGAGCTCTTAATAAACAAACAACATATAATGATACAAAGGAACATTTGAAACCTGGAATTGATATTGCTTTTTTATATTTGTTCGTGGGAGGTGGGCGTCATTGACTGGACCAGCATTTATTTCCCATCCCCAATTACCCTTATTCAGGGGGCATTTTAAGAGTCAACCACATTGCTGTGGGTCTAAAGTCACATGTAAGCCAGACCAGGTAAGGACGGCAGATTTCCTTCCCTAAAGGACATTAGTGATCCAGATGCATTTTTACAACAATTGGCAATGGTTTTGTGGTCACCATTAGACTTTCGATCCCAGATTTTTACTGAATTCAAATTTCACCCTCTGCTGTGGTGGGATTTGAACCCTGGTCCCCAGAGGCATTACAAACAAAACCAGAAAATGCTGGAAAAACTCAGCAGGTCTAACAGCATCTGAAGAAGAGTCATACGGACTCGAAAGGTTAACTTGTTTTTTTTTTCCGCTCCACTGACGCTGTTAGACCTGCTGAGTTTTTCAAGCATTTTCTGTTTTTGTTTCAGATTTCCAGCATCTGCAGTATTTTGCTTTTATCCCCAGAGCATTAGCCTGGGTCTCTAGAGTACCAGTCCAGTGAAAGTATCACTATGCCACCGTCTCCATGGTCAACAAGGGGAACATGTGAAACAAAATATTCAAACGTCTTCTGTGGAGGTTTGAACTGTACTTCATTTTACCCGGAATCATAGAAATAATGAAACAATGGAAGATCTGCGCTAACAAAGTCCACAGAGTCACAAGAGAGTCTGCGCTGGTCTTCAACTGGAATCATCTACCCAAATCCCATCTCCCTGCACGTTATTCTTTTATATTTTTTTCCCTCTCAAATAGTTATCCAGTGTCATTTTAAATGATGATTTTGCTTCTGCCCCTAAAAGTGGTAAAACAGTCCATGTTTTCATAACCCTCTGTATTATTTCATTCTTTTTAATAATCCTGAATTTAAGCTCCTGTGTTACTGATTTGCCAACCAATGGGAACAGTCGTTCACTATTTATCTGATCAAAACACTTCATTGTTTCAAAAACCTGTTAAATTAACCCCACCCCCTTTCCTCAATCTTCTCTGTTCCACGAAAAGTGGCCTAATTTTTAAACCACTCTTTACAACAAGAATTTTGCAAGGTGATTTTTGCTACAGGATTCCTATAAACTCTAATTTCGTGCTTAATAGTAGGCTGCCCAGAACTGCAAACAGTCTTCCAACTGTGTCCAAATCAGATCCTGTTGTGTATAGGGGTAGCCCTGGGATAAACAAGGAGAAAGTGGGAACTGTGAATAACCATAGCTGAGCAGCAGTAGTATAGAACTATACAAAACAGCAGAAACAAGGAACACAGAAATAAGATTAAGATGATTCAAACTCTACAAGGATACCAGTTCTACAGGTGACATTTGGTAAAATTAATAAACCTCCAACAAATGTGTTTTATTTCAAACCAGCACAGGTTATTATTATTTCGGTTTTAAAAAGCCGCATTCTGCAGATGCTGGAAATCTGAAATGAAAGCAGGAGATGGTGGAAATATTCAGGACAGGCAGCATCTGTGACCTGAAAGATCATTGACTCCAAACGTTTACTCTGGTTTCCTTCTCCACAGATGCTGCCAAATCTGCTGAGTGTTTCCAGCACTTATTAACACAAGCTATTTTGGACCAGAGTTTGAATTCATTTTAATCTTATTGGTGTGTTCCTGCTGTTTTGTGTAGTTCTTATACTGCTAAGTGCTTCACTGTAACTTTCAGAATAAGCTTCTGCATCAATGCTGAGAGTGATTTAACCAGTGTCCTCTGTTTCACTGTCTTTGGGAAGTGATGTGAACCCTGTTATATAGAACACATTTCAATCATTATTGGCAAATTTCACAGCTGGTTCTACTCCTCACCTTTCCCTTTATGGGAGTCAAGGTCTTTCTGATCGACTATGAGCATCCGGATCAGGTTACCAGTGTTATGGAGCAAGTGGACCTCGCACATCTGAAACAGACCCAGCAGGTAGTTGGTCTTTATCCAGTGCCCGCTGCCCACGAACCAGTCCCAGGTGCCCGCGATGTAATGGTGCAGGGCCAGGGTGCCCAGGGTGTGGTTGGAGCTGAGGGTGCTGAGGTCCTCGGGCAGGCTGGGGTTGGCGGAGGAGCGCGAGTGGGTGAAGTCCTTGCCCAGGGTGGGCTGCAGGAGCCTGTCCAGCTGCAGCAGGAGGTCCAGGCTGTGAATCCTGCGGACCAGCCCGATTAGGAACCGCTGCCTGGCCAGATCCCCGGCTCGGAGGAACCACTGCCGGGCGGAAGCCAGCCTGAGCTGCAGGGTACAGGTGTAACAGGAGCCGCACTGAGGGGCCGAGCAGCCAGCGGTCAGGCACATCTGCCTGGCCGAAGTATAGACATCAAAGTCAGCGGCTTCCCCCAGCGCCTCCAGCTCATCCATGGTCACCCCCAGCGCTGCCCGCAGTCAAACTCTCAGCCTCTCTCCACCTGCACAGCGGCCGCCAGAGGTTCCCCTTCTCCCTCCCCAATGTGTTTCCTCCCGTTGCCGGGCAGCGAGAATCCGGCCACACACAGAGACTCCCAGCTCAGTGAGCGGCGTCACTATGCTCAGAACCAGAGACAATCAGGTGATCGAACTCTTAAAGGGGCCTGACAGGGGAGACCCTTTTGTTACAAACAAATGAACCAAACTGACCACATCATGGGGCAAATGCAAAGGCAGCCCCTCAAAGGGAAACTGCAAAAAAAAAACAAAAGACAACATTTAAAGGAAACTTGCAAAAAAATTAAACCAAAATGCGATTCTAGGGGTCGATAAAGCACCCCAGTCCCTGCCGCGCCCACCGGGCACAGGAGGATTCGACAGTGCCAGCAGAGACCGCGTGCTCCCTCTCCAGGGACACCCGGCCGCGAATGTAGCCGCGGAAGAGGGGCAGACGACCCCCCTCGATCGCCCGATGCCTGGCCAACTCGGCCAGGTTCACGAGGAGGTCCTCCTCCCTCCCGGCCCCCCCCCTCCTCCGCACCGGGTGTCCGTAGATCAGGAATGTGGGGCTGCCGTGCAAACAAACCTCATGCAGAAGGTTTTTCAAATAACTAAAAAGGGGGTGCAGCCTATGACAACTGACACACGCGTGGCCCACGGACTCTGCAAAGCTGCAAAAGACGCAGGCACCTTGGGAGTCACTGAGCTGGCACATCCTATGGTTGTAGGGGACTGTGTGTGCAACACCCTCCACCCCAGGTCCCCAATGGAAAGGGCGAGGACACCCCCATAGAGGGCCCCCCCACTGGGGACCTCCACTGCCGGGTGACAACAACGCACACCGGGGCGTGTCTGGGTGGAGGGTGAGGGCAAGGAGGTGAAGGGTGTGCAGCAGCAGCCCATACAGGAAACCCCTCCCTGCCATGCTGAAGGACACGGAGGGCATTTCCACAAGATAACTTAGTTTGTGGGGCTCTGGCTCCCAAGGAAGGGTTCGGGGATCGGGGCCAATGTGGAATTCTGTCCAAACAGGGCTACACTCAGATGGAAGATCACCACGTACCTGTGCCACCTCAAGACCCAGTATGACATCAGGGCCAAGCACGACCATCCTAAGGTCATGGATGGCATGGCCGCAAGCCGGACGTCCACCAACGCACCAACTCCCGTGGAATCCTCTGCCACCCAATATGTCCCCGATCCTGGTCACCCTGGCAGCCACAGCCCTCCTCTCCACCAGCCACCGAAAGTGGTGGAGGTGTGGATTCCTGAGCAGCAGCTCTCTGACGATAGTCACCACTCCTGCCCTCAGTTCCTTTATCTAGATCATTAATGTATAAAGTGAAAAGTTGTGGTCCCAACACTGACCCCTGCGGAACTCCACTAGTCACCGGCCGCCATCCTGAAAAGGACCCCCTTATCCCCACTCTCTGCCTCCCGCCAGACAGCCAATCTTAAATCCATGCTAGTACCTTGCCTCTAACACCATGGGCTCTTATCTTACTGAGCAGCCTCCTGTGCGGCACCTTGTCAAAGGTCTTCTGGAAGTCCAAGTAGATAACGTCCATTGGCTCTCCTTTGTCTAACCTACTCGTTACCTCCTCAAAGAATTCTAACAGATTTGTCAGGCATGACCTCCCCTTGATTAAACCATGCTGACTTTGCCCTATTTTACCATGCACTTCCAAGTATTCTGAAATCTCATCCTTAATAATGGACTCTAAAATCTTACCAATGACCGAGGTCAGGCTAATCGGCCTGTAATTTCCCATTTTTTGCCTCACTCCCTTCTTAAACAGGGGGGTTACATTAGCGATTTTCCAGTCCTCTGGGACCCTCCCTGACTCCAATGATTCCTGAAAGATCACCACTAATGCCTCCACTATCTCTTCAGCTATCTCCTTCAGAACTCTGGGTTGTAATCCATCTGGCCCAAGTGATTTATCCACCTTCAGACGTTTCAGTTTTCCTAGCACCTTCTCCTTGGTAATGGCCACCATACTCACCTCTGCCCCCCGACTCTCTTGAATTTTGGGGATGTTACTCGTGTCTTCCACCGTGAAGACTGATGCAAAGTACCTATTCAGTTCCTCCGCCATTTCTTTGTTTCCCACTACTACTTCTCCAGCATCATTTTCCAGTGGCCCAATTCCACTTTTGCCTCTCTTTATACATCTGAAAAAACTCTTGCAATCTTCTTTTATATTACTGGCTAGTTTACCCTCATATTTACTCTTCTCCCTCCTTATTTCTTTTTTAGTTGTCCTCTGTTGGTCTTTGGAGGCTTCCCAATCTCCTGGTTTCCCACTGCTCTTCGCCGCATTGTATGCTTTCTCTTTCGCTTTTATGCTGTCCCTGACTTCCCTTGTCAGCCATGGTTGCCTCATCCTCCCTTTGGTATGCTTCTTCTTCCTAGGGATGAATTTTTGCTGTGTCTCCCAAATTACTCCCAGAAACTCCTGCCATTGCTGTTCCACTGTCTTTCCTGCTAGGCTCATCTCCCAGTCAATTCTGGCCAGCTCCTCCCTCATGCCTCTGTAGTTGCCTTTATTCAACTGTAATACCGTTACATCTGATTCCAGTTTTTTCCTCATCTGATTCCAGCTTTTATGCCTTAAGGGCCTCTGCCCCCTCTGCCCCCACTCTCGCCTCCACTATTTCTCCTCAACTCCCCTCTAATCCTTCTACCAATCAGATAATTGTTAGCACAACCAGGGCCAACTCAGAAATAATCTTTGTTTTAATAAGGGATTTTCAGGTACACATTTATCCCTTTAAAATACAGCATATTACAAAGTTACAAAGTATTTACAACACAAATTCAGGCAATTCAGCTTAATAGGCCTATTCTGGTGTTTATAATCACTACTGCCTCCTCCCAACCTATTGCATTTGTTTATATATATATTTTATATATATACACACACTATATAACCCCATCAAATATATCTGACTTTGTAGAGCCTTTAGGCATACTGTACTTGGATTTCCAGAAGGCATTTCATAAGGTGCCACAACAAAGATTATTACAGAAAATAAAAGCGCATGGTGCAGTGGGTAACATATTAGCATGGATAGAAGATTGGCTGGCTGGCAGAAAGCAGAGAGTATGCATAAATGGGTCTTTTACTGATTGGCAGGATGTGATGAGTGGAGTCCCACAGGGGTCTGTACTGGGGCCTCAACTTTTTATGATTAACATTAATGGCTTAGAAGAGTGGAGTGAAGACATGGTTGCTAAATTTGCAAATGACACAAAGATAAGTAGGAAAGTATGTTGTGAAGAGGACATGAGGAGGTTGCAGATGGATATAGATAGGTTGAGTGATTGGGCAAAGATCTGGCAAATGGAGTTTAATGTGGGAAAATGTGAAGTTGTTCACTATGGCGGAAGAACAAAAAAGCAGAGTATTAATTAAATGGAGGATGGCTGCTTAATTCTGAGGTGCAGAGGGATCTAGGTGATCTAGCATATGAATCACAAAAAGTTAGTATGCAGGTACAGCAAGTAATTAAGAAGGCTAAAGGAATGCTATCCTTTATTACGAGAAGGATTGAACATAAAAGTAAGGATGTTATTCTTCAGCTATACAGGACATTGTTGAGACCGCACCTCGAATACTGTGTGCAGTTTTGGTCTCCTTATTTAAGGAAGGATGTAAATGCACTGGAGGATCAGAGGGGGTTTTCTGGATTGATACCTGGAATGGGTGAGTTGTCTTATGAGGAAAGGTTGGACAGACTGGGCTTATTTACACTGGAGTTTAGAAGAGCGAGGGGTGACTTGATTGAAGTATACAAGGTCCTGAATGGTCTTGACAAAGTGGCAATCGAAAAGATGTTTCCTCTTGTGGGCAAGTTCAGAACTAGAGGGGGCACTGTTTTAAAATTAGGGGTCACCCTTTTAGGACAGAGATGAGGAGAATTTTTTTCTCTCTGAGGGTTGTGCAACTTTGGAACTGTGCCTCAGAAGGTGGTGGAGGCGGGGCCACTGAATATTTTTTAAGGCAGAGGTAAATAGATTCTTGTTAGGCAAGGGAATCCAAAGTTATCGGGGTTAGATGGGAATTTGGAAATCGAAACACAAGAAGACCAGGCATGATCTTATTGAATGGCGGAGCAGGCTCGAGGGGCCGAATAATCAACTCCTGTTCCTATTTCTTATGTTCTTATGTTCTTATTTCTTTCTCCTTCATATGCTTATCTAGCTTCCCCTTAAATGTCTGTATTCTAGGCACCTCAACCATTCCATCTAGTAGCAAGTTCCACATTCCAACTATTCTCTGGATAAGGAAACTTATCCTGAATTCTCTATTGAATTTTAGTATAAAAATGGTATTCAGTCCTTTTGCTCCTTCTGTGAAGATACTGATGAGCCTGAAAATTTTTTTCTTGCTGTTTTATACCAGAGTCCCGCTACAAAACTGAGGGGCATCTTCATTTTCTAGAAATGAGAGTGTTAATCTTATTTTTGTTTTAGAAACTGTATTTATCTTAATAAATGCGATGAACAATGCATATTTTTTTAAGTTCAATATCTGTGTGTTAAGAAAGGTAAAATGGTTTCAGTTTTATTTAGGTTGTGAGTCTTGGGGCAGAATATTCTGGTTGGCGGGGGGGTGGAGTGGGAGTGGGCGGGTGCGGGCACAGACCCGATCACCACCCTCGATCTGGTCCGCGCCACCATTTTATGTGGGCCAATGAAGGCCCGTCCAGCGTGAATCGCGGCCCCCGAGGTCAGCGGGAGTGGGCGGGCGGAGGTGGGTCTGCAATGACCACCGGGTCCAATGGTGACCCAGGGGCCTGTTTAAAAAGCTGCTGCAGCCACTCAAAGGCTGTGCGTCACCCAGTGGAAGGTCCCCCCAGAGCTGCTGGTGAGCAGGCCAGGCCGGAGGGTAAGGCAGGGGGCCAGTGCGCCCCTCGTTTTTCTGATGACGGCCTTGTTGCCCTCCTCGAGGGGGTGACAGCACAGTGGGAGATGCTGGTTCCCCAGGATGGGAGGAGGAGGCCCCCCACACATGACCAAACCTGCCTGGGAGGAGGTGGGGGAGGTGCTGAGCTCCCGCGATGTGGTGCGATGCACCTGGATCCAGTGTCGTAAGTGCTTCAACAATTTGTTGCGCTAAGGAAGGGTGAGGACAATGTTGGTGTTGGTCACTTAACCCAGCAGGTCGCCTTTCCCCCCCTGTCCACCTCCCCCCACCCCCAAGTCTGAGTGTAGGGACTGCATTGAATCATTGACGGCCTGTGTCCTTCGCTGGGTGGGCCAGCAGATATTGCCCATGCCAAGGTCACCCTGAGAGGGTGGTGATGAGATGGGTTCTGCCCCCGCAGCATGTGGTACACTGAGACCCACATGACTGTTTTTGGGGCAACCTGGAGGAGCTGCACCTGGGCACAGGGCTGGAACTCCAGGACATGTCACAGTCAGGGTGATGAGATGCTGGGAGGGGAGCTTCAAGGTGGCGTTGGCACCAATCGATCTGCTGCCCTCTGTGCTCCACATGCTTACGCCTCCTTGTTATGGAAGGTTAGACCGTGTGGTGCCTAATGTGATGTAGGCAGCATGTGGCCAAGGGGATGGGGGGTGGGGCAGGCCTAGTATCTTTGTGTGAGTGTTCGGCAGCAGCGGGGTGAGGAGGCTCTGGAGCCCTGCAATGTCCCACTCTGGTTGGGGTGGGCCGTCCACGAAGTGAGTCCAGGTACAAGTAGCACTAATCAATGCTCTTCTCTCCTTTTCAGGATAAGAATACTCATAATGCCCCCGAGCGGGTGAGGACTGGCGGAGGGCCGGCCCAGTTAGCGATTCTCAGCCACTTCGAGCAGGAGGCCCTAGATCTGGAGAGGTGCCATGTGCCCAGGTCCACTGGTGTTGGTGAGGCTGGGGTGCCACGGGCAGGTATGTTTGCCCAGCAGTGAGGTCACCATTGTTCTCCCAACAGCCATGGCAGTGCTGAATGTTCAGTGATTGAAGTTTGCAACATGGCTTGACCATTACTTATGGAAGGATAAGCGCATAATGATCCGGGGGACAGGGATACACATTGACATTGTCTCCACGTTAACTGATCCAATGTCCTTGTTCTTCCTTTCAGCATCAGCGGAGCAGGGCCGGGAGGAGGAGCAGCAGAGGCCCCTCTCACACCTGAGGGCCCTGAAGTCTCACCAGCGTCACACCATCTCTGCCAGGCAGGCACCAGCGCAGATACTAGCACCTCGGTGGGAATTAGAACATCGACTAGTGTCCTGGGGCACAGCGGTGAGGGCACTTCACACTTGCTGGAGGAGCTGACAGAGACAGAGAGTGCCCATGGCGCCAGCAGTCGGAGGACTGCAGGGGACCAGGCACATGCTCAGTCGGTGCCTGATGATGAGCCTCTGGAGTCATCCGCGACGCAGCAGCTGCAAGAAAATGCCAGCTGTAGAACTGGCAGCTCCCTCCCAGGCGGGTCCAGCACAGGCTCCACGGGCCAGAGGACGGCCGCCAAGGTCATCGAGGCCAACAGGACAGCAGAGTCAGCAGGCTGGCTCAGATACCACTCCCAGCGAGGGGGCAGCACCAAGACGTAGCACCCGGAAACGTAAACATAAGGCACCTTAGGCACACCACGGGTTTCTCACTGGTGCTTTTGTGTTGACCCACAATGAGGTCTTTATGAGTTGGTTTGATTTTTAACACCTTTGTCATTTTGTTTCATTAAGTTTCTTTGCCTGTGATATTAAATTGAGACATGTCACCATTTCTGAGGGTGTCTCTTTTGTTCTGCAGGTGGATGGTTTCCAATAATGTAATGAGTGTCTTGTGGGATGTTCAGCTTTATTAACAAGGCCCTTAGTTAATGTTCCTGACCAGGCAGATTTTGTACTTAGGTCTCGAATATGGAGCCTGCAGCCCAGGCTTGTCCCGGAGGTCCATCTGTGTTGTGCTGGCTGAAAGTTCGTTGGATTAAAGCCTCCGTATGTTCCTGCCTCCCTGGAGTATGCCCGGGTCAGCGTCTACCCCCTCAGCATTTCCCTGTGCGTGCTGACCCTCGGACTCACTGCTGGACTCATCGTGTGCAGCCGCAGACACTGCGTCTACATCTTCATCGTCCACTGTGTCCCCCCTTTCCAGCACAAGATTGTGGAGAGTGCAGCAGACTACCACTATCAGAGAGACACGATCTGGGGGGTACTGGAGTGCGCCCCCTGAACGGTCCAGGCATCGGAAGCGCATCTTGAGAGGACCGGTGGCTCTCTCCACCACAGCCCTTGTGGTGCCCTGGCTCCTATTGTACCGCTGCTCAGCTTCTATTCTTGGATGGCGGAGAGGCGTCATAAGCCACCTTCTGAGGGGATAGCCCTTGTCACCCAGCAGCCATCCATCCAGCCGGGCTGGAGCACTGAAGAGCCCCGACACCTGGGAATGTCTGAGGATGTAGGTGTCGTGGGAGCTGCCTGGGTACCTTGCACAGACTTGTAGAATCATCATCCTGTGATCACACACTATCTGCACGTTCATGGAGTGGAAGCCCTTCCTGTTGACGAAGGCACCGGGCTCACCCGCTAGCGCCTTGATGGCCACATGTGTACAGTCTATAGCACCCTGGACACGGGGGAAGCCAGCAATGGCCGCAAAGCCTCTGGCTCACTGTGTCTGACTTGCCTAGTCCCAACAGTAGAGGATGAAAGTCAATGCCCGTCTGAACAGAGCGTCTGTAACCTGCTTAACACAAGTGTGGACAGCTGATTGGGAGACACTGTAAAGATCACCCACCGAGCCCTGGAAGGAGCCAGAGGTATAGAAGTGGAGGGCAGCTGTGACCTTTAGAGACACTGGCATGGGGTGTCCACCCACACAGTTAGTGGAGATCTCAGGGCCAATCATCTGACAGATATAGGTGACTGTCTCCCTTGAGAGATGGAGCCTCCTTCGGCATTGCACCTCAGTCATATTGAGGTAGCTGCTTCGCCGCCTGTAAACCCTGGCAGCAGGATAGTGGCGTCTTCTGCGGCCCCTTCCACCTTGGACAACCTCTTGGCCCTGCACCCCTTGTGCCTGCGCCTGTCCTCCCAAAGGTGGCTCCCCTGGAGGCTGAATGTACACTCCTGGCCTCCTCCCCCTTCTAGCCCTCCCTTCCCCCTCAGAGGAGCTGCCTCCAGTGGGCAGTTCAGCTCCCATTCCCAGGCTAAGGGAAGGCTTCCTGAAACCTGCAGGCCCGGAAAAGATTCCTCACTGTTGGGTGCTGACCTGAAGGTTGTGAGTCCAGACCAAGCAGCTGGGATGCGTTTTGAAGTATTGCAGATCACACAGGCAAGTGTCAGTAACTTTGAAACATCAATATTTGACAGAGCGCACTCGCAACCCCACTGAGCCCTCTTATCCCGCCCGTGGATGAGGTTTATACAAATGTCTCCTCCCCGCTTGCCTGTTGCACCCGTGCACCAACCCGAAGATCGCACGTGCGCCGAAAAATCAGTGTTGGTTGGAGTGACAAGGGCCTTAAGTGGCCCATTATTTAATGGCAGGCGCGTATCGGACAGCATCACACGCTCACCCAATGAAATATCGCGATGGCGCGCGGTGACGTTGGGACGCTCGCCCGACCTCACCACGCATCATTCTACACGTGTAAATGCGGGACCCGCCTCCACACACCAACAGGAAAATTCTGCCCTTGGAGTCTGAATAGGCCCCTGACTAAACAGTCAGGTTTTTGGGTTTGTTTGTTTGTTTGTATATATACATTTTTACAGAGGTTTTACAAAAAGTTAAAGAGATGGGTTAAAAGGTGTTAAAAGTTTAGTGATTATGGGGAAAAAAACTTTACTGTTGCCTAGCGACAGTGGTCAAGTGACACAGACCCAGAAAAAAGACAGAAAAAAAGAAGAGTTCAGTGTGCGTCAGAGAGAGAGGACAGAAATTTTAAACTCTCTGAGAAGAAAAACTGTGAGGCTGTTGAGACAATAGATATCTGCATAGTTATAGAACTCAGCAGAGGTGCTACTGGAAGTCTGAGTTAGGGAACTCGTTTTGTTTGCTCTATAGTTGAAGCGTGTGGTTTTTGGATGTCTTGGGGAGAGATACGAGTTGGGTGAGACGCATCAAGTAATTGCTCAGGAACTCTCCGGAAGAAAATTGTTTGCAGCTGTGCCAGTTCCAAACAAGAAGCCTTTGTGTCAAGCTCGTGGTAGCTCTTCACTGGTATATGTGTCTGTAAAGATATTAAGGGGGAAAAGGAATAGTGTGAATTTGAAGCATCTTCTTGTGTTTGTATTGAGACCTTTCAAACCGCTTTGTATGGTGCAATACAGTTCATTTTTTCTTGTTCAATAAATAATTTATTCTTTGTGTTAAAAGTTCATCAGCAGACTCCTGTGAATTTGTTCAGTAACTTTACCTCCACAGTTTTAAAAAAAAATGGGTAAGATCTATCAATCCAGGTTTCACTCTGGGATCTGACTTGCCCAGTATTAACATCAGCTGGGATCGTGACATAAAGCACCGTTTCAGTGCAGCAAACTGAGAGTCCTCCGAAACAAAAAATAAAAAATACCTGGAAAAACTCAGCAGGTCTGGCAGCATCGGCGGAGAAGAACACAGTTGACGTTTCGAGTCCTCATGACCCTTCAGTTCTGTTGAAGGGTCATGAGGACTCGAAACGTTAACTGTGTTCTTCTCCGCCGATGCTGCCAGACCTGCTGAGTTTTTCCAGGTATTTTTTATTTTTTGTTTTGGATTTCCAGCATCCGCAGTTTTTTGTTTTTATGGGAGTCCTCCGATATTTTTGCTTGGACAAAATTTTGTAACACCGGACTCTGGGATTATGTACTTATACATAACAAAGGTTGAGAAAAGGTAATTGAGAATTCACTTAACCCTTTAAAATATAATTATTTTTAACCAACTTACTCTGTTTAGGTGATATTCAGATATTGATGTGCCCAGGATCTCGGTACAAAACTATAATAGACATTTTCATTTTTTTTAGAAACCAGAGTGTTAATTTTGTCATTTCTCATTTATTCGGTTAGCAACAAAGATGAACATTAATTAAAAGCAAAATACTGGGGATGCTGGAAATCTGAAATGAAAACAGGAAATGCTGGGGCAGAATTTTTCAGTCGGCGTGTGGGGGCGGGACCAACACCACGTGTAAAATGATGCGCGATGACATCAGGCGTGTGTCCCGACATCATCACGTTGAGTTGCGATGTTTCATTCAGCGGGTGCAGGCCGGAGTCGACTGCGCGTCCGCTGATATGTAAACAGTGTATCAAGTCCATTATGGATCTAATTAAGGTTATTGCGAATGCTACCTGTCCAACCTTTGTGAGCGGGTAAAGTTTCCTAAAGCTTTTATTAAATAAATTTTTTTAAATTCATACATATAAAAACATGCTCCATCTCATGTGACACAGAGGGGACATGTTTAAATAAATTTTTAAACCTTTCATTTCATAATTTCACAAGCCCTTCCATCTCCCTGAGGCAGCTCCGCCCCCTCAGGGAGATTTCTGCGCTCTTTCACACGTATGTGCGAAAGGACGCTGGCCCCGACTCTCACTCCTCCCCCCGCCCGCATAGATAGTGCTGAGCGCTACTGGTCATGTCTTACGCTGGCGCACGGAGCCGATCGTGGGCGGCAATCAGCTCCACGACCGCCCCTGCCCACTCCCGCTGAGCCCGCCCACCACCTGAAAAATTCAGACCCTGGGAAAACTCAGCAGGTCTGGCAGCATCTGTGGAGAGAGAAACAGAGCTCTGAAGAAGTCATATTGGACTTGAAATGTTAACTCTGTTTCTCTCTTCATAGATGCTGCCAGAGCTGCTGAGCTTTTCCAGCATTTTCTATGAACACTAATTATTCCAGTTAAGTGTTCAACGGGTTCATTGGGTAGAGTTACAACCAACCGAAAAACCTGGTCAACCAGAACTTGTCCATAAAATACAGATATCATGTCCCGGAAGTGTCACTTCATTGGTCAAGTTATGGCCAAGGAGAGCAGTCTAGCTCTAGACAGCAGGATGCTGTAGGAAATTAAGCAGAGTTAAAGATTTGTACACCCAATGAGAAAAGATTCACGAGAATGGTGCCAGGGATGAGGAACTTCAGTGAGGTAGAAAGATTGGAGAAGTTGGGACTGTTTTATTTAGAGAAAGTGGAAAGGAATTTTGAAAGAGGTGTTCAAAATCATGAGGGGTCTGGACAGAGTAGATCAGGAGAAACAGTTCCCACTGGTGAAATGATAGAGAACAAGAGGACACAGATTTAAGGCAATTTGTGAAAGGAGCAACGAAGACATGAGAAAAACATTTCCACACAGCGAGCGTTTAAGATCTGGAACGCTCTGCCTGAGAGTGTGGAGGAAACAGGGTGAATTGAGGTGTTCAGAAGTGAATTGGGTTATTGTCTGAAATGGAAGAATGTGCAGGGTTACCGGGAGCAGCTGGGTGAATATGGCACTAGGTGCAATGCTCATTCAGAGGGCTGGTGCAGACACGATGGGCCAAATGGCCTCCTCCCGTGCTCTAACAATTCTGTGATTTTGTGAATTCAATAACAAGACTAATTCTGTATTTTAAAAGTCTCAACCTATCTTTGCAATCTCCAACCCTCTTCCCCCTGCACGTGTTTAATACTCCTCTCAGGCTTTCTGTGCCTCCCTTTGTCCTTTTACCCATCAATTTCGGCGGAGTCTTCAGCCACCTCAATCGTACTCTTTGGAATTCGCTCCATCTCCTTTAAAAAAACTATCAAAACCTATTGCTTGTACCGTTTTTAAGTCATCAGGCATTATCTTTGATTTACTGTCTCTCTGTCCATTTCCTTTCACCAACGTGTGTCACTATGCTTCTTGTTAAAGATGCTCTCTCTATAATCTGGCGAATATAGAAATGTGTATATTATATATATAAATATATATTATATATATGAATTGTTGGAATAAATGTCCATCAGAAAAATGACAGAGCAGAGACCCTGGTGCTTTGCAATTCAAAGGTAAAATCCGAGGCTTCTGATGAATGTAGTGAACAATGTGTCTGTTTATATTGTCACCTTGTTGCAGACTAACAGATACAGAGTAACAAAGACACAGACTAACAGATACAGAGTAACAAAGACACAGAGTAACAGATACAGAGTAACAAAGACACAGAGTAACAGATACAGAGTAACAGAGATACAGAGTAACAAATATACAGAGTAACAGATAGAGTAACAAATATACAGAGTAACAGATACAGAGTAACAGAGATACAGAGTAACAGATACAGAGTAACAAAGACACAGAGTAACAGATACAGAGTAACAAATATACAGAGTAACAGATACAGAGTAACAGAGATACAGAGTAACAGATACAGAGTAACAAATATACAGAGTAACAGATACAGAATAACAAATATACAGAGTAACAGATACAGAGTAACAAATATACAGAGTAACAGATACAGAGTAACAGAGATACAGAGTAACAAATATACAGAGTAACACATACAGAGTAACAGAGATACAGAGTAACAGATACAGAGTAACAAATATACAGAGTAACAGAGTGAGAGTATTTACAGCCTCTATTCCCCGCACAGGAGGTGCTCTCCGGCCTGTTGCCTGCAGTTTGCCCGGGTTCCCTCTGCTCAGCCCCCGGGGCCGAGCTGGGCTCCGCTGCCCGGGCTCCGGCGGCCTTTCCGCGGCTGCCGACCCGGTTCGGCTCCGGGCTCCGGGGGCCGGGCTCAGTCGCCTCGATCTTCAGTCCCTGTTTCTGCAGCGAATCGGCGCGCGGGGGGGGGTGTTTTTTTTTTTAAAAGCCGGTGTTTTACTGTAAATATAAATCCGCGATATATTTAAAATATACAATAAAATAGTTTTTTTTAAAGTGTTTACAACAAATATTAACGCAGAAATTTTTAACCGAATAAAAAGTTTGCGCCGCCCGGGAATCGAACCCGGGTCGCAAGAATGGGAATCTTGCATGATACCACTACACCAGCGGCGCCCTGACCCTGCCTCTCACAGCGGCTCAGATACCGGCCCCGGATCGCCCGCGTCACCGGCCCCCAACCCCGCCCCCCTCACAGCGTCACCGGCCCCCAACCCCGCCCCCCTCACAGCGTCACCGGCCCCCAACCCCCCCCTCACAGCGTCACCGGCCCCCAACCCCGCCCCCCTCACAGCGTCACCGGCCCCCAACCCCCCCCCCCCTCACAGCGTCACCGGCCCCCAACCCCGCCCCCCTCACAGCGTCACCGGCCCCCAACCC